>NC_082662.1:29724537-30035000 GCF_025265405.1 Mesoplodon densirostris | reverse complement strand
CGGCCTCTCTTGTTGCGGAGCACAAGCTCCAGACGCACAGGCTCAGTAGTTGTGGCTCACGGGCCTAGTTGCTCCGCGGCATGTGGGATCCTCCCAGACCAGGGCTTGAACCCGTGTCCCCTGCATTGGCAGGCAGATTCTCAACCACTGCGCCACCGGGGAAGCCCACTTACTTTTAAAATTAGGTTATTTTCTTCTTTTCATGGGTAGCAGTGTTAGAATAATGAGAAAAGGATAGGCTTGGAAATGAAATAGATTTTAATTCTAGATCCAGACTTGAAATTCAGAGAAATCATAATTCGTTCACTGCAAAACTAGAAAAACATCTAGTACTTATAGCATTAGGGTGAAGATTCAATATAAGGTACCTACTTGTGCCCAGAACATGGCAGGAGCTCATCAGAGCTCTTTTTCTCATCTTTGAAGAATTGTCTACTCATGTCTTTTGCTCTCTGATTTACTGAGGTTTTAATTCTAGGCAAAATCATTTTGTCAATGTAAACTAACTCCTTGAAGAGGCTGATGGGAGAATGTTCCATGAAAAAGCGATTAGGATTCCTGAATTTGTGTTTTACTGTGTCAAAATTGAAAATTTTTGTTAGGATGCAGCTAAAATAACAGATGTGAAAAAAGAAAATAATAAATATTTGCCATATTTAAGATAACTAGGACTACAAGTACCAAAATGAGCCCAGGTCCAAATGATGAGTATAAAATAAAGCAGTAAATAATGTTGGATCCTGGTAAAAACATAACTACAATTATACTTTAACCTCCTGAGAGGTTATGTGCCTCAATTTTATATGTATACTTTCATTGCTCTGAAGATATAAGAGCAGAAACTTATTATACAATGTCTTTTTATGGTAATAGTGAGCAATTAAGAGGCCACATTAAACATGTTGGCCATGTCTATTATTACCTAGCAAAATAATATTAACATAGTACTCAGGAGATATTGATAGATGAAAGGATTGCTTTTCTTTTTCTATTTTTAATATAAAATATCACATATTTAGTACTAGAGTGTCACTAAACAAATTACGAAGTGAATATCCACATAACAATATTCATATCATGCACTAAATATTGCCAGTATCCTAGAAACCTCTTCCCTATCCCCTTCCCAACCTTAACTTCCCCTCTCTCTGCTAGAGGTAACCAAAATCCTGGCTTTTATGGTAATCACTTCTTTTTCTTTATAGAATTACAACATAAGTACAGATCACTAAGGACCACAATTAAGTTTTCCTAGTTCTTGAATGTTATGTAACTGGAAACATAAAGCATGTAATCTTTTTGAGTCTTTGGCTAAACATTGTTTCTAACTCATCTATATTAATTAAATGTAACTAGTTTCTTCATTTTCATTGCTCTAACACTCTGTTGAAGAAATACACAATTTATCCACTCTGATTTTGATGGACAGGGAATTCCCTTGCAGTCCAGTGGTTAGGAATGGGCACTTTCACTGCCAGGGGCCCAGGTTCAATCCCTGGTCAGGCAACTAAGGGTCCCAGGCGTAAGCTGCCCCGCGGCAAAAAAACAAAACCAAACAAAAAACCAAAAAAACCTGATTATTAATGTTGGTGGACAGTTTATGCTGGCACTTTCCTTTGGTTATTAGAATAAAGTTATGAATATTCTTATGGCCTTTTTTTTTTTTGGCTGCACCACGCAGTATGCGGGATCCTAGTTCCCTAACCAGAGATCTAACCTGTGCCCCCTGCAGTGGAAGAGTGGATTCTTAACTGCTAGACCACCAGGGAAGTCCCTAGGTGGCCTTCTTGATATACGTACACACATATATTTCTCTAGTAGAAAAGGCAATATCTGAGCAGAATTGCTGAGTCATTAGGGATGTGTATCTCTGACTTTCCTAGATAATGTCAAACTCTTCCAAAGTGGTTTTAACAAATAACTCTCCCACAAGCAGCATTTAAGAGTCACTGTCTTGCCAAATTTTCACCATTAGTATTGTTAGACTTGAATTTTAGCCCTTCTGGTGGATGTGTAATGATACCTCATTTCAAAAAAAAAAAAACAAAAAACAATTTGAGGTATAACTTACATACAATAAAATGCATTTCAATTGTAAAGGTCAATGATTTTGACAAATGTATATACATCTATGGTATTACCACCCCAATTAAGACAGAACCTGTCATCACCCCAGAAAGTACTTTCCTGCCCTTATGCAATCAGCTTTCTGTCATATCTGCCACAGGGGAGCACTGATCTGATTCGTTTTATAACAGAATAAATGGTTCCAGAATTTCATATAAATGGAATTATACTGTATACACCACTTTGTCTAGCTTTTTTGTACATCTTACTTGAGATTTATCCATAGCATTGTATAAATTAGTAGTTAGTTCTTTTTAGCTGCTGGGTAGTATTTCATTGTATAAATAAATTACAACTTGTTTCTCAGTTCACTTGTTGCTGGGCATGTGGGTTGTTTCCAGTTCCTAATTATTATGAACATGTAAACATATATGCACAAATCTTTGTATGGACCTATTTTTTCATTTCTCTTGGGGAAAGACCTAAGAATAGAACTGGTAGGACACACGGCAAGAAAATGTTTAAATTTAAAAGAATCTGCCAAGGGCTTCCCTGGTGGTGCAATGGTTAAGAATCCACCTGCCAATGCAGGGGACACAGGTTCGATCCCTGGTCTGGGAAGATCCCACATGCTGCGGAACAACTAAGCCTGTGTGCCACAACTACTGAGCCTGTGCTCTAGAGCCTGCAAGCCGCAGCTACTGAGCCCACGTGCCACAACTACTGAAACCCACGTGCCTAGAGCCCATGCTCCGCAACAAGAGAAGACACCGCAACGAAGAGCAGCCCCTGCTTGCCGTAAATGGAGAAAGCCCGCACACAGTAATGAAGACCCAATGCAGCCAAAGATAAATACATATTAAAAAAAAAAAAAGAATCTGCCAAAATATTTTTCAAAGTGGTTGTACAATTTTATACTCCTACCATTTCTGATTGCTCCACACCCTTGCCAACACTTAGCATTGCCAGTCTTTTTGATTTAGTGAAACTAGCAGGTGTGAAGTGATATCTCACTGTGGTTCTTACCTGCATTTTCCAGATGACCAATGATGTTTAGCATCTTCTCAAGTGCTTACTGGCCATTCCCATAATCTTTTGTGAAGTGTCTGATTTTGACCACTTTTTTTTTTTTTTTTTTTAAAGAAGATGTTGGGGGTAGGAGTTTATTAATTTATTTATTTTTGCTGTGTTGGGTCTTCGTTTCTGTGCGAGGGCTTTCTCTAGCTGTGGCAAGCGGGGGCCACTCTTCATCGCGGTGCGCGGGCCTTTCACTATCGCGGCCTCTCGTTGTGGCGCACAGGCTCCAGACGCGCAGGCTCAGTAGTTGTGGCTCACGGGCCTAGTTGCTCCGCGGCATATGGGATCCTCCCAGCCCAGGGCTCGAACCCGTGTCCCCTGCATTAGCAGGCAGATTCTCAACCACTGCGCCACCAGGGAAGCCCCTTTGACCACTTTTTAAAACTGAGTTATGCAAGTTTCTCATACATTCTGGACACAAATCTTTTTTTAGGATATGTTATGCAAATATTTTCTCCCAGCAGTAGCTTGCCTCTTCATCTTCTTAACAGTGTTCTTAAGAGAAGGTGTTCATTTATATGAGGTTTCCAACATATTAAGAAATCTTTGCCTACTCCAAGGACATGAATATTTTTCCTCTTTTCTTACAAATTTCTCAGTTTTAATGTATTTTTTTTTTCGTACAAATACTCAGCTGTTCTAGCATCATTTATTAAGAAGACTATTCTTTCCCCATTGAATGTTGGCCCCTTTGTCAAATATCAATCAACCACGTAAGTGGGTCTATTTCTGTACCTATTCTAATCACTTCTTAGCCTTTTGGCTAAGATCAAGTGTAGTGTCTATAGCTATCCTGTAACTTGATTTGTATGTCCACTATCCTGTAACTTGATTTGTATGTCCATCTTTAACCCCAATATCACAGCTTTGATTACTGTAGCTTTATAGTATGTCTTCAAATCAGGGATTATGAATCCTCCAACTCTGTTCCTCTTCAAAATGGTTTTAGCTATTCTAGGTTTTCTGCATTTCCACATAGATCTTAGAATCAGCTTGTCAATTTATATTATTTAAAAAAAAAAAAGCCTGGTGAGATTCTGGGATTGTGTTGAGTCTACAGATCCATTTGGGGATAATGGACATCCTAAGAATTTGAGGCTTCTGGGCCAAGAACATGGTATCTCTGTTTATTTATGTCTTCCTATCTTTCTCAGGAATGCTTTGTAGCTTTCAGTGTAGAGGGCTTGTACATCCCTTTTAAAATCTATTCCTAAATTTTTTTTTTTTTTTTGTGGTACGCGGGCCTCTCACTGTTGTGGCCCCTCCCGTTGTGGAGCACAGGCTCCAGACGCGCAGGCTCAGCAGCCATGGCTCACGGGCCCAGCCACTCCACGGCATGTGGGATCTTCCCAGACCGGGGCACAAACCTGTGTCCCCTACATCGGCAGGCAGACTCTCAACCACAGGGCCACCAGGGAAGCTCCCCTACATTTTTTGATATTATGAATGGTACATGTGTTTTTCATTTTTCTAATTGTTGAATACTGGGTATTATTTATTATACTGCTAGTATTTTCTTTTTGTATATGCAACTAGTGTCTTGTGATCTTGCTAAATTCATCTATTAATTCTAGTAGGATTTTTTTTTTGGTAGATTTCTTAGGATTTTTTATGTAAACAATTATGTCTTCTGCAAACTGAGATAGTTGTATTACTTCCTTTACAATATTATGCCTTTATTTTTCTTAGACCACCAGCACAATGTTAGACAGAAGTAGTGAAAGTATTCTTGCCTTCTTCTTAATCTTATGGCAAAATCATTCACTCTTTTTATCATTTAGTATGATGATGCCTGTATCTTTTTCTAGATGCTTTGATCAGGTTGAAGAAGTTTCCTTTTACTGCTAGTCTGTTATAAATTTTTATCATGAAAATGTTAAAATGTGTCAAATGATTCTTCTGTCTGTTGAGAGGATTACATTGTTTTTGTCAGGTGTCAGATTCTGGGGTATACTAGCCTCATAAAATTGAGTTGTAAAGCCTTTCTTCTTCTGTTTTCTGAAAGAATTTGTGAAAGATTGGTATTATTTTTCTTTAAATGTTAGATAAAATTCAGCAGCGAATGATTTGGGACTGGAGATTTCTTTGTTAGAAAGAATTATGGATTTAATTTCCTTAATAGATACAAGGCTATTCCAATTTTCTTTGAGCCAAGTTTTGTAAAGTTGTGTTTCATTTATCAAATTAATTGGTATAAATTTGTTCCTAACATTCCCTTATTAATCTTTCAGTTCTGAAGGATCTTTAGTGATAACCCCTTCTTTCATTCCTGACAACAGTAATCAGTTTTATTTTTCTATTTTTCTTGATCAGCCTTGTTAGGAGTTTAAAATTTTTATTAGCTTTTTAAAAGGAATTAACTTTTGGTTTCATTCACTTTCTATATTGTTTGTTTTCTATTAATTTTTGCTCTGATCTTTATTATTTCTTACTTTCCACTTACTTTGGGTTTAATTTGTTCTTCTTCTACCTTAAGATAGAAACTGTGTGTGCTAGCCTGCCTCTGAGACGGTCCCTAATAATAAGTCTTGCCTCATGGGATTTGCACGTTTGTGTCTCTCCTACACTGAATATAACTGGTTTATATAACTAATAAGACATTACAAAACTGGCAGAATATAGCTTTCAATGCTAGGCCTTAATGTCATTACAGCTTTTGTCTTGCTCTATCATGGATTACTTGCTCCAGAGGAAGGCAGCCACAATATCATGACGACACTTAACCAGCCCTGTAGAGAGGTCCAGATGGCAAGAAACTAGGCCTCTAGCACAAACTTGTTACTGAGTTTTACAGATGTAAAACAAGACTTAACCATCCATTGAAACATTCATCAAGTACCTACTATATCAGGGACTCCTTTGTGGGTTGGAATTTAAAGATGACTCAGACAAAGCCTCTGCCTTTTAAGAACAGATCCTGGGTTAGGATGGCAGAGGAACCACAAGCAGCTCATTTCATTCCTTCCTCAAACTCCACTATAACCATGGTAAGGAATTAAAAGAAAGAAAGAAAAAAAGAAAAAAAGACATAAACCTAGAAGGACGGGAGAACAGAAAACAGAAAATGCACCAACATTTTAGAAGATGAAAAGCAAGTAGACAAGTTGTAACTGACATAGCAGATAGAATCCTCAGAAGGCGTGAGAAATGGCAGTACTAGGTACCTCTGAAACTGGTGATAAAAAGATGGGGGTAGTACAGAAAAATGAAGAGGAAAGCTGTTTGAGAAGCAGGTAGAATCCTAGGTCCCTTGTTCAGCTCCATTCACATTGCGGAACAACTGCCTCGTCTTTATCCTGGCATAAACTGTAGGTCTATTCTCTGGAAAAAGTAAAAGACTTTTGGAGGGAGGATGTCAGGCACTATTAAGGGCACAGGACTGTACCCAAAACAAGGAATTAAATGACTATAAATATTAAATGCTGAATGCAGACATTCCCCAAGCCAGAATCCCCAACTTGGCTTCCAGATCGCAGGTAATGAAGACTATTACCCTTCAAGCAGGAGTTTGGAAGGCTCATCTTTGGGTAATTTGACCAGGTAAGACCTAAGGATAAACTAACATTATAGGTTCCCCAATATCAGCCCAGTCAAATCACCCTATGATAAAGCTCAAAGTAAACAGGCTCCACTGATGAATTCAAAGCATCTAGTCAGTGTTTTAGAGTCCCAATGCATCATGAATAAATAATCAAGGTTACTATATACTTGAGGGAAGCTTCCAAAATGGAGGATAATGATCAAAACAAACGAACAAACAAAAAAAGAATTTGGAGGAAGCATAAGCCTAAGAAAAATAATACCCCAAAATAAATTATCTACAGTGAGCCTAGAGAAGATACTACCATATATGAAACAAGAATAGTATGCTACTATAAAATAACATTCAGGAGATAAAAAAGAACGATTAGAAATTTTAAAAAGCGAAGGGGGTTAGAAGACGAAGGTAAGTAAATTTTCCAGAAAGTAAAGTAATACAAGGGAAACAAAACCTCACTAAAGCTATTTAAAAAGTGGAGCACCACTTTCAAATTTATGAAGGAAAATTATTTCCAACATAGAAACCCAGCTGAACTTTCATTTAGTTTGTTGATATATTTTCCAATGTGTAAGGCATCAAAAATTTTTGCCTCTTGTGTACCCTTTTCTCATGAAACTTCTAAAAAAGAGGGGAGGGGTAGGAAGGGATACAGATAGTGAAGTTTGATCCCAAGAGGACAGCTGTGCACCAAATATGAACATACTCTATCAGACTGAAGCAGTATGGATCAAGAAACAGATTTGATTAGACTATCACTGAAATTCCTGCTGCCATTATACTCTTTTTCTAATGTGAGGATAGACTAGAAAAGCCTGATACAGGTATCTTTACTTGGCTGAGCTTGACCAGCGCTGATAAAGTTCCTGCCCTGCTGCCTGACCCTTTCACCCTAAAGAAATATTCTGCTTTGATCTACTTCTGAGGACTAATTGAATACTGTAAAAATCAAATTATTTCTTAACCTTAGGGATCTTATACCTGAACTTAAGACAAACATATGAAGCAAGCAACACTGATATTGTGATTAATAAATTACTTATTAGAAATCTGTTTTCCTTGCAAAGGAAGCATATTCAGTGAGAACTTTTGACTCGTAAGCAGCATAAATTATAATTACCAAATTCTACAACCATTTATATATTACGACTACTTTCTTCTAGCAGCAAAATAGTGAATGTTTTATAGAAAGCTACTTTTTACTGAAAAGCACAAGGAAGTAAATAAAGTATATAAAAATAAAAAACATTTCTCAACTCAGATGTCCTGGGTCTGAGATTTGTATGCCAGGAATCTTGCCTCTTAAAGGATGCAGTAAAGAGCTGTGAATATTAAGGGCATAATCTCTGGAATCAGAAAAATTGACCTCTATCATTTAAATATAAACTATTGTGCCTCAAATATAGTTATATCTAAATATACCTTTAATAGGTTATATTACATATAACAATACATTAATAAAAATATAAAATACAAACTGTGACATTTCGAGGGAGAAAGTCACTTTAGAGAAAGTTTAGATTTTGTCTCTAAACTTCAGTTGGGGGGTATCACTTAACTCATACAACTGTGATGAAGTTCATAGGAGATACAGTTGTCTTTTGGTTCCTGGGGGAGATTCGTTCTAGGACTCCCTTTGGATATCAGAAGTCGGTGGATGCTCAAGTCCCTTATAAAAAAATGACATAATACAGTCGGCCCTCAGTATACATGGTACCCAGGTGACAAGGGCCGACTGTAATTAATGTAAAATGTTTAGCATTCTGACTGTGGTAAACAAAAATATCTTCAGGGACATACAACTAATAAACACCAGATTCACTCTTTTGTGGCTGTGTTGCACGGCTTGTGAGATCTTAGTTCCCTGACCAAGGACTGAACCTGTGCCCTCGGCAGTCAAAGTGCGGAATCCTAATCACTGGACCACCAGGGAATTCCCCAGATTCACTCTGATGCTCTTAAAATGCATAGTTACAAAAATTAAATGCAAGTTGCAAATGAGTTAGGCCTAAAGGCAGGCCAACCTAAAAAAATATTCTGCATTTCACTGACTCTAAAATGCCAATTATGGTAAGGTACCGCAGTATTGTATGTATACTAAAAGAGAAATTTGCCAATTCAACTGTGACAAACCATCTACTGCAAGACATCTCCTGATTTCAGAGATAATGAAATGTGAAAAAAAAATTTTTTGTGTGTCTAAGATTGGTAAAATTCATTAAAGTTACACAGTTGAGAGTTAGGATATTAAACACCATGAAAACAATCATTTTGAAGACAAGATTAAGTCACACAATTAGAATTAAATTGCTTTCTTTCTTAAAGTACTGTTCCATGCTTATCTCCACCACAAATTTCACCTAGCTCCCACCTGTCACTTCCTCAGAGAAAAGTTCCTTGAACACTGAGACTAGAATGGATCCCTTTGTTACACAGTCCCACTGCACTTAGTACTTCCTCATAGTACTCATTGTATTGCTCAATACTAATCTTCTCTGGTTGATTTCAAGTTCAATAAAGACTGTTTTGTTCAGTGCAATATACCAAGTGGAAGGGTTGCAAAATCAAAACCACACAAACAAGAAAGGAAATATAAGCAAGTAAGGTGGTCAGTGTAATATTTTCCCTCATTATTTTTCACAGCAGCATTATATATTATTGACAATTTAAAAATAAACTCATTTAAGTGCCTTCTTAGCACAGTAGGCAGCACGTCAGTCTCATAAGAATAAACCCATTTAAAATTTTAGGCTTTGGGACTTCCCTGGTGGCGCAGTGGTTAAGAATCTACCTGCCAATGCAGGGGACATGGGTTTGAGCCCTGGTCGAGGAAGATCCCACATGCCGCGGAGCAACTAAGCCCGTGTGCCACAACTACTGAGCCTGAGCTCTAGAGTCCACAAGCTGCAACTACTGAGGCTCACGTGCCACAACTACTGAAGCCCACGCATCTAGAGCCCGTGCTCCCAACAAGAGAAGCCACCACAAGGAGAAGTCCGTGCACTGCAACGAAGAGTAGCCCCCACTCGCCCCAACTAGAGAAAGCCCGTGTGCAGCAACAAAGACTCAATGCAGCCAAAAATTAATAAATAAATAAATTAATAAAATAAAATAAAATTTTAGGTTTTATTTCATTTCATTAAGATAACACAGATCTTTTTGTTTCTTTGCTTCACAGTGGCACCTGAAATTATCTACACACTTTGTTCACACAAATAAACATACTGTCACATGTTTCCTGAGACATATAGCCTTATAGGTCTATCTCTTCTCCCTATCCCAACCAAACTATTTCATTCCTCTTCCTTCTTTCCTTCCTTCTTCCTAAAGGGAACCACTATATTGAAACTGGTGTGTATTTGTCCCATCTATGTTTTTATGGTTTGTTTTTTTCTGTTTTTTTTAACATCTTTATTGAAGTAAAATTGCTTTACAATGGTGTGTTAGTTTCTGCTTTATAACAAAATGAATCAGCTATACATATACATATACACCCATATCTCCTCCCTCTTGCGTCTCCCTCCCACCCTCCCTATACCACCGCTCTAGGTGGTCACAAAGCACCGCTATCTATGTTTTAATAATTTTACTGCATTTGTATGTATCCAGTATATACTTAAAAAACAAAATTCACATAAGTAGTAACATAACCTTTTGCTATTTGATCATCCCCCCAACATTGTTTTCAATAATAATCCATGTTGATATATGTAGACCTGGTTCATTCATTTAACTGTTACATAGTATACCACAATATAACAATTTATGTACTCACTCCAATGTTTACTTATTCTGTTATTGACAGGAATCAGGCTGTTTCCAATTTTCTGCTATTACAAATAATGTCTCAGTTTGTGCAAGATACCTCTATGGTATATTAAGGTTTTAAGACATGTTCAATTTCATCTTTACTAGATATTGAAAACTGCCTCTAAAGTAGTTGTATCAAATCATACACCTATAAACAGTGCATGATAGTTCCTTATACTTTATCCTCACCAACATTTGATATAAGACTTAAATTTTTATAAATCTGATAGGTGTGAAACGGTACTGATTTCACTTGCATTTTCCTGATTACTAATGAATTTGAGAATCTGATTTTCTATTGGCCATCTGTGTTTCCTCTTTTGTGAATTACCTATTTTTTTTTTTTTTTTTACTGATTGCCTTATATCCCATAAAGCTCTTGGTTATATATGCTGTAAATATTCTTCTAGCATTTTAACTTTGTTTATGTATTTATAAGTTTTAAACTTTGACAGAGCCAAGCTTATCAGTATTTTCTATTATGATTTATACATTTTACATTTTGTTCAATATTAGAGATATTCTCTTACTTTTTCTCTGAATGAATCTTATCTTATTTTTTGTTTTGGCCGCACCACACGGTATACAGGATTTTAGTTCCCCGACCCGGGACGGAACCTGCACACCCTGCATTGGAAGCATGGAGTCTTAACCACTGGACCGCCAGGGAAGTCCCTGATAGAATTTTAAAGTTTTGCTTGACAAATTTTAGATTACAATCCACTTAGAAATAAATTTGGGATATGATGTGAGATGGGTCTAATTATTTTTTTCATATAGTTAACAACTGCATAAACACCATTTATTAAACATTTTACTCTTTCCTCAGTGATTTGAAATGCCAACTTAATATCAACAAAGTTTCCATACCCCCCCGCCCCCACACAGAGCTTATTTCTAGGCTTTATATTCTGCTTCATTAATCTGTCTGTCCCTGCAGTTTAAAAGGTGTGCTAAAATTGTTACAGTTTTAACATAAGGAGGGCAACTCCTCCTTCTTTACTCTTCTTTAAAATTATATTGATTTTTTCATCATCACTTATTTTTTCCATATAAATCTTAATATTGACTTATCAAGTTTCACTATATACCTGATTGAGATTTTACTTGAAATTGCATTTACAGATTAATTTTGGGAGAATTGACATCTTATCAAACAGTCTTCTCAATAAGCCTAATATATTTCTTTCATTCAGATCTTCACTTATATCTTTCAATAAAGTTTTATATTTTAGAGACCTCTCAGAAATCTTTTATTCCTGTGTATCCCCTTTTCAACCCAAACTCTCAATGTCATCACATTTTCTAAAGCTCAGTTAAGACATCATTTACTTCTACAAATATTTTTCTAACTTTCCAGGCTCAATTAGATACTCCTCCTCCATGTTCTTGGTTTTATTTATTCATTCCTTGCTTAGTATGACCAAGAGTTGTGCCAGGCATGGAGGTAGACTGGTGAATAAGATGGACAGTCCCTAGCTTCATGGAGCTTTCATTCTAACAGGAGACAAAGAATAATAAACACTTATAATTCAAGGTGACACATGGTATTACAGGGGAAGTATACTGTACTATGGGAATACATAAGAGAAATACCTAACTCAGACTTGGGGGAATGGCTGGATGGGGGGCAAGAAGGGTGTCAAATACTGCTTCTCAAGGAAGTAACATGTAGACTGAAACCTGTAAGAAGAACAGAAGTTAGCAAGCACAATAGTGACTAAATATCATAGTACTGACATCCTTGTCTTACTCTTGATTTTACTGGAAAAGCTCTGCTGCTTAACTGTAAAATCTACTCTCTGAATATGTTTCCTCCCTTGGCTTCCTTGACACCATTTCTTGGCTCTCATACTGCCTGTGATAATCATTAACTGCTCACTGGTTCCTCTTCCTTCCTTAAATGCTAGTATTCTCCATGGCTCTATCCTTTTCATTCCTGTTTTCAATCTAAATACTATTTCTAAAGTTTTTCCATTTTCAGAGTTTCAAATATGGATTTATATACTAAGGAGTCCCAAAACTTTTACTTTTAGCTCACATCACTACAGATTTTCACATCTGCATTTCCAACTACATACTACATGACTCTGTCCTTACGTTCCATAGAATCCTCAAGCTATAGACATATTTACATTTGACATATTTATACATGGTATATACTGCCAGCTAACCAGCAACAGCAGACCTACCTCCCATATTCAGTATTATCACTCATACCTGGTATGAATGAGTCACTATTCTGAATGTATGTTGGTGAGCATGCCCTTCTTGAAAGCTAGTTTATAAAAGCCAGCACAGTTAGCTAGCACAGTCACTGAAGGTTTGGGAATATGAAGATTGTTTCAAAGACTGAATAATCATAAAATTCTGTAGGCCAAGTATAGGGTTTTGTTTTTTTATTTTTAATATGTCAATTTGGCTAGGCTACTACTTGTCAGTTATTCAATCAAACACTAATCTAGGTATTGCTGTGAAGATATTTTATAGATGTAATTAAAGGGATATTATCCTGGATAATCTGAGTTGGCCTCATTCAGTCAGTTGAAAGGCCTTAAAAATGGGGCTGAGGTATCCCCAAGAGAGAGAAGAAATTCTACCTATGGACAGCAGCTACAGCCCATACCCATGTGTTCTAGCCTGCCCTTCCTGATAGCCTACCCTAAGGATTTCAGACTTGACTAGCTAGCCCCTACAACTGTGTAAGCCCAATCGCTCTCTCTCTCTATGTGTCTCCTACTGGTTCTGCTTCTCTGGTTGAACCTAATACACTAAGATTGTAGCTTTACTTACAAAAACCAATTCCTTCAAAAACCTAGTAAACCTTCTGGTCTATTCATTTCCAATCAGTTCCATGTACCAGTAACTATACCCAAAGTTTTTTTCTGGACATGGTTTTTAAACCTAGTTTTTCAACTTAATCTTTGTAATATGTTCCTTCCTCTCCATCCCACATTAGACCATCACCATCTCTTACCTGAACTAGTGATTGAAAAAGCCTCCTAACTGGTTTCTCAGATTAGTTTTTTTCTCCTCTATCTATTCTCCACACTGCTGCCAGAGGTCTCTTTCTGGAAAACAAATATGATCATGTCACTATCCTTCTTAAAAACTTTTGAAGTCTTCCTACCTACAGGATAGAGGTAAATTTATTTTCTATTTCATTATTTTCTGTTTTTAACTCTTATTTCCTTCTATTTTTCTTTGCATTTAATTATGATATTTTTCTAACTTATTAAGATGAATGTATAGGTTATTGATGCTTTTCTTCTTTTCTAATAGGCATTTAATTTAAGGTTTTAAATTCTCTCTAAGCATTGCTTTAGCTAATCATACCAATTCTGATATGTACTATTTTCAATACTCTTCAGTTCAAAATATTTAAAATTTGTGATTTCTTCAACCAATGGGTTATTTAGAAATTATTTTTTAGTAATATCCAAAGCTGAACTTTAAGTTCCCATAGGAAAATAGCAGCAATTTATTTCCAAAATTTCCCACTTTCCTCCTAGAACTCAATACAGAGCAACAAAGATAATGTAAAAAAGAGAGAAAAGAAAAGGAAAAAAACCCCTACATCTTCAATGAACCTAGGAGACAATAAAAACCTGAAAATGCCAAATTGTAAGTAAATATGGCCCAAAGTACTTGGGACTAGTAGAACCTATGCAAGGGAGAAAGACATGAAAGATGAAAGAAAGCCTAGTGGGGCAAGAGTAAATTTTCACTCTAGAGAGAGAGGGTCCTATTCTAAGTGGGAACTGCAATGTTTAGTTCTGAGATTGAATGGGGGAAATCTCAGAAGGAAGTAGAGAAAGGAGGTGTAGAAAGTGTCATGAGAGTGAGTAGAGGGTGAACTAGAAGTGACAGATCCCAGATAGGATTACCCTTTTAAAACCAAGGCTTGCATTTTTCCTCTATAATGTCAAACTTGGAGAAAAGTTAAAAGAATAGTACAATGAACTACCATGTACCCTTCAGAAATTCTCTAATTGCTAATGTTTGAGCAGGCACTTTAAAAGGCAGGAGCTGAATTCCCCTGTTAGCAGAAACTCCTTAAACATATATTACTCAGAGGCAAAAGAGATGTGCTTTATTTTGACGAAAGAACCCATCAGAACAACAGAGGACAGAGGCCTTGAGCAGAGAAACCTGGAAAACCACCTTGCTCCTAATGTCCTTTCCCACCTCCCTCTCCCACTCCAGTCTCTTCTAATAGGTGGTTTGGGAAAACTCATCTCATTCAAATACGAATAACAAAAGTGATAAGTATCCATAAAAAAATACCATTTAAAACATGTAAAAAAGCAGCACAACGTCCCTGACAAAGAAAACTCAACAGAAAATACCACCACGAAGTAGATAAAAAATTATAACGCTACCTTTTAACATGAATTCAAAACTTCTTAATGCAGCTATGAAGAAAGATCTCAGAGCAGAAATTTAAGAGCTAAGGGGAAAGACAAACAGTTAAGAGAAGATGAAAGAAGCACTGAGAACTCATGAAAGAAATGGAAGAAAAGGACTTTTTCAAATTCAAAAAATGAAAACTAAAATACAATGAGCAAATGGTAAAAACTGTATCACAAAAGGCACAGTAAGGAGCAAGTAGGATGGAATTTTTTAAAAAAGAAAATAAAATAACAGATTAAAAAAACAATAAAAGAGTTGAACCTACATTTTCAAAGAGAATTCCATGTTTTAAATAAAACTGACCCAAAATGCTCAACACTGAGAAAAAAATCTAATAAAATAATTGTAAAAAATATTTCCCCAACCAGACAAAAAAAGCAGGTCCCTTCTAGGGAAAAGAAAATCTGCTGACATCATATTTCTCTACTGAACATTCATTGTCAGAAGACAGTGGGAAAATACCTTTAAGAAACTCAAGAAAGTGTGATTCAGATAAACCATAATGGAAAAGAATATTTTTTAAAAAAGCATGTCTGTCTCTACGTGTAGAACTGAGTCACTTTGCTGTGCAGGCAGAGATTGCCACAACATGGAAATCAGCTATACTTCAATAAGAAAACAATGAATGAAAAAAAAGTGTGATTCAATCATTTTATGTCTAGCCAAGCAGTCCTTCAGGAATAAGGCTATAGACAAATGGTTTTCAATATGCAAAAACTCAGCTCTTACTCATATGAGCCCTTCCTGAACTAACAACTTGAGGACAAACTGCAACCAAGAGATGACAGGAAAAATTTTAGCAAAAGGACTTGCAATTAGCACCAATACATATAATTGTAGATTTAAGATGAAAATGAATGAACATACAGGTGACAGAATGGAATGTAACTGTTAACATGCTCAAAAAACACTGGAACAGTAATATATACGAATAAATGAATAACAGAAAAATCATAAAAAGTAGCATAAACTCACTGATTGCATTTTACAGTAATAGACAGGAGTCAAAGTTGAAAGTCAAGTAGTATAAAATTTAAGCAAAATCATAACAACAATAAAATAATGCTATATTGGCTAACACTAGTTAAAAAAGGAGAGGGAGGAAAGAAGGGAAGGAAAAGAATAAAGCTAATATAAATGTTACTCATTAAGGAAAGCAAAAGATACTGCTTTAAAGAGAGAGAAAGATGAGTATTATATGAAGGTAACCACTGATGAGAAAAAAAAAAAAACTTTCCTAATAACAGAACTAGCATTTAAAAAGCACAGAAAACATACCACATGGATTATAATCCTTTTGTTAGACAATGCAGATTTTTGGCCCAAAAGTACAAAAAAGTTACTTTATCATTGTAAAGGGTATAAATCACAATGAAGAATACAGATAGGTATACATATGCTCCCAATACTATAGCAGCAACATCATGAAAGTGGAAATATAAGAAGAAATAGAAACACAATAGGAAATTTAAATTTATTTCTCCCATTCTGAGACAAGTAAACAAAAATAAATAAGGAAATAGATGATCTAAACAACATAATCAAAATTGAAGTGCTGATGGATATTAATTTAACTCTATCCTAAAAAATGATTATATCTTATTTTCAAATAGCTATTGAACTTTCATTCACAAAATCTGACCATATATTAGGTTACTAAAAAAAAAAAAACCCTCAATAAATTCTAAAAATAGAAATACAAACCACATTCTCTGATTAACAGCACAATGAAACTAGAAATTTATAACACAATCAGAAAATAAAAAGATCTTCAATATGAAAATTTAAAAAGTCTCTCAAACAACATTTGGATAATATGGGAAATACAAATGAAATCTGTGGTGTTTTTAGAAAATAATATAATAAAAAACTAGATATTAGAAGCTTTGGAACATAGCTAAAACAGTGATAAGAAGAAAAATAACTGGGTTTTTTTGGGTTTCTGTTTGTTTTTATCTTTGGCCACGCCACACGGCCTGCAGGATCTTAGTTTCCCGACCAGGGATCGAACCCACGCCCTCAGCAGTGAAAGTGCGGAGTCCCAACCATTGGACCACCAGGGAATTCCCGAAATAATTTTTTTAAATACTTTTTTTAATAAGAAAAAATGAAATTAAATGAGTTACTAATATAGTTCAAAAAGTAAGGAAAGGGGCTTCCCTGGTGGCACAGTGGTTGAAAATCTGCCTGCCAATGCAGGGGACATGGGTTCGAGCCCTGGTCTGGGAAGATCCCACATGCCACGGAGCAACTGGGCCCGTGAGCCACAATTACTGAGCCTGCGCGTCTGGAGCCTGTGCTCCGCAACAAGAGAGGCCGCGATAGTGAGAGGCCCACGCGCTGCGATGAAGAGCGGCCCCCGCTTGCCACAACTATAGAAAGCCCTCGCACAGAAACGAAGACCCAACACAACCATAAATAAATAAATAAATAAATTTTTTTTTAAAAAGTAAGGAAAAACAACTAAATTAACTGAAGAAAAGTGGAGGAAAAAATTTATAAAGCTAAAAAGAGAAATTAAGGAGTCAGAAAACAGAAAGCCAGAAAACTAAGAAAAAAATTCAAAAGCTCTTTGGTGGGGTGAGGTGGGGAGAAACTACTAGTTGATTAAACTACCTCTCCTAATTAAGAGTAAAAAGGAAAAAGCACAAATATAAAAAAGAAACTATGGGAATAAACCACAGAAGTAGACAAAACTAAAAAAAAAAAAAAAAGGAACTACTTAGTAAAGATACGTTAGATATAGATAAAATATATATTTCTAGTAAGATATAAGCTACCAAAACTGAATCCAGAGAGTCTAAACAGACTGATTTTTCACAAAATAAATGAAAGATTTAAAAGAGCTACCCACCAAACAAAACAAAACACACCAGGCCACAAGATTTTACAGGGGAATTCTACCAAATCTTAAAAGAGTTGATAATTTCAATACTATTTAAAAACTGTTGTACATTTTAGAAAATGGGAAACTTCTAAATTCTTTATGAAATAAAATATTAATACCAAAACTTGAAAAAGACTGCACAAAAAAGAGAAGATTGCAGATCAGATCAATCTTACTTTTTTGCAATTTGATTAAAAAGGTAAAGCATTAACTAACAGATTCCAGCATCACATTAAAATAATCCAAAAATACAAGTTTAGTTCAGTGTTTGTTAAAAAAGAAGAGAAATATCATACCATCAGCTCCATAGCCACTAAAAGACATCTGACAAAATTCAACAACCATTCTTGATTAAAAGTACTCAATAAAATAGGAACCAACAGATGCTCCTAAACATATATATACATATATGTATTTAATGCAGAAACACTGGAAGCATTCCTTCTAAAGTAAGGAATAAAAAGAGGATGCCCACTACTCTGTAATGGTTAACTGTCCTATCTAATTAGTCAATATAATCTGATAAAAATATTAGAGGTATAAAAATCCAAAGGAAGATGTAAACCTATCACCATCATAGATGAAATGATTATAACCTAGACACTGCAAGGAAATCACTGAAAAGTTAATGGAATTCAATAAGGCAGAGAGAAAAAAGTTACTATACAGAAATTAAATGCCTTCATGTACATAAACAATAACCAGTAAGAATCTATAAACCCATTTAATAGGGAAAAAAGAGAGAGAGGACATATCCAGGAATGATAATAAGAAATGTGCAAATTTTATGTCAGGAAAACTTTAAAACACTCCTGAAGTAAACAAAAGTAATCCTGAACAAATGGAAAGGCATAGTGTTTTCTTGGATAGAAAGACTCACTATCTTAAGACTCAGTAACTTAATTAAAAAATATAATGAGGTCACAGTAAAAGTAACAGTCCATTCTCCCATAACCACTAGTTCTGACAAGGTATTTCTAAAGCTTATATAGTGAGATAAGTAAGAATGGCCTAGAAATCCTGAAGAGAAAAATGAGACTAGCCCTAGAAGATATTAAAAGTTATAAAAGAAAGGACTGACTGAAACACACAGCCCCACCAAAAGACAAATTTCTACATGACAAAAAGTAAAAACAAGACCACACCAAAGATCAAAAGACAAATAACAACCTAGGGATAATATGTGCAATTCATATCACAAAGGGCAAAGGGCTCCTTGATTTCAGAAAGCTCCCTCAGTAAATAAGACCAAAAATGCAACAGAAAAAAAGGAGCAAAGGACATAAAGAAATAAGGTGGCCCTTACATATGTGAAAAGATGGTCCAATGCAAAATAATAGTACATAAGGAAACTATTTCTTGTAAATCTGATGGACAAAAATCTAGAGTTTGACACCTCTAGTGGCAAAGGTATAGGGAAACAGGTAGTCTCATTTACTGATGCAAAATATTTACAATCTCAGTGGAGGGCAATCTGGCAGTAACAATCAAAATTACAAATATATTGACCCATCAATTTCACCTCCTGGAATCTATCTGAAAAATACAAATATATGAATGATGTTCTGAAATGGAAAATAATTAAAAACAGCCCTAGTCTTCCCTGGTGGCGCAGTGGTTGAGAGTCCGCCTGCCGATGCAGGGGACATGGATTCGTGCCCCGGTCTGGGAAGATCCCATATGCCGTGGAGTGGTTGGGCCCGTGAGCCATGGCCGCTGAGCCTGCGTGTTCAGAGCCTGTGCTCCGCACGGGAGAGGCCACAACAGCGAGAGGCCCGCGTACCGCAAAAAAAAAAAAAAAAAAAAAAAAAAAAAAAAAAAAAAAAAAAAAACCCAAAAACCCCAGCCCTAGTATACACCTAAAGATGACTTTAAAAATACATCATCTCGACGTATCCCCACAATGCAGCTGAAAATAATGACAAAACTATGTACTGATCTGGAAAGGCCCAGGGATCCTTGGAGGAATGGCTGATTCCAGGTATAGAGGAGGAAATACAGGATGAATCTGGAAAATTCTGCTGTGTCAGAAAGAAAGCTATCAAAGACAATGAATTATCAACAGGACAATGTGATTTTCCACATAAGAATTCCACCTAATGTAAAAGAAATAACAGAATTAGAAAAAATACCAGTTGGTAATCCCTAGTGAAATAAATGACTCAGGTAACAATGATCAACGAATGGAATATCAGTGACTGAAAGATTGATTGGGAAATTTACAATGGAGAGATCAGGCCTACTGATCTCTGAACATACTAAGCAATCTTAGTACCACTAAAGTTGGGACCACTATATACTATATGCCTCCTAATATGATACAATACAGAGCATTTATGAATCAGAATTGAATCAAGCTTACAGGGCCAACTTTCATTTTCAGGAAATATAGGGGATAGAGGAAGAAGACAATGACACCACAAGAAAACAAAAGACAAATCCAGATTTTTGGATATTCTACAGGAACAGTGAAAGTTTCTACAACAAGTCAATGACATAAAAAAGGAAAAAACAAAACAAAACTAGAGGGAAGGAAATGGGACTACTACATTTTTAAAAGGCATAATAGCCAAATGTGATGTGTGGATCTTGTTTAGATCCTGATTAGAACCAACCAACTATAGAAAGATATATTTGAGACTATCAGGGAAATCTGATTATGGACAGGGAATTAGAAACTACAAATAAATGATTAAACTTTTTACATATCATAGCAGCATTGTGACTGTGTAAGAAAACATCCGTATTTTTAGAGGTGCACACTGTAGTAGGGAAAAAATAACATGCTGTATGGGATTTGATTTAAAATTACTACAGTAGAGGAAGAAATGTACATAGTTTAAGCAAAGGCAGAAAAATCCTGACGGTCTGGATATTGGCTACCTAGGCAGCAGTTTATCATACTAGTCTCTCTACTTTTATATATACTTAAAATATTCTTAAAAAAAAACACCTAAAAATGAGAATGCAATTAGCACCACATTAAACATCAGTAGTAGGCACAATCTAAGGGTCACCAAGACCAACAGACTTCTCTTCCTTTAAAATATGTATTTCATAATGAAATACTGACTTATATAATTGTTAAGGACAAAAATGAGTTATAATTGCTCAGATGATCATGTCAAGGCTTTTACATTTGCTTTCATTTGCTTACTTCATGTTTAGTAGCATTCCAGGAAAAGTTCTATACAAAGGATTTCTAAATGAAATGTAATAAAAAATAAAGGTTTTTCCAGTTTGTCTTAATATATGTCCAAATATTAATTCAAGACACCAGTACATATAATTACATATAAAATGTACATATATACAGACACACACACACAGGCCATATAGAAATCAACTACCCAACACAGAATATGGTTTTAATTCCCTTACCATCAATATTAAGCATCATTTTCCACATGGCAGGCCGAACAGACTGATGGAATCCAAACCAAACTTCCCTGCCCCCTCCCAGAGGGTGGTCATATCCTTCTGGAGCTGAGAAAAACGAACGCCCCACAGGCGTATATCTACAAAAATTAAAATGGCATGTTCAATCTTTTCCTTCCCATTGAGTATTTAAATCTGCAGAACAGGTGAGTCTAGAGTATATAATCTTAACTTATCATAATAATGCCTCTCATTATGAATATATGAAACTAAACATTTTCCAAATTTGTGAAAGCAAAAAGCAACCACTCAAAATGAAAAAACACCATCCCTCACTGAAATTCTCTATACTTAAAACTAATGTTTGAATAAGATTAAATTTTATTTAAAATAGTTTAAAAAAATAGTTCTAACCTTAGAAAATGCTAAAGAATAAATAATTATTGATCAAAAAGCTACTTCTATAAATGTTGTTTGTAGGACATAATATTTTTCTTTAAAAAGACACACTGATCCTATACACATACACATAGATGCACATACACATGTGAGATGCTAGTGTGATTAAAAAAGTAACAATTTCAACACACTTTGATACTGCTATACAAACAATGAAATTACCTTTAAAACACGGTGATTTAACTAAAATACTAAAACTGATAATGTATCAGTTAGTCAAGATTTATAGCTCCTAAGAAAAAGGGTTAGACATTTTTTTCTGAAAAAAATAGCTATGCTAATGATGTGCATTTACTTTCACAAGTCAGAGAATTTTATGTAACATACTTCTCTCAATGAATTTGTATGCATGCTATTCTTCAACTGAGATAATCAAAATATACAACATCTGAAGGTTAACCAAAGGAAGACTGCACAACCTACTTTTGGGAAGAAAGCTTTCATACTTAAAATCTAAAGAAGAAAAAAAAGCCAGAAGCACCCACTTCATGGAGGGCAGATGTCGTAGCACCACATCAACGGCATGGACAGGATTAGTGCTGATTGGCTTGTCTAATTCCAGTGGCTCTGGCAAGGTCCGTCCTGTCAGTACTTCATGTAGTAGGTGCCAACTCACCCGAGAGACAAATTTGATTGACACCTTGAAAGGTCGATCTTTTCCACCTTCCCCAGGTAAAGTAACATCTAAATCTACCTGTTGATGGGAAAAGAGTCAACTGGTAAAAGTTTTAAAAGATAAATACAATAATTTTTAACTGATACAAATATTTAAGAGAAAACAAGGCAAGTATAAAAAAAACAATCTCAATGTGAAATCAATAGACTAAAATGTAAATAAGTTATTTATGCCAGCATTCTTTGTCATTGCAAAATATGGAAATTACCTAAATGACCATTTAGGCAGATATAAAAAAAAAGGTAACGGAACTGCTATGGAATAATTTCCAAGCTACACTGTTATGTGAAAAAAAGCAAGTACAAAAGATTACAAATAGTATGCCATATTTTATGTGAGAAAGGGGGAAATGGAAAAATATTCATATATCTGCTTATTTTTGTAAAAAGAAACACAGAAAGCATGAATCAGAAACAACAAAAAAAAGGAGTTACTTTCAAAGGATATGAAAGAACAGATTGGAAGAAATAAAGGAGGGATTAACAATTCTGAGTATATTTTTCAGCTTAGTTTTGACTTTTGGAAGCATGTTAAGTTAAATTCTATAACATTAAAAAAAATAAAAATAAGATCAACAAGGATGGAGAGAAAAAACTAAAACTGAAAAGATACAAAATCAAATGAAACCAAATGCATTTCAAACAAATAACATAGCCAGATTGAAAGAATATTTTTTAAAAAATAAAAAAGAAAGAAAGAAAACACTAATTCAGGTAACTCCTGAACATAATATATTGACTATACTCTTGGTTAGGCGTGTGGAGGAGGGGTGGGTGGGAAAGAACTGCATACAAAATAAAACCTTAAACTCTTACTACTATGTTTGTTTTCTGTAGTGATATAGTGTAGTAATTCAGAAACTATTTTATATGTACTGTAGGACTGAACAAATAAGTAAAAGTGGTAATACTTTGGAGAGTCAGGGGTTTAAGGGAGAAGGAAGACACAAATATGCAATGTAGGGAGTAAAGGAAGAATCCTTTTGGGATAGACTAGAACTGGAAGAATCAGTCTGAATTCATGATTTCCAATAAACATATTGTATGATATTGCATACAATAAGTGGTACTTGCAGGATACATATGTTAGGTATATTATATGAATGTAATATTTATTATCTGTTTTGTTTATCTATTTACTTATTTATGTATTTATATTTTCTATCTCTATCCATTGAAAGGGCTTATAAGCACATATACCCCAGCAGCAATGAGCACATCCAGTACCCAGATTTTGGTTTCTAAATTGTATTCCCTAACTAAAAGAAAACAGTGTACCTTTGAGATATGGCTGGTTGCAGGACTACAGCAGGGAAAACACAAGATGAACCTGGAACATCTTGTGCCCAAAAGTAAGGAAATACTCAAAAAAAAAAAAAAAAAAGATGTGTCATGACAAAAGCACACAGGAACCAACTTAAAGGGGCTGCCACAGGCAAAATCTGGGACAATTTGGGCAAATAAGGATAAAGAACTAGAAGAGAAGAAAATGCGCTCCCTTACAGTAGAATAACAATGATTAATGTAGAAGGAATGACAGAATTAGAAAATCACCATTACTACATAATAATAAACCTTCCAAGCAAGAATCATCCATTACTAAAAAAGTCTAAAGAGAAACGGGATTCTTAAAAGTATCTCCCTTATAAAAATTAAAAACTTTGGTGCATCAAAGGGCACAATCAACATAGTGAAAAGGCAACCTATGGAATGTGAGAAAATATTCCAAAACATATATCCCATGAGAATACATAAAGAATTCCTAAAACTCAACAACAACAAAACCAAATAACCCAATTAAAAAATGGGCAAAGGAGTTGAATACACATTTCTCCAAAGAAGATACACAAAAGGCCCATAAGCATATGAAAAGATGCTCAACATCATTAGTCATTAGGTAAATGCAAATCAAACCCACAATGAGATATTACCTCACACCCAATAGGATGACAAATATCGAAAATTCAGAAAACAACAAATGTTGGCAAGGGTGTGAAGTATTTGGAAGCCTTGTCCACCGTTTGTAGAAACATAAAATGGTACAGTCACTATGGAAAACAGTATGGTGGCTTCCAAAAACACTAAAAATACAATTATCATTTATATGATCCAGCAACTCCACTTCTAGGTATATACACAAGAGAACTGAAAGTAGGCATTAGAAGAGAGATTTATACACCCATGTTGCATTATTGCATTATTTGCAGTAGCCAAAAGGTGTTCATCAGTGGGTGAATGGATAAACAAAATGTGGTATATACATTCAATGGAACATTATTCAACCTTAAAAAGGAAAGAAATTGTGACACAGGTGACAACATGAATGAACCTTGAGGACATTACGCTAAGTAAAATAATCCAGTCACAAAAGGACAAATACTGTATGGTTCCACTTATATGAGGTCCCTAGAGTAAATCTATGTTCAAATGGGAAAGCAACCCAAGTGTCCATCAACAGATGAATGGATAAGTAAAATGTAGTATATACATACGATGGAATACTATTCAGCCTTAAAAAGGGAGGAAATTCTGACACATGTCACAACATGGATTAACCTTGAGGATACTATGCTAAGTGAAATAAGCCAATCACAAGAGACAAAACACTATGATTCCACTTATATGAGGTACTAAGAGAGGTCAAATTCATAAAGACAGAAAGTAGAATGGTGGTTGCCAGGGCCTGAGGGGAGGGAAAATGGGGAGTTAAGTGTCTAATGTGTACAGAGTTACAGTTTTACAAGATGGAGATGGATGATGGTGATGGTTGTAAATGTACTTTGCCACTGAACCATACCTTAAAAATGGCTCAGATGATAAACTTTATGTTATGTGTATTTTACCACAATTAAAAAAAATACTGTCTCCCTACAAAAGAAAGAAGAATAACTTGAAAGGAGAAACTTGGCAGATACCAATTTAACCAAGTGATCGAAGTTAACATCACCATTAATGGAACAAATACATATTATGTGCCTCCTGATACGATGCACTATTAAGGAAAGAACACTTATGTAATAATATTCCTGCCAAAAAAGCTTACTCAGGGGCTCCCTGGTGGTGCAGTGGTTGGGAGTCCGCCTGCCGATGCAGGGGACACGGGTTCATGCCCCGGTCCAGGAAGATCCCACGTGCCGCGGAGCGGCTGGGCTCGTGAGCCATGGCCGCTGAGCCTGTGCATCCGGAGCCTGTGCTCCACAATGGGAGGGGCCGCAACAGTGAGAGGCCCACGTACCGCAAAAAAAAAAAAAAAAAAAAAAAAGAGCTTACTTACTCATAATCTAACCAAGAGGAAGCACCAGAAAAACACAGAGGGACATCCTACAAAATAACCTGCCTGTAATCTTCAACCATGTTAATGTCATAAAAGAAAAAAAAAAAAAAAAAAAAAAAGGTTGGGAAATTGTTCCAGAATAAAGAAGACTAAAAAGATGTAACATCTAAATACATTCACTAACCTGGATTGGATTCTGTACTAAAGGGAAAAAAAAATGCTGAAGGACATCATTGGAACAAATGACAAAACTGGAATAGGGGCAGATTAGACAAAAATATATCAATGTAAAATTTAGGAAAGTTGGTAACTGTACTATGGTTTTTATCCTTCCTCTTAGGAAAAACACATTAAAGGGCATAATGTATAAAACCTACTCTTGAATGGTTCAGGAAAAAATAAGTATGTATATGTATCTCTATATATAGCTGTCTCTATAGATACAAAGAAAGTAAAAGAGAAAGGAAAGAGACTGATAAAACAAATGTGGCAAACTTTAAGAACACTGATGAATCTGGGTATATATGAGTTCTCTGCATGATTCTTACAACTCCTCTTTGAGTTTGAAATTATTTCAAAATAAAAAGTTAAAATAGATAAATGATACATATATAGACTACAATAAAATGGCAATAAGTGCATTTAAAAGACATTGCAAAAGTACAGCTTTCTGATAAAGGAATGCATCTTACCCCTGTAGTTGCCACAGGAAGTGGATTGGCTGTGTAAAGGCTTCTTTTTCCATCATAAACTGGTCTACGGTCCCCAAATATAGTTACTTTAAAATGCTGAACCATTGAGTCAACCACCTCCCTAAAAAAGGGAAGAAATGCATTCATATAATCCTCTGCATCATGAAATACAAAAATCTTACCTAAAGTAATTTCTTACACTATTTAAAGCTGTCCAAATTCTAAAAGATAATCATACATGGTAAAGATTTTGCTTTCAGGACCATGGCTTAGGATACCAGAAAGATTGATTTCTGGGAAGGGATGATATGAATTTCACAAAAGACAGAGAAGAATGAATCCAGTGAATTACTTAATCATTTTGGGACACAGTTGACCTGCAAAATATTATCCTTATAAACTGATCCAAAATCCCTTTTACCATCTCTAAGCACTACCTGACACATTCACCTCTCTTTATCAAAGAATATGATGCTCTTTCCTTTGTGCTCAAAAAGCACCTAGTACATATATCTATTAGAACACTTACTTCACTGTATTATAATTATTATTATATACTTCACTTCTACTAGACTGTGAGATTTTTAAGAGCAATAAACACACCCGTATCCTGTACCCCCCCCATTCCTCTACCCACCCATTCTTCCAATGGTATCTAGCCAGTAAGGATATTTTGAAACCTCCATTTTTTTACCCAGCAAACATTTTTATCCTATATACTTACATGGAATTATATTGAAGTTTTTTTTAGACATTTAAAAAAATTTGCAGACTACAGAGAGAATAATACCAAATATCCACAAATCAATATTTATTTTTACGTAAACATAATTTGTAAAAGCAGTGGAAAGATATCTAGAAGGGTATGTATCAAACAGATACAGTGGTTAGTTACCTCTGGAGAAAGAAGTGAAGAGAAGAATGATTTTTTATTTTGTTTACACAATATAAACATATTACAATGACAGTATACTCACATAGTATTGGTATAATTTACAATACATTTAAAAGAATGGGAAAAAAATTCAATTCTAGCCCAGTGAAGCAGAAGAGAAAGGAGAGAAAAAAGCATTTTCTGGAACAAAATAATTAAGCTGATTTGATACCCAGAGGAATTTTCCAAATGTTCAAAATTTCTATTTCCCTGCCTTTCAATTTTATTTTGCAAGTATTTCTTGCACCAGTCTTTTACTTTCCATTACCAATTACCATCATCCTAAATTAAAACCTCATGTCCTAGTACCTGAATTATTTTAAGTTTCTTGTTTTTTATGTCTTTAATTTTTTCTTCTCTGACCCAACTTATATCCCACTGCCAAATGAGTCTCCAAACCTCACTTTTATTCTCCAGGTACAAAAGCTTAAGTTAATCATGCTCCTCAGTTCATGCCACATTATCATCATTCATCTATATAAGACTCCTCTTCTAACTAATTGATTTCTGTCCTTCCATATTCATTTCTTATTCCCATTCTTCCCAATAAGTTATTTTTTCTAATGTGTTTGATAAACATTCTTCTGTTTGTATATATTCCTAACTTTACCCTCTGCACTAGGTTCTTAAAATCTGTTCACGTTGCTGTGGGACACTTAGTTCCTTGTGATGCAAAGTACTCCACATGTTGTCTACTTACTCTCCCAGCAATACAGACTCAGAGTATCTTTAACAGTCAGCCACCAAAACAATGCTACAATGCAGTATCTCCTTCTATGTCCCCTTATGAACTTGTGTGAGAATTAATCTCTGGCTATATATACCCAGGAACAAAACTGTTAGGTCCAAGTAAATTTTATCAATTAAATGATGAAGAACTGCCAAACTGCTCTGCAGAATGGCTGCACTGAACAATCCTCCTGGAGGTTCCTATTTCCCTACATACAGACAAGATTTGGCATTATCCAGCTTTGCTTTCTAATTTTTGCTAGCCCAGTGGGTAACACTAAAAGCTTGTTTTATTTAGATTTCTCTTATTACTAATGAATTTGAGCATCCCTTCATTATTTGTGTTTCTTCTTTTGTGAATTCCCTGTTTGTTTCCTTTGTTCATTGTCTATTGGGGTCCTAGTCTTCTTGTTGAATTGAAGGAGTTTCTTTGATATTCTAATGTTAATTCATTAACAGGTTTAGTTGTTGCAAATATCTTCCCCCAAATGTTACCTGCCTGTTAACAATGTCCATGTATTTACTGAACTGAAATTTTTAATGCTGTATCATCAAATTAATCATTTTTTCACCTTATGGTTTCATGCTTTTAAGGTTTTAAGAAATAATTTGCAAATATTAACTCACAAAGATGTACTATGTTTCATTAACTCTATAATTTTATCTATATTATGTTGGTCACTAATCCATTTGAGGTTCTTCTTTATAAACAGTATTATGTAAGAACTCAATTTTATTTTTCTCCCTACCAGTTTTCCCACACCATCTACTAAACAATCTATATTTAACTGATCAATTTATAATGCCAGTTTATCTTATTAAGTTCTGATCTGAGTTCTCTATGTTGTCCCAGTGGTCTCCTTGTCTGTTCTTGGACCAGTATCATATGTTTTCATGATTACTGGAGTGTTTTATTATGTTGTAATGTGGGGTATGGCAAGTTCCTTTTCTTTCTCTGAGATATCAATAACTTGGAAATTCATGGAAACATTTATTCAAAACAAATTTCGAGTCCTCCCCCACTGCCCCAAACTATCAATACAATAAGGAAAAGAAACATATCTAGTGCCCTACATGTAGTAAATAATCAAAAAATATCTGTTGGGACTTCACTGGTGGCACAGTGTTTAAGAATCCGCCTGCCAATGCAGGGGACACGGGTTCGAGCCCTGGTCCGGGAGGTTCCCACGTGCCGCGAAACAGCTAAGCCCAGGCGCCACAACTACTGAGCCCATGAGCCACAACTACTAAGGCCCGCACGCCTACAGCCCCGTGCTCCGCAACAAAGAGAGGCCACCGCAGTGAGAAGCCGTGCACGAGTGGCCCACCCCCGCTCTCGTCACAGCTGGAGAAAACCTGCACACAGCAACAAAGACCCAACCCAGCCAAAAATAGATAAATAAATTTATTTATTTTTAAATCTGTTGGTTAAGAAACCCTCAAATAATACAAACTCGAGAGACAAGGCTAGTATGCTAAAAACAAATTAGTGTATTAAAAGCTACTGACAAACTACCACAATAAACAAAATAAAAGAAGATGAAACATAATACGGGTAACTGTAAAGTCTAAACACTTCTGTTTGAAAAGTTCAACTGCAATAAGAACAAATGAGAGGATCTAAACTTACCCACTGCTCTCGTGCAAAGGGGCTTTAGGTGACTATAAATCCAAAATCAACTAATACTGGGATGTAGTTTCTTCAAAATTAAAGAATTCAGGTTGCATATATTTAAATACCCAGTATAAGGCAGGTAACCATCCCATCAAATATTACACAGATCATTTCAAACTCTGGAGTAGTACTCTGTGCAATTTGGAAAAACTTAAGACCCTAACAGAAGAAACATAATCATGAAAAGGTGATCCTGATAGAAACTCACACAATATGAGCAAAAATAAATCAAATTAAGGACTCTTAGTCTAGAATAGCAAAGAGTCAAAGGAAATTAGAGAAGTCTTCAGCTATTTTGACAGACTGTCACGTGAAAAACTGAGTAGAGTATCTTCCTTGTATGGGAGGACAGAATTAGGACAAATAGTTGGAAAATATAAGGAGCTAGATTTTGGAACAAAAATTTCCAACATTTGCTAACCACCACAGTTATTCATGAGTGGATTACACTATCTCATAAAGTACCTGAGTTCATCCTTGCTAGAACTGTTCAAAAAGCACTTATGTCAGAGAAGATACCGACTAGAAGATTGAAATGAATAATGTCTACAATCCCCTCTAACAGTAAAATTTAATTAAGAGAATATCAAATAATGAAACTGCAGATCATAACATCAGATACAGAAACTCCTTTATAAATAATTACACTAAATATTGATTTGAACTTAAGGCTTCTGAGCCTTTACAGAATGGTATTAGAATTCTATGTACACTGGGCAATTTTAACTTTAACCTCTTACTAATATGATATAATTAAATGATATATTTAGACTTTTAATGGAACTTTATTATGCAAGTTAACAAAATGACAAATGCAGGAACTGCAACTTGTCATTTTTTATCTCAAATGATACTGTAGCAAAGCGTAGTTTATTAGAATATTCATCAGGCAGGCATGTGAAACTAGAGGAAAAACTCTCTAAAACAGTAATTTATCTAGTCATCTAGTCAGCTGTAGCAGCAAAGGTACTCACTGTATTATGAAGAAAGTTTGAATTGAGAAATGGCCAACTTGAGGAACCTTTAAAATATGTGGTAACATATGTACTGGACAAAAAATAAGTAGACATGAGTTTTTAGTCTCACTCTGCCACTAAATTGTTGGGAAATTTACTTGGCCTCCCTGAATTTAGTTCCTTTATCAATAAAAATGAGATAATAGTCTCAGGGCTGTTATAGGGACCATGTGGGATATTAGTGAAAGTACCTTGGGGGAAAAAGGTAAATATGTATCATACTATTTTAATATAAAAATTCAAGCATAGGGCCTCCCTGGTGGCGCAAGTGGTTGAGAGTCCGCCTGCCGATGCAGGGGATACGGGTTCGTGCCCTGGTCTGGGAGGATCCCATATGCCGCGGAGCGGCTGGGCCCGTGAGCCATGGCTGCTGAGCCTGCGCGTCCGGAGCCTGCGCGTCCGGAGCCTGTGCTCCGCAACGGGGGAGGCCACAACAGTGAGAGGCCCGCATACCGCAAAAAAAAAAAAAAAAAAATTCAAGCATAATTATCTCAAAATCGTACTTCAAGAATGATATTGAGGTACTGAAGTCTTCCTAACCACAAATACACATTACAATGCAGTAGCATCAAATATAGTAAATAATACAAACAATGAATTCTGCTAATTAACAGAAACTGTGAATTGAATTTTCCCCTACATTGTAGTTTGTGGAGCACTAGTCTTTTATTATAACAATGAACAATGGGGGGAGGAATCTTTTGTTCAAACGTAGAAATTTCAGGATAACATTTTAAGGGTGTACTGTTAAGCCAGCTTCTTAGCTTACAATAAAAAGTAAAGCCACCATAACCAAAATACATAAAATATTTTAACTTCTAAAGCAGTATGTAGGAAAGAAAATTGGGAAAGAAAATCTGAGTAACTGGGTATAAGAACTTCTAACCAATCTTTAGTGGCTTCCTTTTACTAATAACCTTAGTCTGAAGAGGGAAGAATTCTTGCAGAGAATAATATGATGCATTTCTGTAGAACCTCAGGACAGAATTTTAAAATCCTGAAGAATATCTGGCGATCACTACAAAAATGGAACCTCCCTGAGTACATTAGGTCTTACACAGGGCTACAGCCTACCTTCCCACTCTTACCTCAACCACCACTTGCTATATTCTGGTACCAAGTCTTTTGACTCCATGATGCTCTGGTGCACAGACTGTAAAGTAAAATTTAATATTGTTTTCAGTAAGTTCCACTTTACCACCTGACTCATACAGCAGAAAAAATGGTAAGAGAGGGAAACTTTAACGTAAAAAGGAGAGGAAATTATTTTCCTGTTAATTGTTACTATAAACTCACAGAGACCCATCTTCATCTCATTTTTAGGTACCTCTTAATTCTCTGCTCCCAAAAGGTAGAATGGGAAATACTATTTTAGTCTTTAGAAGACATAAAATAGTATTTTCCTCTAAAAGTGACTATTCACCTTAGTTTAGTATTCCCAGCTACAATAAATTAATCTGCCACTATAATACAGACAGAACAAAGGAAGATTGTTAAGGTATAACAAGACGCTAAAATCATCCAGAGGTTTATAAAACACAGCAAAAACAGCTAACAGCCTCTCAGTACCCTTCTAACCTCTAATTTATCTTCATAACTCTGTACTAAGTAGCAGAGAAGGTAGCCATACCTTTGCATCAAGTTAAAGTTTAAAGATGCAGAGTAGAGGAGAAAGGAGTTATACTAAAGTATAACTTGATAAAGATCAACTTTTTTTTTTTTTTTTTTTTTTTGCGGTATGCGGGCCTCTCACTGTTGTGGCCTCCCCCGTTGCGGAGCACAGGCTCCGGACGCGCAGGCTCCGGACGCGCAGGCTCAGCGGCCATGGCTCACGGGCCCAGCCGCTCCGCGGCATATGGGATCCTCCCAGACCGGGGCACGAACCCGTATCCCCTGCATCGGCAGGCGGACTCTCAACCACTTGCGCCACCAGGGAGGCCCAAGATCAACTTTTTAATACCTTATAAAATTTGAAGTACATCAGAGCATTTTACCATAAACTATCTTCACTGCCAACTCATATGGGTGTGAATTCTTTCATAATCTTATATAACCACACTAGCTAATCTAGTAACCATTTCTAGTATTCACAAACAATTGATAGATTACTTTAGACTGAGCAATAGATTTTTAACTCAATGTGGCTTACACTAACAATTCTCCTCTAGAACACTTCTCCCTCAGGCCACCATTGACTTAATTGACATAGCCTCTTTTCAGTCTCTATGTTCCTCGCTTCTTTTAGCATTTGCCACTGTGATCAATCCTTGAAAATCACGATCTGTGCTTTACTTTCTCTGAAACAGCTTCTACTTTGTCCTGGTTCTCCTACCTTTGCAATCTCTAAGTGTCTTCACTGGCAACCTGAAACAATAGTATCCCCAGAGATCTATTCTCAGTTTTCTTATCTTGACGCTACACACTCTCCCTAACTATCACCTATATGCTGACACATCTCAAATCTCAATCTTGACTTATTTCCTGAGCTCTAGGTGCTTATTTCCAATAATCTATTGAACTTATCCAATTTGATGTTTCTTACACAATTCAACCTCCAAATAGTCAAGAGAAAATAAAAAACTTGGTCCTTTCACCATCTGTATTTCTGTTAAAGCCTTCAACATTGTACAAGCAAGGAACTATGAAGCCATTCTTATCTCTTCCCTTTCTCTACACACCTAAATTATTCATTCTTCTTCTAAATCTTATATCTAAGCCTCTTATATCACCGCCACTGCCAGTGCTATTAGTTAAGTCTTAGAACACACTATCTCTAATCTAAAAAAGTAGGTACCAAACACGAATTTGAAAAGATACAAGCACCACGATATTCATAACAGCAGTATTTGCAATAGCCAAGACATGGAACCAACCCAAGTGCCCATCAACAGATGAATGGATAAAGATGTGGTGTATGTGTACACACACACACACACACACACACACACAATGGAATATTACTCAGCCATTAAAAAGAATGAAATTCTGCCATTTGCAGCAACATGAATGGACCTAGAGAATATTACGCTTAGTGAAATAAGTCAGAGAAAGACAAATACTGTATGATATCACTTATATGTGTAACCTTAAAAATAATACAAATGAATGTATATGCAAAATAGAAACAGACTCACAGCTATAGAAAAAAAACTTCAGTTACCAAAGGGGAGTGAAGAGGGGGGAGGAACAAATTAGGGCTATGGGATTAACAGAAATAAACTACTGTGTATAAAATAGATAAGCAACAAGGATATATTACATAGCATAGGGAATTATAGCCATTATCTTGTAATAACTTATAATGAAGTATAATCTGCAAAAATACTGAATCACTATGCTATACACCTGAAACTAATATTGTAAATCAACTATACTACAAATTAAAAAAAATAGGGGACTTCCCTGGTGGTCCAGTGGTTAAGAACCTCTCTTCCAATGCAGGGGATGCGGGTTCGATCCCTGGTTGGGGAACTAAGATCCCACATGCCGTGGGGCAACTGAGCCCACGAGTCACAACTAGACAGAAGCCCGCGTACCGCAACAAAAGATCCTGTGTGCTGGAACTAAGACCCAACGCAGCCAATAAATAATTAATTAAAAAAAATAGTATTAGAAGTGCTAGCGGCTATGCTGGAGTATGAGAAAAAATGGCTAGAAGTATTTATATTTAATTTTCATCTAACAATTACAAATTGAGATGGACTAAAATTCATGAACAGGGATTGACACTGGTATCCTCATTTAGTCCACATCAGACGATCAGGTGTAACATATGTAGGTACACAAGGAATCCAAAGAGAATAATGGGAGTTCTGCAACGTAAGAGTTAACAGTGGAACTCCCACTCATTCATTCATTTTCAGCATGTTGTAACTTATTTCCGTTCAAGTGTGTGGCACATATTCTATCAGGTTTTGGTACAGTAATCAGAACACGTCAAATTACTAAATCTATTCTTAAATAGTTTATTTCAAAATATTGTTTCCCACCTTTAATTTTTCTATAGTTATGCAATGTTAGAAGAGTAGTACATGTCCATAAATTAAAATTTTTTAAGTGTGTGTGTGTGTGTGTGTGTGTATTTATTTATTTATTTATTTATTGTTGAATGCATGGGTAAATATGTTTTAACTAATAGGGATGCATGATCAAAAGTTTGAAGACTACTGCAATCGCCTTGCAAATGTTCTCCATGACTCTGGTCTTTCTCTTCTCTAATTCATTCTCCCCACTGCCATTAGAAATGCTTCTTTCTTTTTTGGCTGCATCATGCCACTTGCAGGATCTTAGTTCCCTGACCAGGGATTGAACCTATGCCCTTGGCAGTGAAAGTATGTAGTCCTAACCATTGGACCACCAGGGAATTCCCTAGAAATGCTTTTATAGAACCCTCCTACACTGTTAGTGGGAATGTATATTGGTGCAGTCACTATGGAGAATAGCATAGAGGTTCCTCAAAAATCTAAAAACAGAGTTGCCATATGATCCGGCAATCCCACTCCTGGGCATATACCCAGACAAAACTATAATTCGAACAGATACATGCACCCTTATGTTCACAGCAGCACTATTTACAATAGCTAAGACATGGATACAACCTAAATGTCCATCGACAGATGAATGGATAAAGAAGATGTGGTATATATACAATGGAATATTACTAAGCCATTAAAAAGAATGAAATAATGCCATTTGCAGCTACATGGATGGACCTAGATATTATCATACTAAGCGAAGTAAGTCAGAAAGAGAAACACAAATACCATATGATACCACTTATACATGGAATCTAAAATATGACACACATGGGAATTCCCTGGCAGTCCAGTGGTTAGGACTCTGAGCTTTCACTGCTGAGGGCCTGGGTTCCATCCCTGGTCGGGGAACTAAGATCCCACAAGCTGCGTGGTACGGCAAAAAGAAAAAAGAAAAAAAAAAGACACATATGAACTTATCCACGAAACAGAAACAGACTCACAGACATAGAGAACAGACTTGTGGTTGCCAAGGGAGAGGGCGGAGGGGAGGGTTGGACTGGAGTTCGGGACTAGCAGACGCAAACTATTATATACAGAATAGATAAACAACAAAGTCCTACTGTATAGCACAGGGAACTAAATTCAGTACTCTGTAATAAACCATAATGGAAAAGAATATGAAAAAGAATGAATATACACACACACACACACACACATAAAAAACATTGAATCACTTTGCTGAGCACCAGAAACTAACACAACATTGTAACTCAACTATAATTCAATTAAAAAAAAAACAACACTGAAAAGAAAGAAAGAAAGAAATGCTTTTAAATATAGTTGTTCCTCATTTGCTCAAAAGCCTCCAGTGGCTCTCTACTCTTTCTGAATTCACAAGCCTTAGCATGGATTTAAGATCCTTTATAACCTACTTGCTGGCCAACTTTTTCAGACTCTAGCTACTCTATTTATACTGGCCTATTTCTGTTACATAAACGTGTCATACCTTTGCTCATGCTCTCTCTCTATGGATTATTCTTTCCCCTAGTCCACTGGGTAACTATTCAGCTCAGGTAACAATGTCATGTACCCTATCTTCCTCGCTAACCAAAAGCAGGAATCATTACTCTTTTATTACAGCACATACTGCACATCTCACAGAACTTGTCACTCTATACAGACTATATAATCCTTGGCAGGAATCATGTCTTATTTATCTTGTTATCTCCAGAACTTAGCACAGTGCCTGACATAAACAGGGGCACAATAAGTTAAACAGTAAATGAAAACATAGGGAAGTTTTTAAAAATGATCTTTTTAAAAGTTACTGCAGCCTTTAGAATTATAGTTCTAGTCAAGATCCATATATCCTGAAATCTAGTACTAATAGCATTCTGCTTTGGTACAATAATATGGTACATTCAGATAACTGCTTTAAATTAATTTAACTCAGCCTAAGAAAAAAAATGGAGCATACTAGAAGTAAACAAGTCAAGGCACATCCTACAATGGAATACTATACAGATGTTATTGTAATTTAAATCTACACAAATAGATATTAGGAATAAACCCTACTTACTAGTTCCTGATGTTTAGACATATATTTATTTATAAGAGTATCTTTGAATTTCAAATATATTGTAGGAATATTAGCCAAAAGGTTAATTTCTACTGAGTAATTTATTTAAATGCTACTTTAAAATAATTTTGAGATTTGAAATAATCACCATCTATTAGCTTTCCTATCTTCCAAGTGACTAACAACTAACAAGGAAAATAAAACTTGCTTTTTTTTTTAACTGACATATTTTGCATGATATAGTTTCCCCAAGATAGCTAAACATTCAAAACTATACCATTTGATTTTCACCGGCAGTGTTTTCTGGTGTATGTCTTCTAAATCATTTTAATCAGAAGTATACCCCTCTACAGATAAGACACCAAAAGAACAGCTGGCAAAAGAAAAAAATAATTGGACTTCATCAAAATGAAAAATGTTTGTGTTTCAGAGGATACCATCAAGAAACTGAAAAGGCAGCACAAGGAATATAGCCAATATTTTATAATAACTTTGTATGGAATATAATCTATTAAATATCAAATCACTATTTTGTATACCTGAAACTAATAAAATAATATTGTAAATAAACTATATTTCAATTAAAAGAAAAAAGAAAAAAATGTTTAAAAGGAAGTAAAAAGGCAAGGTGCAGAAAGGGAGAAAATTTTTGCAAATCATCTTATCTGATAAGGTATAAAGAACTCCTACAACTCAGTAACGAAAAGGCAAATGATCCAATTTAAAAATGGGCAAAAGACCTGAATAGACATTTCTCTGAAAATATACAAATAGCCAATAAGTGCATGAAAATATGGTCAATATCACTAGCCATCAGGGAAATGCAAATCAAAGTAACAATGAGATACTATGTAACACTCGCTATGATGGCTATAATCAAAAAGACAGATAACAAATGTTAATGAGGATGTAGAGAAACTGGAATCACCACACACTGCTAATGGAAATGTAAAATGATGCAGCCACTTTAGAAAAGAGCCTGGCAGTTAGTTCCTCAAAAGGTTAAACATAGTTACCATATGATTCCCCTCTTGGGAATACACTCAAGAGAAATGAAAACACGTCCCACACAAAATTCTGTACATGAATGTGCATAGCAGCATAACTCTTAAGAGACAAAATGTGCAAACAACTCACATGTCCATCAACTGATGAACTGATACATAAAATATCCATACAATGGAATATCATTAAGCAATAAAAAAGAATGAAGTACTAATACATGTTACAACATTATGTGAAAACGTGAAATGGGGCTTCCCTGGTGGCGAAGTGGTTGAGAGTCCGCCTGCCGATGCAGGGGACACGGGTTCATGCCCCGCTCCGGGAAGATCCCACATGCCGCGGAGCGGCTGGGCCCGTGAGCCATGGCTGCCGAGCCTGCGTGTCCGGAGCCTGTGCTCCGCAACGGGAGAGGCCACAACAGTGAGAGGCCCGCGTACCACACACACACAAAAAAAAACGTGAAATGAAAGAGGTCAGTCACACAAGGCCACATATTGTATGATTCTATTTATATTTAAATGTCCAGAAAAGGCAAATCTACAGAGACAGAGAGTAGATTAGTGTTGGGCAGGGACTGCAGGGAGGGAGGCAATGGGGAGTGACTGCTAGTGAGTATGGGATTTCTTTGGGGGAGGACAAAATGTTCTAAAGTATGACTGCAGTGACAGTTGTACATTATCACTGTGAACATACTAAATGCCACTGAATTGCACACTTTAAATGAGTGAATCGTGAAGTATGTGAATTTTATATCAATAAGGATGTTATTTTAAAAAAAGAATGTCCTGTATTTCCCTGGTGACGCAGTGGTTGAGAGTCCACCTGCCAATGCAGGGCACACGGGTTCAATCCCTAGTCCGGGAAGATCCCACATGCCGTGGAGCAACTAAGCCCGTGAGCCACAACTACTGAGCCCACGCGCCTAGAGGCCGTGCTCTGCAACAAGAGAAGCCACCGCAATGAGAAGCCCACGCATCGCAACGAAGACTCAAAGCAGCCAAAGAAAAGAAAAGAAAACAAACAAAACCCAATGTGTTAAAAAAAAAAAAGAAAAAATGAATATCCCTCTCTTGGCACACTACCCTGTTACTACACTATGCCAATAATATTCCTAATAACAGTAGAAGAGAGTTTCTTCAAACACTTTGACTTGCTATTTCTATTTAAAAGCCAAAATCATATCAATATAGATTTTTTCCTTCTAAGATTCAATCATTAGAATTACATTACATCCATATGCACTATGCACAAACATTCAGCACTATGTCATTAATCATAATAGAATAGTAACAGCAATCATACTAGTACAATGACTATAAGATAATGTTTAATTTGTAAAAGAAAATTAAACCAAAAACTTCGATCACAATCTATTACCAACTATTTCAACACTCCTTCAAATCTTTATGCAAGGAGATCTTGCATTTATAATCATGCTGCATACACAACTTTCCCCATCTATTTCACTATTTAACAATTTTGAATAAATATGGAACAGTCTATTCACGGTTTATCCTCATATATATTTAGTAGCTGGACAAACTAGCACAAAAATCTCAAGTTACAGATTTTATACTTCAGCTCAAAATATTTCTAGAAATTAATTTTTAGTTATTAAGACCATTCACTTGTTAAAAAGAAACTAGAAACATCTGAAATCTACTTTACATGCTCTTTTAACTAATGATGATTTTATAATCAAATAATTAAATAGGGAAAAAAAGAAACACATAGACACACACTCCCCAAAGAAGTGAGGAAAGGATAAAAAAAGCAACAGACAGAAAGTCTAAAGTAGAAAAATTGACTCACAAGATGATTCACAAGCATTTCCTGGATATTTTGTCCAAGAAAACTCTTCTGACTAAAGTGGAAACTTGTTTGGCTGCAATACATCATTCTACTATTATGATTAATGCCACAGTGCCAAATATTTGAGCATGTGGCATATGGACAAGAGAAACCTCATATGTGTTGATTTAAATACTGCTGCATTTTGGCCCATAACTGTTTAGTTCATACTGAAAAGGAATTGTAAAGTTCTATTTAGTTTCTTCTAACTTCTAGAATTCTAGTTGTTGAAGTGTAAGAACTGAACCAATTTAGGAAGCCCACCAACAATTTTAATTGACTAATTACATGATATTGCAAAAAGTGAAGACAAAAGCTAGGCTTTTGAAGAAAATAAAGGGAATAAGTTTTATGGATGTTGACATAAAATTAAATCAATATTATTAACAAAGTACAAAGTTGGTTAACGCCAATTTTAGAGTCCCAAGGAAGTCCTATAGCTCCTATCAAAACTCAAATAAAAGGTACATGATAAAAAAAATTTCCATTTGGGAACATCTAAATTACAGATCCTTTACTCCTACTGACAAATAAGGTAAGAAGACAAAGCAACATAAAGATGAAATACAACTAGGGACGCCAAAAGGACTGTAAGTTAAAACCAGAATGTACCACACTAATTTATTATATACATTTTCCTCCCAAACTTAACCAACATGTTGAGCATCTACATGTGAAACTCTATGGTACGCAACTTCATATACACACATATAACATGTGACTATTCCTCTACCAAAATAAAGGTAGGAAAAAGAACAAATCTGATAAACAATTTTGTTCTTTTTTACCCAACGTTATTGCCAATGCCCTAGTCCCTCACAACTCATCTGAAATACTAAAAAAAACTTCAATTGACATCCCTCTAAGTCCCAAGCCTCCAACTCCTACCACTTCCTCAATTCCATCCCATTTTGTCTTCAAGTGATTTTTGTTTTTCTAACATTTTCATCATATAATTTTCTTATTCAATAAATAACATATAAGAATTCTTCTCTATATACTGCTAAAGTTAGGGGCAATTTTTTCAGGCAGGGCAAGGTGGAGAGGCAATAATAAGGAATTCAGCTAAGAAATATCTGTCTTAGACATTCTATCAGTTAAGAGACTTCCTTAGATTAATAAATGCCTTTTAAAAATGTAAACATCTACCAGAAAGGTCAGAATTATCCTTCATTCAAATTTACACATTAACACCCCCATTTTGAGAAACAAGAAAAAGGGAATTTGAGAGTGCAGCATGAGACAGTTGGTCCCTATAAGCCCAAAGACAGACAAAAGAGAAGGACACTAACATAAAGACTAACCTATATATCCTAGGAGAGATGGGTAGGGAACTGAAAATCCATATCTAGGCATACAAAGCCCTCTATAATGTCCAGTCCTCTTTCCTGTCTCCCACCAACACGCTCATCCCATTTTACTTTTATAACCATTTCATTCATTTTACTGAGTATTTATTATGTGCCAATCATTGAGCTAAGATCAGGGCTACAAAGATGATGATAAAGAATATTACTTTTCATGAAGAGGTTATACTGAGAGAAGAGGGTAACAAATAACGCACTAAAAATACTGTAACGAAAGTGTACACCAACCAAGTACTACAAGGTCATAGTAGAATGAACTACCATCTGGCCTTTCGGCTGGAACCACCATCTTCCAATAATTCACCAAAATGACCAACACAAAGGGAAGGAGGAGGGGTACTTGCTATATGTTCTCTAGGCCTTTTAGAAAACATGGAGTTGTTCCTTTGGCCACATACATGCGAATCAAGAAGAAAGCGATACTGTAGATATCAAGCAAATGGGCACTGTTCCATAAGGAATGCCCCACAAATGTTACCATGGCAAAACTGGAAGAGTCTACAGTGTTACCTTGCACAATGTTGGCATCGTTGTAAACAAACAAGTTAAGGGCAAGATTCTTGCCTAGAGAATTAAGGTGCCTATCAAGCACATTAAGCACTCTAAGAGCTAAGACAGCTTCCTGAAATGTGTGAAGGAAAACGATCAGAAAAAGAAGGGAGCCAAAGAGAAAGGTACTTGGGTTCAGCTGAAGCACCAGCCTGCTCCACCCAGAGAAGCACATTTCATGAGAACCAGTGGAAAGGAGCCTGAACTGTTGGAGCCCATTACCTATGAATTCATGGCATGATGGGTGTAAAGAAAATAAAAGACCTGGACTGTACATATGTTTCTCTTAACTGAGTAGAAGTGTTGTGTCCCTTCTCCCAAAGAAATATTTAAAGCACATTTTAACTGTGTCTGAATTCAGTGGGTGACGTCTTTACTTTTCAAATTTAGTTGTTTTTCTTCCTGAAAGATGTGAGGTAATTTGTTGTGCAATATACTCCACTGGTTAATAAACTGCCAAATATTATTTGTAAAAAAGAAAAAGAAAAAAAGAATGAACTACCATCTGACTATGGAGTTCAAAAGGTTTGTCTTGAAAAATAATAGAAGTTTGCCAGATAGGTAAGGGCAGAGAGGGCATTCCAGGTAGGAGTTGCAGAATATGAAAAAAGATAAAGGTTAGAGCCAAACTAAGAAAGGTATGCTATACTAAATTTGGGATATTATTCTGTAGGCAATAGGGAGCTGAATATATTTTAAAGTAGGGGAGTGATATAATCAGATTTCTTATTTAAAAGAATAACTACGCCAGAAGTATGGATACTTAACGAGAATGGGGAGAGAAAGAAATGTTAGGGGAGACCAATTTGAAGATCATTACAATAGTCTAGATAACAAATAAGGGTCTGAAACCAAGGTGGTAGCAGTATGGATGGAGAGGGGCCAAATTAGGGAATAATTTCTGAAACAGAAGCAATAGGACTTGATAACCAACAGGAGGAAAAGGAAGGTCTAGTTTGGGAATTTAGGTAGAGGAAAAGAATATAGTAGTATGAGCGGAGTGTGGGGATTGGGATTGAGAGAATCAGTTGTTTTGACCTGTGTTTGAAGCACTTTATAGATATTCAGGTGTCAAGTCTGAAGCTCAGGAAAGAGGTGGAGGCTACAGCAAGATTAGGAAGTCATGTACTCATAGATGGTAGCTTATTGTCGTACCTGACCAGAACCTCCCCCTTAAGCCTGGCTTAGGCTCACTAAACCTGGTTCTTCTCAATTGCTGTACCTTTGTTACTGCTGCCTTATCTTTAAAAAAAAAAAAAAAAAGTATTCTCTTTACTACACGATCTGCAATTCTACCAACTGTTTAGATTAGCCCATTTCCTTTCCTTCTCGCTATACAAATATTTCTTAATGACTATTAAGTCAGGATTCTGGAGTGCTGGTCTCACCTTTGCTATTAGAAATGTTGAGTAAGCCTCTCAACCTTTCTGGATTTCAGCTACAAAAAAGGTATCAGGAAAAAAAAAAAGGCATCAGATTAGTTGATATTTTAAGATTCTTCCACTTGTAATACTCCACAACTTGCTTCCTGACCTCAGAAAGAACTCTTTATTACATGTTAATTATAACACTCATATGATGGTTTTCTTTTATATGTTATTAAAAAGTCTCTTAGTGCTCATTCACTTCATATTTCTTATGTGTCTTATCTCTTCTTCTACTAAATTACAAATTTCTTGACAGCAATAAATCTACATTTTATTTTATTTTATTTTTATTTTTATTTTTTTTGCGGTATGCGGGCCTCTCACTGCTGTGGCCTCCCCCGTCGCGGAGCACAGGCTCCGGACGCGCAGGCTCCGGACGCGCAGGCTCCGGATGCGCAGGCTCAGTGGCCATGGCTCACGGGCCCAGCCGCTCCGCGGCACATGGGATCCTCCCAGACCGGGGCACGAACCCGTATCCCCTGCATCGGCAGGCGGACTCTCAACCACTTGCGCCACCAGGGAGGCCCCAAGTCTACATTTTAAATGAAGGTTCTTAATAATAATACTTACTGAGTAAGAAAAGGCTGGGGTATTTGATAGTACAAACTAAAAGGCTAAGTTAAGCATCATTGTTTTCTAAATATTTTGTCCGTAAGTCTTTTTTTTTTTTTAAACCCTCCTTTGTGGTGTACACCACGTCATAAATTCCTTTTCTGTTCCTGTATTATCTAAACCACATCCATATCCATAGTATTTGGGGAAGTGAAAGAAGCTTATTGAAAGCAGATTGATAAATCTTTATATACCATACACACTTGTTCCTATAAAAGAGTAGGGAACAGTTAGGAGTTGAGGAGCAGGAGAACAGAAGGCATGAAACCATGACAACCACCATCATCTTAAAGGGAACATCACGAAAGGGGTAAATAAGGTCGAGGTGGGGTGGGGAGAAAAAAGAAAGCACCGATAAATATTACCTAATAGCAAAGGAAAAAATGCTCACTCTGATTTCAAGAGCACATAAAAATGACTTGCACCTTTTCTATTATCATAGAGAAAACATGAATTTATGTTATAATGGAAAAATTTCAAGGCTGTTTGTAGATTTTCCCCATCATCACACCTCTGAAGTATACTCAATTTCAAAGCAAATTACCATCTGTTCTTGGTCAAACTGTTAGACATTATCATTGCTATTTAGATATACAAGATAAACATAATTTCTAAAGCAAAGACAAATACCAAAAGCAAAAGATCTCTGAATTCTTACCTGTTCACTCTCCTAGGACACTTGTCTGGTTTAATATCTACCTCATAGAGGTAGACATCAATCTTTGGAATTTCAACTTGAAAACAGTTAGCCAGCAATTTAATGGGTTTGCCCATGGTGCCATAGCCAGGTCTTCTGGGCACCATGAGTAGGGGCTGGGCCCCAACGGGTCCTGCCAGGGAAGGGGAAAAAAAAGAGAGAAACACTCTTACAAGCTGCATTTAATAATCTTGTCAACCAGAGTAAGTTAGAATTTTAAGTACAGCTGATAATGCTTGAAGCCTAGTGTTGAAAGATGACATCGTTTCTAACACCAATTTCTTTCACCCCACTTTACTTTCCTCATTAAAACAAACATACAAAGAAACAAAAGCTGGGTACCTCTGGAAAATTGTTTTGGAAGGGGTAGAAAGGAGCATACAAACCCAGGTGAGCATAAACAAAGCACAAATCGTATCCAAAAAGTATGCGACCAATAGCAAAGTAAACTTAAAGAAGGGTAAGAGCAGATGAACAAAATAAAAACAATATACAATAAAAAGGATCAACAAAATCAATTATTTGAAAAGATAACTAAAATTGATAAATTCCAGTGATTTTTATAACAAGAAAAAAAGGCTTAAGTAACCAATATAAATGGAAAAAAAAGTATCAGTATCACTACAGATACAGAAGACATTACAAATACTGTTAATAAATTTGAAAGTTTGATGAAATAGACTAAGTCCTAGAAAGATACAGCTTACTGGTACACAAAAGCATAGAAAATTTGAAAAGTTCTCTTTTCAAATAAAATAAAATGTAAAATGGTGCAGTTGTTTTGGAAAACAGTACAGTGGTTCCTCAAAACATTAAAAATAGAATTACCATACGATCTAGTAGATCCATGATCTACTTCTGGGTATAAACCCAAAAGAATTGAAAGCAGGGTATTGAAAAAATAATTATACACCTATGCTCATAGCAGTACTATTCACAACAGATGAAAGGTGGAAGCAACCTACGTGTCCACTGATGCATGAATGGAAAAAGAAAATCTGGTATATACCTATAATGGGACATCAATCAGCCTTAAAAAGGAAGGAAATTCTGACACATGCTACAACATAGATGAACCTTGTAGAGGTCATGCTAAGTGAAATAAGCCAGTCACAAAAAGACACCGTATGATTCCACTTATTAATACCTAGAGTAGTCATATTCATAGAGACAAAGTAGAAGGGCGGTTGCCAGGGGCTGGGGGAAAAGGTAGAAAAAGGAATTGTTGCTTAATGAGTATAGTTTCAGTTTTGCAAAATGAAAAGATTTCTGGCGATTGGTTGCACAACAATATGAATGTACTTAAATACTACTAAATTGTACACTTAAAAATTGCTGGGCCTCCCTGGTGGCGCAAGTGGTTGAGAGTCCGCCTGCCGATGCAGGGGATACGGGTTCGTGCCCCGGTCTGGGAGGATCCCATATGCCGCGGAGCGGCTGGGCCCGTGAGCCATGGCCGCTGAGCCTGCGCGTCCGGAGCCTGCGCGTCCGGAGCCTGTGCTCCGCAACGGGGGAGGCCACAACAGTGAGAGGCCCGCATACCGCAAAAAAAAAAAAAAAAAAAAAAATTGCTAAGATAGCAAATTTAATGTTATATATATTTTACCATAGTGAAGAAAAAAACAAACCCTAGGTGATATCTAGCATTAAGTTTTTGAAGCTCAAAATGTTGTAGCTTTGTTAAACAAAATTCAAACAATAAATTCAGTTAGTAAATTAGTAACTATTATCTAAATGAATTTACATTTAAAATATCTGTAAAGTCCTGTAACTTTTTGAAAAAATTAAATCCACAATTAAAAATATTCACACACATGCACACACTAAAAAATTCCAGATCCAGATGGCTTCACTAGAGAATTATACCAAACATTTAAGGAAAGAAATAATACTAATCTTAAACAAATTCTTCCAGAGAATAGGAAAAAAGATAATTAACAACTTTTCTTCACTGTGGATGAAAGTACATTAAAGTGCTACTTGCATCACCTATTTTTAAATTTTGTTTTCATATATTTGTAAGATCTTTTCTGAGGGCATAATCTTTCCTGCTATCCTAAACTGAGATAGGTAATAATGAGTAATTCTAGACTAGGTCATAGTTCTGGCTCTGCCATTTATCTAACCACTTGACCTTTGTTAAATATTAATAGCCCTGAAATTCTATTTCCTGATCTATAAAATGGAAATAATACCTAATCTGCCTCTTTCTTATGAATCCTGTCAGGATAAAATCAGAACATGAACAACAGATAAAATTTATCAAGCTCTTACCAAACCTTGTAATAATTTTTTTTTTTTACTATTGAAGTATAGTTGATTTACATTGTTGTGTTTAATTTCTGCTGTACAGCAAAGTGACTCAGTTATACATATATATTCTTTTTCATATTCTTTTCCAATGTGGTTTATCACAGGATATTGAATATAGTTCTCTGTGCTATACAGTAGGACCTTGTTGTTTATCCATCCAATATATAATAATTTACATCTGCTAACCCCAAACTCCCAGTCCTTCCTTCCCCAACCCAGCCTCTCCCTTGGCAACTACAAATCTGTTCTCTCTGTCTGTAGTCTGTTTCTGTTTCATAGATATGTTCATTTGTGTCATATTTTAGATTCCACATATAAGTGATATCATATGGTATGTCTTTCTCTTTCTGACTTACTTCGCTTAGTATGATCATCTCTAGGTCCATCCATGTTGCTGCAAATGGCATTATTTCATTCTTTTTAATGGCTGAGTAATATTCCATTGTGTACATATACCACATCTTCTTTATCCATTCATCTGTTGATGGACATTTAGGCTGTTTCCATGTCTTGGCTATTGTAAATAGTGCTGCTATGAACACTGGGGTGCATGTATCTTTTCGAATTACAGTTTTGTCTGGGTATATGCCCAGGAGTGGTATTGCTGGATCATATGGCAACTCTATTTTTAGTTTTTTGAGGAACCTCCATACTGTTTTCCATAGTAGCTGCACCAATTTATATTCCCACCAACAGTGTAGGAGGGTTCCTTTTTCTGCACACACTCTCCAGCATTTATTATTTGTAGATTTGATGATGGTCATTCTGACTGGTGTGAGGTGATACCTCACTGTAGCTTTTTTTTTTTTCTCACTGTAGTTTTGATTTTCATTTTTCTAATAATTAGCGATGTGGAACATTTTTTCATGTTCCTGTTGGCCATCTTTATGTCTTCTTTGTAGAAATGTCTATTTAGGTCTTCTGCCCACTTTCTTTAGTGGGTTTTTTGGTCATTGAATTGTAGGAGCTCTTTGTATATTTTGGAAATTAAGCCCTTGTCAGTCGCATCACTTGTAAATATTTTTCTCCCAGTCCATAGGATGCCTTTTCATTTTGTTTATGGTTTCCTTTGCTGCGCAAAACCTTATAAGTTTGATTATAAATCATACCAATGGTTTCTTAGGTCAGTCTCCCAAGGCAATAGAAATAAAAGCAAAAATAAACAAATGGGGCCTCCCTGGTGGCGCAGTGGTTAAGAGTCCGCCTGCCGATGCAGGGGATACGGGTTCGTGCCCCGGTCAGGGAGGATCCCATATGCCGCGGAGCGGCTGGGCCCGTGAGCCATGGCCGCTGGGCCTGCGCATCCGGAGCCTGTGCTCCGCAACGGGAGAGGCCACAACAGTGAGAGGCCTGCATACCGCAAAAAGAAAAGAAAAAAAATAAAAATAAAAATAAACAAATGGAACCCCAAACTTCATAATGATTTTATAGATGAGGAAAACTGAAATGATTTGCCTAAAATTTCATACCTAGTAAGTAGCAGAACTGGGATTGGAACCCATTCTGCTGTGCTCTCTATTTTGTTCCATTGATATATTTGTTTATCCTTTTGTCAATAATACACTGTCTCGATTATGATATTTTACAGTAAGTTTTGAAATGAGGTACTGTCAATCAGTTCTCTGACTTTAATCTCCTTTAATATCATGTCGCTGTTCTGGGTATTTTGCCTTTCCGTATAAACTTTACAATCAGTTTGTCAATATGCACAAAAAAAACTTGCTGGGATTTTGCTTGGAATTGTGCTAAGTATATAAATCAAGTTGAGAAGAGCTGACATCTTTATACTGAGTCTTCCTATCCATGTATAATAAAATATCTCTACTTATTTAGATTTTCTTTGATTTCTTTGATTTTTTTAAATCAGAGTTTTGTAGTTTTCCTCACATAGATCTCGTACATATTTTGTTAGATTCATACCTAAGTATTTCTTTCTTTTCTTTTTTTGGTGCTAATGTATAAGGCTACAATAATCGCGACAGTGTGGGTTTTCGTCAAAGAATAGAAAAATACATCAGAGGAATACACAGCCCCAAAATTGAACCACACAGTCAACTGATCTTTGACAAAGGAGCAAAGGCAATTCAACGGAAAAAGGACAGTCTTTTCAAGCAATGGTGCTGATAAACAAGTGGATGGATATCCTCATGCTAAAGGGGGAAAAAAAAAAAGAATCTGGACACAGACCTAAAACTTTTTTCAAAAATTAACTCAGGAGGGACTTCCCTGGTGGTGCAGTGGTTAAGGATCTGCCTGCCAATGCAGGGGACACGGGTTTGATCCCTGGTCTGGGAAGATCCAACATGCCTCGGAGCAACTAAGCCCGTGTGCCACAACTACTGAGCCCGCGTGTCACAACTACTGAAGCCTGCGTGCCTAAAGCCCGTGCTCCTCAACAATGGAAGCCACCACAACGAGAAGCCCGCGCAGAGTAGCCCCTGCTCGCCGCAACTAGAGAAAGCCCATGCGCAGCAAAGAAGACCCAACGCAGCCCAAAAATAAATAAATAAAATAAGTTTATAAAAATAAAATAAAGGGAAATAGTTTCCCAACTAGTGGTTGTGATACAGAATGTCTGATTTTCAGTAACCTATTCTTAATTATTCCATGCTCTTAAGAAGGCATTTTGTTCCATCTTATCCAGATTTTTTAGCTTTCTTTAGTGGAAGTTCTGAGCCTAATAAAATAATCTGTCTACTCCACACGGAGAAAATTCTATAACTATTTAACTACCTGCATTTTCTTACAAATTGAGTGATCTGAAGACAGAGTTTTTCAGTGACTCATATTTCTATCCCTAATACTAAAGAGCACATCATATTAAGTCCCTTGCTCTGATTCCACGATTACAGAGCAACCTTCTGTTTACTGTCTGTATACCCATATAGATGGCCGGAGGGAGATAAGTCGCTGACTAGTCAACATGAATCTTCCTTATGCTCTGGAAATAGTATTTTTCTTTGTAAATGATTAAATTGGCATTATGATTTATATATTAGTTTCTTGTGAACTTGGTTAGCATCAATCGGTCCCTCAAGGTGATGATCAGCTCTGGATGCCTGAAAACCAAGAATCAGGATCTGCAAAGCTAGGGACCAGACTGTGGAGCACAGTGACCCTCTGTCATACTACTTCATAAATTTGTTTGAGTAATCTGCATCCCTTCCATTACATTTTCAAGTTTCACGGTAGCAAATACACTGTATATAAAATGTTATATTCTGTTCCCACTTAACATAGCATCATAAGCATATCTGTATTACTAAGGTCTTCATAATCATAATTTTAATGGTTATGTAATAATACATTAAGTTGATGAAGTAAAACTGACCAGGTTCCACTCAAGAATATTTAGCTTGCTTCCAATGTTTCACTATTATAAAGAGTGAAATATAAGCAGTTGTAGTGGATATTCACAGGATTGTATGCTAAACACAACCCCACCCTTTTCCTCCACCTACTGGCTATTATCTTGAAAACTACACATTCTCTCAAGTACTATACGAATACCAGCAATTGATATGTTCTTACGTGAATTTGACACCACAACTGACTCGTCTAGAGATGGACACCAGAACCAAGAGAAAGTAATAAGCCTTTTCCCTGGGACTTTTTTTTTTTTGTTTTAACTTGGGACCTAAACAACAATCAGGCATTTCCTCTTCAGGGACTAAAGCTGTGAGATATAATAGCTGTTGGAGATCAGGTGTTCTGATGTGTAGAAAAAGCCAATCAACAGTGAGAGAAAATGGAAGCCTACATGTAGAGAGCTACAAATAGAGAGAAATCAAAATAAGAGATGGAGTAGTCTGATACCATGAGTTACTAGTTCCACCTGCTCCAGATGCAAGCTCAGCTGCAAACCTGTTCTTCCTACTGCTTGCTATTCAACCTGCCTTGGATTCCATGAGCCAATAAACCCCTTTTGCTCAAATTAGTTTCAGTTGGATTTCTGTTATTTGCAACTAAAACTCTTAACTGATAAAAAGAGTAATTATATTAATTACTTCAACTGAAGTATGGTCTCAAACCTGAGTTCAAGTTCCAGATCTAATGACCAGGGGAAAGTCACAGCCTCTAAGACTCAGTTGTCTATTATTATTATTTTCACTTATATGTGGGATCTTTTTTTTTTTAACATCTTTATTGGAGTATAACTGCTTTACAATGGTGTGTTAGTTTCTGCTTTATAACAAAGTGAATCAGCTATACGTACACATATATCCCCATATCTCCTCCCTCTTGTGTCTCCCTCCCACCCTCCCTATCCCACCCTGCTACGTGGTCACAAAGCACCAAGCTGATCTCCCTGTGCTATGTGGCTGCTTCCCACTAGCTATCTATTTTACATTTGGTAGTGTATTTTTTAAAATGATATTTAGACTGCACAACACAATGATTTGACATACCTGTGCACTGTGAAAAGATTCTCCCTGTCAAGTTAATTAACTCATTCATCACTCCACATATTCACCTTTTTGGGGGGATGAGGGGGGACTTAGAACATTTAAGTTCTACTCTCTCGGCAAATTTCAATTATACAACAGAGTATTATCAACTATAGTCACTATGTTATACATTAGATCCTCAGACCTTATTTATTTTATAGTTCAAAGTTTGTACCCTTGTACCAACCTTTCCCTATTTCCCCCACTCCCTGGCAACCATTTTTCTACTGCTTCTGAGTTTGACTTTTTCTTTTTAGATTCCACATATAAGTGATACCATGTAGTATTTGTCTTTGTCTTATTATACTTAGCATAGTGCCCTCCAGGCTCATCCATGTTGTCAGAAATAACAGGATTCCCTTCTTTTTTAAGGTTGAGTAATATTCCACTATGTGTATATGTGTGTGTGTGTGTATACACATATCACATTTTCTTGATTCATTCATCCGCTGATGGATACTTAAGATAGTCTCCATACCTTGGCTATTGTGAATGCTGCAATGAACATTAGAGTACAGATATCTCTTCAAGATAATGGTTCCGTTTCCTTCGGATATATACTCAGAAGTGGGATTGCTGGAATATATGGTAGCCCTATTCTTTTTTTTTTTTTAATATTGGAGTATAGTTGATTAACACTGTTGTGTTAGCTTCACGTGAATAGTAAAGTGATTCGGTTATACATATACATGTGTCTATTTCTTTCAAATTCTTTCCCCATCTAGGTTATTACAGAATATTGTGCAGTTCCCTATGCTATACAGTAGGTCCTTGTTGGTTATCTATTTTAAATACAGCGGTGTGTACATGTCAATCCCAAACTCCCAATCTATCTCTCCCCTCCACCCTTCACCCCTGGTAAAGGAAAATATGGTAGCTCTATTTTTAATTTCTTGAGGAACCTCCACACAGTTTTCCATCGTGGCTGTACCAGTTTATGTTCCCACCAACAGTGTATAAGGTTTCTCTTTTCTCCACACTCACAACAGCATTTATCATCTTGTCTTTTTGATAAAAGTCATCCTAACAGGTATGAGGTTATATCTCATTGTGGTTTTGATTTGCATTTCCATGATGACTGGTGATGTTGAGCACCTTTTATGTACCAGTTGGCCACTTGTATGTCTTCTTTGGAAAAATGTCTATTCAGGTCCTTTGTCTATTTTATTTTTTTTAATAATCTATCTATCTATCTATCTATCTATCTATCTATGGCTGCGTTGGGTCTTCATTGCTGTGCGGGCTTTCTCTAGTTGCGGTGAGTGGGGGCTACTCTTCGTTGCGGTGAGCAGGCTTCTCTTGTTGCAGAGCTCAGGCTCTAGGCGCGTGGGCTTTAGTAGTTGCAGCACGTGGGCTCAGTAGTTGTGGTTCGCGGGCTCTAGAGAGCAGGCTCAGTAGTTGTGGCGCACAGGCTTAACTGCTCTGCCTTCTGCCCATTTTTTAATTGAGTTGGTTTTTTTGCTATTGAGTTGTAAGAGGTTCTTGTATATTTTGGATAGTAACCCTATATCAGGTATGTGGTTTGCAAATATTTTCTCCCATTCTATAAGTTTCCTTTTAATTTTGTCAATGGTTTCCTTTGCTGAGCAGAAGCTTTTTAGTTTGATGCAGTCTCACCTGTTTATTTTTGCTTTTGTTGCCTTTGCTTTTGGTATTAAATTTTAAAAATCATTGCCAAGACCAATGTCAAGGAGCTCACGTGCTATGTTTTCTTCTAGGAGTTTTATGGTTTCAGGTCTTCTGTTAAAGTCTTTGATCCATTTTAATTTTTATATATGGTATAAGTTGGGGTTGAGTTTCATTCTTTTGCATATGGCTATCCAGTTTGCCCAACACCATTTACTGAAGAGACTATCCTTTCCCCACTGTATAGTCTTTGCTCCTTTGTCAAAAACTAACTGACCGGGCTTCCCTGGTGGCACAGTGGTTGAGAGTCCGCCTGCCGATGCAGGGGACGCGGGTTCGTGCCCTGGTCCGGGAAGATCTCACATGCCGCAGAGCGGCTGGGCCCATGAGCCATGGCCGCTGAGCCTGCGCATCCGGAGCCTGTGCTCCATCCACAACGGGAGAGGCCACAACAGAGAGAGGCCCGCATACCGCAAAAAAACAAAACAAAACAAAAGAAAACTAACTGACCATACATGCATGGGTTTATTTCTGGGCTCACACTGATCTATGTGCCTATTTTTATGCCAATACCACACTGTTTTGACATAACTTTATAATATAGCTTGAAATCAGGAAGTTTTCTTTGTTCATCTTTGTTCATCTTTCTCAAGACTGCTTTAGCTATTGGGGGTCTTTTGTGGTTCCACATAAATTTTAGGATTGTTTTTTCTATTTCTGTAGAAAATGCCGCTGCAATTTTTTTCTTTTTCTTTTTTGCCATTGCAATTTTGATAGGGACTGCACTGAATCTGTAGATCACTTTGGGTAGTGTGGACATTTAAACAATATTAATTCTTCCAATCAATGAGCACAGGATATCTTTCCATATATTTGTGTCTTCTTTGATTTCTTTCATCAATGTCTTATAGTTTTCAATGTGTAGATCTTTGACTTTCTTGGTTAAATTTATTCATAAGCATTTTATTGTTTTTGATGCTACCGTAATGGGACTTTTAAAAAATTTATCTTTTTGATATTTCATTGTTAATGTATAGAAATGCAGTAGATTTTGGCTCTCTTGTTCTAAATTTATTTATTTATTTATTTATTTGGCTGCATCGGGTCTTACTTGCAGCACGCAGGATCTTCGTTGAGGCATGTGGGATCTTTCGTTGTGTTGCATGGGCTTCTCTAGTTGTGGCACGCAGGCTCCAGAGCATGTGGACTCAGTAGTTGCAGCACGTGGGCTCTCTAGTTGTGGCATGTGGGCTCTAGAGCGCACGGACTCAGTAGTTGCAGTGCACGGGCTCAGGTGCCCCACGGTATGTGGGATCTTAGTTCCCCGACCAGGGATCAAACCTGCGTCCCCTGCACTGGAAGGCGGATTCTTAACCACTGGACCACCAGGGAAGTCCCAAAATGTAATAGATTTTGTATATTGATTTTGTATCCCACAACTCTACTAAATTCATTTATTACTTCTAACAGTTTTTCATGCAGTCTTTAGGGTTTTCTATATATAATAGCATGTCACCTGCAAATAGAGACAATTTTACTCCCTCCATTCCAATTCAGATGCCTTTTCTTTCTTTTTCCTGCCTAACTGTTCTGGCTAGGACTTCCAGCACTATTTGAATAAAAGTGTTGAGAGGAGGCTTCTTGTCTTGCTCCTGATCTCAGAGAAAAAGCTTTCAGCTTTTCACCACTGAGTATGATACTAGCTGTGGGCTTTGTCATATATGGCCTCTCTTATGTTGAGGTACATTCAGTTACCTTATTTTTTAAAATGAGATAAAATGACCTATACATTCTAGATGTGCCTGGCACAGAAGCCATTAAAAAAAGTAGTAGCTCTTCAATAAATATTAATATAAATAAACAGCTACAACATTTCACACAACTATGCTAAGTGAATTTCTCTGCATCAAGCACCTACTGTTTTATTTGGGGGAGCTAGAGAGGGAAAGTGGCATATAGAATTTTTTCCTTCAGATAAATTTCAGAAAGAGAACTACCAGGTCAAAGGATAGGAAAAGAAACATGTTTCTGACTCTTGGTATTTACTACCAAACTGGCATATAAATGCATTACTATCACCAGATTTCTCTCCTATGCCCTCTCTAGCATTAGGCATTACAATTTTTAAAAACCTTTTATGTGTTTAAAAAAATAACTTTCTGCTGTTTTATTTACATGTGATGACTATCAAGATTGGCTTAATAATAATGTTTTATTTTTCTATAGCCCCCATTCTCTTCTGAAATTCACTGCCCCCACAGACAATTTTTTAAAAATCAAAACATAAAAAGTCATTTATCTATTCTATTTATTGAGCAATTATTATGTTCAAGGTTTTATAGATACATGGATTAATTAATAAGTCAGTTACTTTGCTTAAGTAGTTCACAATATACTCGGGGATATCCCAAAATTACAACAATAACAGCTAACATGTATTCAGTATTATATATCTGATATACATTTCTTACAACATAACTTTTTTTGTTGTTTTTTTTTTTTTTTTGCGGTACGCCGGCCTCTCACTGTTGTGGCCTCTCCCGTTGCGGAGCACAGGCTCCAGACGCGCAGGCTCAGCGGCCATGGCTCCCGGGCCCAGCCGCTCCACGGCACGTGGGATCTTCCCAGACCAGGGCACGAACCCGCGTCCCCTGCATCGGCAGGCGGACTCTCAACCACTGTGCCACCAGGGAAGCCCACAACATAACTTTTGAGGCAGGTACTATATTATACTGAGGAAACTGAGGCACAAGGAGATTAAAAAACATGTTCACAGAAAGTGGCAAAGCTAGGATTTGCAAATAGGCAGTCTGATTTCAGAGCCTGGGCTTTTAATCAGTACACTATACTACTACAAACTAACATGTGCTGAAAGTCTATCATTCATTAAGTCATCCATTCATTGACTCGTAAATGTGTTCAACAAATATTTACTGTATCCTAAGTGCCAAACATTGTTCAAGTGAATAATAATTTTAATAATAACAATAAAGACCTGGTCCTCATGAAGGTTTTATAGGGGTGTGGGGCAGATTACATTGTATTTCTTTTTTGCCGATTAGGTAGTAATAACTGCCATAAAACAATAAGATAGGTTAGGGCTTCCCTGGTGGCGCAGTGGTTAAGAATCCGCCTGCCAGTGCAGGGGACACAGGTTCGAGCCCTGCTCTGGGAAGATCCCACATGCCGTGGAGCAACTAAGCCTGTGCGCCACAACTACTGAGCCTGCACTCTAGAGCCTGCGAGCCACAACTACTGAAGCCCATGCACCTAGAGCCCGTGCTCTTCAACAAGAGAAGCCACCCAATGAGAAGCACGGGCACTGCAATGAAGAGTAGCCCCCACTCACCGCTTAGCCCACGCACAGCGACAAAGACCCAACGCAGCCAAAAATAAAAATAAATAAATTTATTTTAAAAAATAAGATAGGTTATGGGGATAGAAAATGTGTGTGTGTGGTGGGAGGTAGTTAGCCATATTAGATAGGTTTGTCAAAGAAGACCTCTTTGAAAAGGTGACAAGTAAGCGTAAAACAGAAGTGAAAGAAAAAGTCATGTAGACAGCTGAAAGAGCCTTCCAGGCAAGGAAAAATCAAGTACAAAGGAAAAAGCAGAAGTTTGCTCGATGTTTGATGAACAGCAAGGAGACCACTGTGCCTGGAGCAGAGAGAACAGTAGGAGATGAGGTCAGAAAGATACTGGGAGATCAGATCTTATAGTATTTGCAAGCCATGATGAGGTCTTTGGATTTTATTCTGAGACATGAGAAACCAAGAAAGGGTTCTGAATCAAGAAGCATTATGATCTGACTTAAACTTTTTTTAAACAATCACTCTAGCTGCTGTATGAAAAATTATATGTAAAAGTACAAGCAGGGAGACCAGTTAGTAGGCTAGTCGACTTTCCAGGCAAAAGATAATGTTGGCTAGGGCAGGGGTGGTAGCAGCTATGGGAATGAGGTCAATGTGGAAAATATTTAGACGGAAGACCTAATGGGAACTGCTAATGGATTAGGTGTGGGGTATGAGAGAAAAGAGCTCTCAAAGCTTTTCGGTCTAAACAACTAAAAGAATTGGAAATGCACTTACTGAGACAGGAAAGACTCAGGAATAATAGAAAGCTTTGAGAAGAAATCAAGAGGATTTTTAGGACATGTTAACGTTAAGGTTTCTGTACAAGTAGGTATCTAGTAGGCAGTTAGATGGGTGTGGAGTTCAAGGGAGAGGTCCAGGCTGGAAATGTAGACATGAGTGCCCTTGGCATATTAGTGATATTTGAAACCACTGGACCAGAGGAGATCACCTTGACTGTGGCAGGATACAAAAGAATACTAATAAGCTCTGGAAAACTCCCAGTGTTTAGAGATTGGGGAGATGAAGATGAAACAGCAAAGGAAGCAGAAAAGTGATAGCCAATAAGGTTGGAGAAGGACCTAGAGAATGTGGTGGCCAGGAAGCCAAGTGGAAAAGGAATGTCCAGAAGGAAGCAAAGTAATCAAATGAAGTTGAAGAGACAAATAAAATTAAGATTTGGGAACTGACTACTGGATTTAACAAATTCTTTGTTGACTTTGATAAAAGCAATTCCAGTGAAGTTCTAGGGACAAAAACCTGACTGCAGTAAGTTCAAAAACAATACCCTGAGGGGACTTCCCTGGTGGTCCTGTGGTTAAGACTCGACTCTTCCACTGCACAGGATGGGGGTTCGATCCCTGGTTGGACGGGGAACTAAGATCCCACATGCCTTGAATCTGATCAAGCTTTTTGGTCCTAGCAGTTTACGGTAAATTTAGAGAAACACGTTAAATTACACCATGAAGATGGAATGAAAATCCAGACTGTGAGAAAGTCTAAAAGGACAAACAATCCATAAATTGTAGGGGGAAAGAGGGTAGAAAACTTACAAATTAAGAGGCACTTAAAAGACATATCAATCATTCACAATGTGGGAAACTTATCTGGATCCTGACTCAAAAATGAAATAAATTTTAAAAAGGCAAATTGTTAAAAGAAAAAAAAAAAGAATAATATCTGAGACAAGTTGAAATTTGAATACTGACTGAATATTTAATATAAAGGGTTATACTATTATTTTATGCTGTGATAATGGTACTGTGGCTTATTTAAAGAGTCCATAACTCTCTCTTTTTTTTTTTTTTGGCTTTGCCTTGCAAGGTTCCCCAACCAGGGATTGAACCTGCTCCCCCTGCAGAGAAAGCATGGAGTCTTAACCACTGGACCACCAGGGAACTCCCCTATATCTCTTATAGATGTACTTAGTAGATATTTATAAATAAAATATTATTATGTCTAGAATGTGCTTCAAAAAATACAGGGGAGGGGAAAGTAGAACGGACATGACTGGACATGGGCGATGGGTACATGGGAGTTTATTATACAGTTCTGCATATACATCCTCAATTTTTTATAATAAAATGTCTTAAAAATTAGGAAGAGAGGAATGTCATTTCCTTTGCATACTGAATCTCTTCACTATACCGTTATACAGATAAGGAAACTAAGATTAAGGAAGATTAAAAGCACTGCCCAAAGTCACAATTAATTTTTTTTAATGGACTTTATTTTTTAGAGCAGTTGTGGGTTCACAGTAAAACTGAGAAGATAGAGATTGCCCATATGCCTCCTGCCCCCACATATGCACAGCCTCCCCGAATATCAACATCCCCACACCAGAGTGGTAACATTTGTTACAATCGATGAACCTACAATGACACATTATTACCATGTTAATTCGAGAGCCAGGATTTGTTTCCAAAACCCATGCTTTCTACACTATATTACACTGATGATTTTTTTCTCCATTATTGTTATTTTCCCTGATGCTTTTTATACAAACTGGTAAAAACCAAAATTCTGTTTCATGAATAAGCAATGTAACAGAACTCTACTGTAATTGACTATAAAATCATCGAATTTAAGTATACAAAATATTTTAATGTAAATTATTGGAAGAAATAATTCTGTCAATACAACAAATTATACTTCCAGAGAGGCATATTTTAGTTATTTAACAAATACATATATTGCCCACTAGAGTTGAAAATGTAATTACACAGAAAAAAAAAGCACTATCTGGAATTTCTACCTCAAACTTTTCTTTTAGTAGCTATAGCAAGTACTGACTAATAACAACTAACCATGTTAAACTTCAAACAAAAAATCATACATTTTCGGGCTTCCCTGGTGGTGCAGTGGTTGAGAGTCCGCCTGCCGATGCAGGGAACACGGGTTCGTGCCCCGGTCCGGGAAGATCCCACATGCCGCGGAGCGGCTGGGCCCGTGAGCCATGGCCGCTGAGCCTGCGCGTCCGGAGCCTGTGCTCCGCAACGGGAGAGGCCGCAGAGGTGAGAGGCCCGCGTGAGCAAAAAAACAAAAAAACCATACATTTTCAAAGCATATGTGTGTGTTGTTCACTGACCTAACAATCTAACATGTACTAGTGAGTCCAAAGCTAAATTATAGTCTATAGTAAATGTGATTGATGAAAATAAGCAATGAATAAATAAGAATCAACTATAGCACTACTATAGCCTATTACCAAATTATGGATTTTCACTGGGAACTTTTGCTTTGATATTCATGGGATACCTCGTTTCAACCATTCTACTTCTAGAAATTTATCCTAAAGCAATCACTGGATCACTATACAAAGATGTATGTATTAGGATAATTACCAAAGTTTTAGTTATAATTTTATAAAAAACTGGAAAGAAATCTAATCCACCATCAATGACACTAATTAATAATATAAAATTAAATGTGGGAATTCCCTGGCAGTCCAGTGGTTAGAACTTCGTGCTTTCACTGCCAAGGGCCTGGGTTCAATCCCTGCTCTGGGAACTAAGATCCCACAAGCCATGCAGTGCAGCAAAAAAAAAAAAAAAAAAAAAAAAAAATTAAATGCTATGTACTCAGTAAAAATTTATATTGCTATATTGCTATATAGATCTAAGTAATGATAAGGAAAAATATCCATGATACAATACTGAGTAGAAAAAGCAGGTTAAAAACAATTAATATGATGACAGATGGATGAACATTTGAGAAGATATACAAGAAAAAATAAGCAATGGTTTTATCTGGAGAATGGGATCATATTGTTGTCATTTCTATTTTAGACTTTCCTATACTGTTTGCTTTTTTAAAAATAATAAACATGCATTTTTACAACCAGGAAAAAATTTTTATTTTTGTTTTGAAAAAATAAATGTGTTGACCTCAAAATTTGACATAATTAAATGCCTCCGTTTACTAGTTAAGTCCACAAGGCTAACTAGTAAACATGAGCATGAGATTTCAGTAACTTCTTATCTACTAAGTCTACGTATTCATTCAATGAACCTGTACAAACACAAGGCACTTATATCAGATTACATTTATTATATTCACTGTAGCTAAATAATCACTCTAGAACATTCAGACTGTTGGGGGTTAAATTTCTCAGATGCACTATGGGGAACCATTATTTCAAAGCCATTTTTCCCCCTGGAAAAAAGTAGCCCAAGCACTATGGAAATGCCTTGAGATTTATTTTATAATTAAAGTTTGGGTAGCTTTTGAAAAACTTTGATCACCCAAGCAAAAATTTAGAGAAATTGTGAGTAATTTTAGAGAATGCCACTTTTACGTTAAATACACAGATAGAGAGCAAGTCCTAATGTAGAAGCTATAAGTTTCTTCAAACAAACAAAAAAAAGGACTTCACTGCTAAGATATAAGTCTATTTTGCAATCTATTGTTCAACATTTTTTAAAATTCAGAGATATATTAATGAACTTCTGTTGTTAGATTTAGAAATCAGTTAAAATATCAAATATTGGTAATGACTCAAAAATTGTATTATGTAAGCCTACAACCGAGAACACTTTCTTGCAAAAATGAAGAATATAAAAATATCCCATGACTATATCCTACAGATATCTTCTGATTTCTCAAGAACCTGATAATTTAGAAACAACGGAGGAATAACTGGCTGATTTAAAACAAAGAATTCTTCCAGATTATTTCATTAAACTAACATTCCAGACTAATGTACATAATTTATTGCAACCAAACCACAGAGAGCCTCCATTTAAGATATAAGAGAAAGCATCAGTTGTGTAACAAGATTTTGCTAAATCTCAGTAGTCTTTTTTTTTTTAAAGCAATGGGTAGCCAAAGAAAATCATTAATATTAAAAACACAGATAATGGCAGAAAACTATAGAAACTCCAAATACAGAAAGGCTGTTCATGTATCCTAACAGCATAACCACTATGGTTGAAAAACCACACAATATTCTTTCTCACATCTGTTTTGTTAATGAGCCAAGAATGAGGGTCTATTGAGTATCCTAGACAACTGAATTAGAAGCAGGAATGTCTCGTGAATGCTGTTCATCACAACAAACCGAGACTAAACAGGTTTGGAAAGAATACTATTCTTAAATAAATTATCTTTTTAGCTTTACCTTCCTGAAAACAGATCACTTGCCTTTTCCTCCCATCTATTAAAACAAAACAAAACAAAACCACACGTCAATTACTTAAGATCCTAGTTTTAAGTATTATAAGAGGAAAAAAAAATTTTAGATTAACGAAATATAATATTTAATTCATCTTTCAGGTAGACCCTCAATTATTTTAAGACTATGGAAACCAGTGTGAAAAAAGATGGTTGTGATATAAAGCAATGTAGTATTCAATTAGAATCTAACAGTTTATGACAATTTGGCAAGAATTCTATCTCGAGCCAGGGTTTTTCCATATACAACATAGAACTTTTCCTGGAAATGTCCCCTATACGGGGCCTCTGGACTCTTTGCATACTTTCAGACCAGGCCTACAGAACCAAACAAATGCAATGTTCCCACTGGAGAATATAAATTAATTCTAAATTATCAACCTATTACATAAAATTCTCTGAAAGAGCAAACATAGCACTTAGAAACTGTTTCATTCATTTTAACCACTTTCCTAAATTACTTAATTAAAAAAAATTTTTTTAATTAATACATTTATTAGCTTGGAAATTGGTTTAAAACTTTAAAGAGTGGTTATATCAGGGTGATGAAATCAAGGATAATTTTTTAAAGTCTTCATCATGTTAGTCGAATTACGTTTAAGGGTTTTATAGATGTTCTTTTTCCCGCTTTACTTTCAAGTCTTTGTTTAGAAGAAAAAAGTTGTTTCTTGCCTCCTTTACAGTTTTCCCTCAGGGCTTTCTATCACTGTCAGAGAAATTAAATTCTAAAACAAAAATCAAAATAATCTTGTACATTTTTATAAATCCTAATGCCAGTCAAGAGCAGTAAATACTAGGGAAAAAGTTATTATGACCACTCCAGAGCAGCACTAGCTAAAAGTTAAGCGACAACAAAGTAGAAAAACCTTTTCCATGTTTACAATTCATGCCCTCTAGACAAACAGTATTTTATCTTCTTCAAGACAAAAATCTACAAGTGAGAAAATCTATATAACAATAAAAACATTTCCCAAGGGATTAAAGAAATACTAAACTGAAAACCTAATGGCATTACATATTTTAGTACTTTGAATCCACAACTTTTATCCACCTCATCCAAATTTAGCTTCCACACATCCTTTGGAACTTGTTCTCAAATAACTTTTCTTGATTTTTATTATTAAAGAAACACAGAGTCCTAAAACAACTACATTCAAACAGGAATTCAGGAATGTAACTAAGAAACATAGTCTATTCACTTTTGCAAGACTGTATAAGACATCTATCAAACATGTCAGATCACTTTGCATTATTATTAATTTAAGGTAATAGAAAATGTTTTTCTTCCATTGGTAGGTAAGTACAATTCCTTCTGCCCTTAACAGTAGTCTAACTTTACCTAAAAATACAGACTAGAACAGTACTGTCCTAAAAAATAGCTACTCAGGAGAACTGATATCTTAATGAACATTTCTGCTTCTTTTATTCCCACTTTATTTGAAATGAAAATATAACATATATACTCTTAGTCCAGCTGTAATTAAAGCATAAAAAAATAGGGTTTCATCAGAAGTTCCCCTAACCAAGGAGTCATAGGCACAGATGCTAAACTATTGATTATTATTATTTAAAAACCAATTGTGCCTGCCAGCTTTTTGGTTAAATCAGAGTTCACACAGTACTAAATCACTACATTACAATGTAGTGACATTGTAATGTCACTATGTGACAGGACATCCTTAAAAAAATCACTTAAAATGTTACATGCAAAAGGGAAGAATAGACAAATATTAACTTTTAGTGAAGAACGATTTGCCAAGAAACAATTATATAGAATTTGTATCTCTAGTCCTCTAATGTAAATAAATTTAAGTTTTTTATGTATCCACCTAACAATTAGAATTTAAAATATTTTGCCATAAGATGATTCCTGAGAATCTCCACACAAAAGAAAAACTTAGAACAAAATTGGAGAGCCAAGATCCAACACTGACTCAACAGACTATCAGAGAAAATATGCATCTAAAAATTTTTAAACCAAAATATGTATCTGTCAAATTCTTGATTTTAGACTTAGTTGCACATTTTTCCCAACTTTGCTTTCGATTTCCCTTGCAGCATAACAATTACACGTCTCAGGAAGAATGAAAATTTTGTTTTTGATGATGACAATATTAAGCCAAATTATACTTTACCTTCGTCATTAAATTACAGTCAATCATGTATAAACTGCACTGAAGAATAAACATTGTGTTTCACGATGTCCAAGCATATGGCTGACAAATCTAACTATACCTCCGCAGATGTGAGAACAGTTAAATAGGTATATATTTCAGCAACGGCCCATGCAAAAAGAAGTAAAACTTATCTATAGCTCAAGAATTCTTAGGAACATTTACTGAATCGTACTTGGCGAGTTGGATCCCTTGGCTAGGCAGTTTGACTTCAGAAGTTTCTAAGATGTTGTCCATGTATTTGGGAATAATTTCACATGAAAAACCCAAAAAAGAAAAGAACCTTAAAAAATTTTTGGCAATATCTTAAAAATTTTAGGATAAGTAGTAAAGTGTTTAACTTTCATGTTTGTTTTCCAGGCTCAACAACAGAACAGTTATGTAAAAATCACGTATAGCTCCCAAATCATCACATTCCCTAAACAGTGTATTAGAAAACTGGAAAACAAAGGCAAGAGTTTCGGAAACCTACAAATCAATGATAAACAAACGAGAGTCTAAAGCTCTTCACAATCTAGACAGATCTTTCCCTTTTTAAGGAAACGTGAAAAAAAAAAAAAAAAAAAAGGAGCATGCAAAAGAGACACGGTAAAAATTGATTAGAGAAAATTCCATATAATAAAACTTGTAATAAACCCTTCTCCCCAGCCCACCTCTACAATTCCTAAGGGCTTTTTGCATCTATTTGACAATTATACTCCTTAACGTAGTCAACAAAATCTTTAATATCATTATGTCACTGGTTTCTTTCATATAAGTTTTTCTTATCTAATATTCAGGTGTCTCCCAAATTGGCAAAATGAGATGTGAATTTCAGGGACTTGTGGTACAATTAGTAAGAAGACACCCGCCGCTTAATATTTTCGTAATTAATTTATAAAACTGTGACTGGCTGGATGAAGCATACTTCCAAATTTAACACACCAAATATGATCATTTGGAAAGCAAATCGTTATGTAACACCTACTTTATGTCCTTCAATTAATTACAGACCGTAAAAAGTGCTTTTTCTTTTTTTAAGATAAGTACTGCCCATGATGCAATTTTTTCTCAAGACTGTCATATTTTCCCAAGGAGGGAAGCAGTTTTCTTAAATTCCAAATTTCCAAGAATATGACAGCCGATTCTCTAGGGAATATAGAATGAAAACATTTATATATAGTCAGCAATTTTAAGATCTACCTCCTCACGTTAGCAGTGATCCAGGCTGATATGACATTTCCAAGATCCTCAGGAACTATTATATGTACCATGCTGCCACAAACATAGATGAGAACTCGGGGATGGAAGAAATTCCATCTTGCATTTGACGTTGCACTAATACCTGTTTCAAACTTAATTCTCATCTGTTATCTTAATGTATCTTCACAACTACATAAGGGAGATACATAAGGGAGAATGCTGGCCACCCAGTGCCTCTACGGGACACAATACCCGATTAAAGAATACACACCCCATTGTATCTTCAACTGGAGTAACAAAAAAGATGGCAAACCCTTCTAGACTCCGGGGAAAAAAGAGTAATATGGCCTAGGGAACCCCAAACTTCAATCCTTTGAGCAGTGTCTCTTCCCCGCAGTGTCATCGCCTACTCCGTGGATCCACGGAACTGCGGCGGGGCTGCGGGGAGGCGGAGGAAGGGCCGGGCGGGGGGCCGAAGGGGGACGGCGCTCACCTCGCGCACCTGGGCCGGGGCGCAAGGGAGCGACGATGCTCTGCGGTTACACCCAACGGACGGACCAGCAGCTCTGACTCACTCACCTGCGGAGCCGATTTCCATTCATGGAGCTGGGGGGAATGCTTCCTGCGAGAAGGGCGCCCGCCACTGAGGGCAAGGAGGCGGCGCAGGGGGCGACGCGGCGCGACAGGAACCCTCACTCGGCCCCGAGGCGGGGTGGTGACGGCTTCTCCTCAGCAACCGCACTCCGAAAGCTCTCGTCAGGAAGAGCGGCCGTCGGGAGGCAGCGCGCAACTAGGAGAGAGGAAGAAGCGTGAGGCAAGAAGAGACGGGCTCCGTGCGGAACTTGCGTCGCCCGCGGCCGCCTACGAACCCAGTGCCCCTCCACGACTGCGGCGCCGCCGCCGACCTCCCTGGGGGCCGCCCCCGGAAGCCTGCTGGCGTCAGTTCCGCTGCCCGGGCTCTCGCCCGACATCCAAGCCTCGCCTCTCCGCCCTAACCGTGCGGGCGCGACGTCTGTGCGGGCGCGGCCGCCGCGGAGGACGCAGGGGAGGTGTCGCGGAGCGGGCGCCGAGCCTGGGCGGGGCCTGGGGCGAGCGCGATGGGGTGCGGCCAACGGCCGCGAGCTGGGCGGGGCCTGCCCTCCCCCGGTCCTCCGCCCGGCCGTGCCGGCTGGAGACAACCCCGAAGGGCTGGACTCCTCCCGCCACCTTGGTGCGGGACAGTGCCTGCCCGAGGCGAGGTCGCGGAGGGCGGCATAGCTAACCTGGACAGGAGCCTTCGTGAAGCGTGGCTGGTCTGAGGTGCAGGACCAAGACCTGCAGCTGTGAAGGCCCCGGGCCAATCTTGTCTTGGGGAGAGGCCCCCTGCTTCTCGAAGCCCTCCCGCCACGCCCAGTTGGGACCGACCCACGCACCTCCTCCTCTGCAGGCGGTCAAGTGACCACCAACAGTTAGTTGATCAAGCCTGTCGAGTTGCTTTGACGACCATTTTTTGGGGGGGCGGGAAATGTACAATATAACTTGGGGAAAGATTATGAAACAGGACTTGACACAAACATCAGATCTTATAATTTCCATGTTAAAAACTCTTTAATAACGCCTGGTCACACCAGGACCGAAACTCCATCGCGGGGCCAGCTGTAGGCCTAACGGGGCCCCTGCCTTTCCCCTCAAGCGAGACTCTTCCTCATCATTATGCGACAGCTATACTGGTCGGCCTCCCCTAACAGGGAAAGCGCTTTTCTATTAGACCTGGAGCCTCTCTGCTTCTGGTTCCCTTGGCCAGGAGCCCTCTCCTTCCTCTTCACACTCACCCCTTGCCCTCCGCCCCCCAACTGCTCTTCACACCTCAAGACATTTCAGATGCCTTTCCCGGACCTCCGATCTATGGTGAGGTACTCCTGTATACTATTATAGTATCTCCTTAATAACCCCTCTCCCAATCTGCAATTTTTGTTCACTAGTATATTGGGTGCCCCCTCCTCCACTAGAATGTAAGCTTTATAAGGTTATTAGGACCAGCACATTAGTATTTTTTGCCTGAAAGAAATGTGATACTATCTTATTCAGGTTGAGGAATGATTCATGATTTTTCCCTGTCTCTAAGTATCAGTAATGTTTAGACTTTTAACAATCAAAATACATTATTTTTTTTAAAGTTTGGGACAAAGAGGAAAGGGGGAAAAAATCCTATCTTTAGTTCCCCCCCAGTCACTGTGGGACTTTGGGTCAGTCACTTGAACCTCTGGGCTTCAGTTTCCTCAGTTGTTGTAAGTTAGGCAATGTACATAAAGCACCAAGAAAATCCTCCCTAAATGTTAGTGAGGGCGTTTACTATTGTTATCATCTTTTTTGTTTGTTTGTTTGTTTGTATTTTGCAGTACGCGGGCCTCTCACTGTTGTGGCGCCTCTCCCGTTGCGGAGCACAGGCTCAGCGGCCATGGCTCACGGGCCCAGCCGCTCCACGGCATGTGGGATCTTCCCGGACCGGGGCACGAACCCGTGTCCCCTGCATCGGCAGGCGTACTCTCAACCACTGCGCCACCAGGGAAGCCCCTATTGTTATCATCTTAAAGCACTTATTAGATGCACCTACAGTAAACACTTAATAAATGGATGGGATTCAAACCCATAGCTGACTCCAATTCTGCCTCACTTCTTCCTTCCCATCCTTACTCCTTATACTGAAAATGCGCTCCCCAATTTCAAAATATCAAATGTCACTAGATGAAACACTGTATCTTAAAAGTTACTTTCAGTCTTTGACTCTACACAATCCAAGTCCTTAGCAGCATTCAACAGGGGTAAATACCAACTCTTTTGCGAGAGTCTTTCACCCCTCAACCGGTTCCCTAAATGACCGCAAGCTTCTTGGCTTTGTTGACACGGATTAACAGGATTGGGACCTTCTAATTCAGCCCAATTTAATAAATGTCAATGATGCCTTCCCATCTACCTCTGCTATCCACGGACCCCACCTGTGAGCCCATTATGAAAGGCTCATGAATTGTAATATCAGGAAGTAGGAAGGCAAAAAAGTTTGAATGATTCTGCCCAAAGCCAAGTTGTATGAGGCTCTCCCCTGACAACATGCATGTCCTAGTTTTGGATAACCTCATTCCCAAATGAGTCTGCTCTGAAGGGTATAGTGCAGGGTCTTTGTGTATCTTAACTGTCATAGCCCCAGTGCCTAGAACAGTGCCTGTGCCTCGTACATAGCAGCATCCCATAAATCTCTGTGGGGCAGGTGGATGGACCAATAAATAAGTGGGCTTCAAGAATGGCAACTCTGCCCTCATCCCTTGTGGTACTGGTTGCTCTCAGAAGGGAGAACTGTAAAATAGTATAGAAATCTTGGGGGCAAAGAAATCAGTGCCCTCTGAAAGTTGCATTCCAAGCTTCCTGTGCTAGAAAAATATCACTGGATGAGGAAAGCAACTGGATAGAACCCTTCCCTCTTGCATGGGCTGAAGTTAGCCGCCTTGGCACTTTGAAATCTCTTCTCCGAGACAAGCAATTTTTACACAGCAGAAAGGAAGCGACTTTGTACTGCAGCAGAACACAATATAAAACATACTGGCTTTAGGGACAGTCAGAGCTGACACCGAAGGCCCTCTGCTACCATCTGTGATTCTAGCAAAGTCTCTCTCTCTGAACATCACATTCCTCATCTGTAAAAACCAGAGTAGCTAGTAGAGCAGACACTGCTTGATGCCTACCCAAGAGCCTTTTATCCCTTCTTGCCTAGCAAACATGACTTCTCTTTCTAATCCACATGACTCATAGGATAACTTGTAATTAATCTAAGCCACTCATGACGGATGATCTCATTTGCTTTGCCAATGACAGAATAGTGGGAAGATGACCCATTTCTAGCAAATGAGATGTTAGGCCAGATCTGCTGGGGCTTCCAGGGATTCCCTTTCTTTAAAATGAAACATTGGGAAAAATTAGTCCCTCTTCTGCTAGACTTTGTTCTGTCAGCATTTCCTTCCTGGAATTATAGCAGCCATCTTGGGATCCTGAGGTGAACTAGCATGAGGATAAAACAACACAAAGGACAGCAGAGCAAAAAGACTGCAAGAATCTGTTATGTTGAAATTATCATTGAGCCAGTGAGTTATCCAACCTTGCAGCCATATGAAATCAGGACTTCTTGTCATGTGATAGTTTCCTTATTTAAGCCAATTTACTTGGGTTTTGTTACTGCAATTGAAGGTAACTGATAAACTACTTCACATGAATGCTGTGAAGATACAACCAAATTATAATGGATACTGTACAAAACACCTAGCCAAGTACTTCAAAGTACCCAAAGTCCCTATTCCTTTTCCAGTTCACTTCCATTAACAACCCAAAAACCTGGCTAGGAGCTCCCACTGCCTCTTTTACAAGGAAAGTTCCTTGCCTTCAGAAGGTGGGGAAGGTCCCTAGGAAAGTTCCTCAAAATTTCTTTGTCCCAAAAAGACACTGCCAAGAGGATAGTGGTGAAGCTGCTGCAGTCTAGAATAAGAGGACAGTGTGTTCCTGCAGGGTAAGCCACAGTGGCCTAAAAAAATCTTGATATGGTATCCTGGGAAGGTAGTTGTGGTACTTAAATGGAGACCTTCTAAATGCACCTCACCCCAGCAAGTCCACTTTTCCAGCTCCTCAACACTGCTGCTTTAAAAGAGTGCTTCTGTCATGCTCTGTGCACTTTCTAAGCCTGCCAGGTTTCCTTAGCTTACAGCCAAAGGAATAAATATCTTGAAAACTAGGAAGAAAAACGGAGAGCTAGTTTTCCAATTCGATGCTTCTTTACATTCAAGCAGTACAGACAGTAGTCTGAGGATGGCCCAGGCTCAGAACTTGAAAATATTCTTCTTTTTGCACTATAACCCTTTCCTTTAGCCGCCAAACACTAACTGCCATGTGACTCTGGGGTCTATTAAGCCAAGTGATACCCAACAAATACACAGCCTCATTCTACCCTAAAGGCACTTGACAGACAAGAATGTGCTACAGTATATGGTGCCAACTGACAGGGCAGAGGGAAGGCTGCTCAACCAATCCTGAAAAGGGATATCCAGGGGTGCTAGGACAAGCCTTAAATCAAACCTTGAGCTCTAGGACCAGATAAATCAGGCCTTGGGCTCCCACCATGTTTTTCTCTTGAGTAGCAACCAACAGCCAAATGCTGAAATCTTTTTAACATCATTCATTTATGGCAATGAAATTTATAACCAAAATGTGGTATAATGATTATCTTCCCATTCGCTCTGCTAAACACTTTCTGCTTCATTAACGGTCATAAATTTAAGTCTTGTTTCAACTGCGAAAAATCTCCTCCATGTTCCAGTTTGCTCTTCAAGTCCAACCAACCTCACTACTCCTTGCTGGTGAAAAGGAGCATGGGTCTGGCTGGCTTGCTTCCAAGGAAATCTCACAGGGGTAGCCACAGGTTAGCAATTTGAACACTTGGCCTCCAGAGGAATGCTAGGCCCACTTTTGTACATACTAACTGCCACTGAAATTTCTCACTGAGCCCTGTGCCAGAATCCTTCTCTGTGCCATCTTCCCCCAATACACAGAAATAACAATACTCTAGGAGTACCAGGGAGGAATGCTGAACTTACATGCTTGACAACTGCACCAACAGTTTAAGACACAAAATCACAGAACCTTGAAGCTCGGGTGAAAGTAAGAAAAGGTGATGATAATCTGGTTGTTTCTGCTTACCTGAAGATTCAGGAATACTGAGCCCATCCTGTAGACTCAGTATCACTTCTTGCTTCTCCCCTCTGTACTCAAGAACCACAGATTTCTAGCTCATTTCTACTCACAAACATTGACCCCCCCCCCCGATACACGCTATGGCCCTGAGATGACGAAAATGAATAGAATGTAGTTTCTGCTCCTAGAAGTTCACAGGCTCTGGGGACTTGTTAGTCATGACAGTAAACAGAGCAAGTTGCTAAGTGCTACTGAGTGCACTGGAACACCATCTATGACACTAGTTAGGAACAAAATTAGGTTTATTTTATTCTTTTACAAGCATCTCCTGAGGACAGGAGGAAGCTGGAGGTGGAAATGGTGCTAGTGGTTGTGGTGAACAACCTGGAAGTCCCAGTCTTAGCCTGGTTTAAGTTAGGTTTTCCAATGCTCATTTTCAAAAAATACTGGAGAATGACCATATACTTAACGAGATCCCAGAGAAGATGGGGTGGAAGACAGTAAACTAAGTAGAAAAAAATAACCCTCCCCCTTCATTGCAGCAGTTTTCATGTTGTTGATCTTGTCTTTCTTTTTTTTTTTTTTTTTTTTTTTTTTTCCTTTTGCGGTATGCGGGCCTCTCACTGTTGTGGCCTCCCCGGTCGCGGAGCACAGGCTCCGGATGCGCAGGCTCAGCGGCCATGGCTCACGGGCCCAGCCGCTCCGCGGCACATGGGATCCTCCCAGACCGGGGCATGAACCCGTATCCCCTGCATCGGCAGGCGGACTCTCAACCACTTGCGCCACCAGGGAGGCCCTGATCTTGTCTTTCTTAAATCCTATTCCACTCTCTTGACTATTCTCCCATCTCATTAAAGCAGTCAAAAACATACAAGGTACTTACGAGTGACCTGACCGTCATCTTAGGTTCTACTTCCTCTCCTCATCTCGTTTCCTACAGTCGTACACTAGGTTTCTCTTGCTCTACTCTTTCTCTAAGCCATCTTGTTCATTCCTATGGCTTTAACTACCATCTATATGGTTATGAATTCCATATCTATAACTACAGTTTTGTAGTCTTCCCTGAGCACCAAAACATACATGTTTACTGGAAATCTTAACCTTGCTACCCCATGGGAACCTCAAAACTCAGTCTAAACAAGGCTAATCGTCTTTCTTCACAAAATTTACCACCTTCCTTCTCTAGTCTCCCTCTCCCCCGAGTCTTGGCTAGAGGAATGTCCCAATATACTCACTTGCTCAAGAAGAGTGAACATTATTAGCCTCTCCTCCTCTCTTCCTGTTCCATCATCCATTGAGTCCTATTAATTCTATCTCCCTGAGTGTCTCTCCAATTTGCTCTTTCCATCTTCATTGATATAGCCCTATAGTCTTGTTCCAGTCCTCATAATCTCTCTAAATGGTACCAGAGAACCATTTGGCTACTGATATCCACCACCAAACTTTTTAAACTCCTTAAGGAGAGAAACACTGTTTTCCTCATTTTTGAATTGTGCCTGCTTACTCCCCTAATAATACTTCTAGACACAGTGCTTCGCACGTTTGTTGAATGAAGAATAAATGGAGGCCCCGTGAAGTGATTACATACAATCTGCAGTTTCAACACTCTGGAATTTGTTTTACCCACTTTACTCCTTTAGAAAGTGATGGTTCTGCTCTTCTAACAATCTGTTATTCTAACGTAAAATCTATCAGAGATTATAATTAATCCCAACAGTTTGCTTTGCTAAGAAAAAAAAAGAGAGAGAGACCGTACTTTAGAAATAGAAGCCACTGTTGTCTTTATAAAACACAGAATTGTGCTGCTGCTGTTGCTTGCTTCAGAAGAAACTGTACATTACAGCTGCTGGGATAATTTTACAATGGACTGGACAAGGTACAGCTCAAAGCAGGACACAAACACAAGTCTCAAAGGGAAACAAATGCAAACAAGTACACAGCTGTGGGGCTCTAGGGACATGTCCCCAACCATGCTGGACTTGAGAGGGATAAAAAGTTTAGAAACTAAAGTGAAACCCAGAGTAGACACACATGCCCACCAGATGGCTGCTAAGTGCAACATCACACGCCAATCAGGTTGGACTGTGTGCACAGGAAAGTCATTTCATTTTTCCTTATTGCTACTACACCAGGGGGGTCAGTGCATTCGACATACTGTCTTTACTTGCACAATCCTTGGAGGTTTTCCTACTTTCCTTTTTAAAGAAGGAAATCTGCCTTCCCCACCTTATTGGTTTTTTGCTTTGTTTTCTTTTGTTTTGAGCCCATAACCTCCACTACCTTTCTTGGGCTCCCAAACAGCAGCCAGAGGTTCTAAGTCAGTAGGAGTAGAGTAAGGGGAGAGCACCAACCGAGCCTCTCTCCCTGTCCAGGGAGAAGGTAAGTCCTAATAAATGGGCGAAAAGAGAAAACCAGAGAATCCCTTCTCCCCAGTCTGCTTAGAAGGCCAAAGAGGAAAGAGTGCCCTGCATAACCCTGCCATGATCAGACTTTAAGGAGGAAGGCATCCCAGCTACCATCCTGGATTGGCCTACGCCCAGCAAATATAAATAAAAATAACTTCCCCCAATGTAATTTGCAAAACTGCATTTTAGTTAGAGACGTCTCTCTACCCTGAAGGGGAAGGAACTTTCATCCTTCTTTGTTACACATGATGCCAGGTCTAAAACACTGTCCCACCAGCCTTGCAGATACCCTATGGGCCAGCTAAGAAGTCATAGTGTCCCCCCTGGCTGCCCATCTTGCTGGCCTCATTTACAGAATTCTGGACAAGAAAAAGAAAACTATCCAAGAACATCACTGCTTAGCCAAAGAGGAGGCTGCAGTGGAGCTACTGAGTAGGTGGGAGCTTCTTAGGGAGGTTTCACACTGTTAGGTACCTTTTCAGCATTAATCTAAGCCTAAATTCCCAAAAACAACAGCCTTAGGCTTATCCCCAGAGACCAGCAGTAGCACCTCAGCCCCAGTGAGTTAGGCTGGACTGGAAAAGTGATCAATGAGCAGCGCTCTCCTTTCCCAGATTTTAGCCAAATTCTCTCCATGCTCTTCTCATCCCTCTCGTCTTCTCCCATGTCTATCCCCTCACTCTTCAACGCTGGATAACCAAGTAGGTCAACCCTAGGACATCCTCAGAAAAGGGAGGCCCCAGGTAGAGAGAAATGAAACCAGATCTAGAAAACGCAGTGAGAGAAACCAACTCCAAAGAGTGGACAGGTGTGGAAGTTGCCAGAAGCCCTCCTGATTTCATGCCAGTTGGGCAGGCCTTCTGCTATGCCCTCACGTAAGTTTGGGGGCAGTCCAGCCCAGTGAGGATATCACTGGGGTTGGGAAGCAGGTTCTTGGTCTTCTGCAGCCGAGGAGCTAAGCCTGACCTTGCCAGCGAACAGTGCGATCACTGTAGCCATGCAGAGAATTCATCATCACAAAGGCAGATAGGCAGGCAGGCCAGCAAGCAAGCTGAGTGAACAGAAAATAAAATAAAAGGAGGCCAGGGAAAGAGAGAAGAGGAAAAGGAAGGTAAAAGAGTGGAACAAAGGGAGCAGGAGACTTCTCTAAGAGGATGAGGCTGGGGTCTCCCCAGAGCCTAAGTAAGAAGCACCACTTTAACGAAATCAAAGAAAGCCAAAGCTTGTTGCCAACACCACTTCTCAATCTGCATGCACCACCTTTCAAACAAGAATAATCCTCAAGGTCAAGGGTGTTTTTCAAGTTTCAAAGATAAAAAGAAAGAAAGAAAATCACAGCAAGATGTCATATTCTTGCCATTGCCCAAGCTGTTTCTTTTGCTTTTATTTCTTAAATGGCATGTACAATGCCGAAGGGCTAAAAAATGCATTTCAAGCCTCAGCTCAAAACCCAACTGGAGACAGTGAGGCAAAGAGAGAACACAAACTTGCTGCTGAGAGTAGGTGGCTGCCACCAGCTCTCAACGGACATTTGCAAAATGCTGGTGAATGACTGGACCCTCCAGGAATACTGCCCTGATCCCAGCCCCAGAACATACCCGAGAAGAGAACACTCAGAGCCCACTGTCCCAAGAGAACTCCCCTCCCCAAAGGGTGACTGAACACGAAATAGACAGTATATGAAGGCGATGGGCAGGGCAGATGGAGTGTTGGCATCACTCTCTTTAGGCACTTGTGTAAGGAATGTAGGCTCTCCAGTGAGCTGCCTCCTCCCAGAGCCCTCCATTCTGTTCTTCAGCTGGGCTGTGCCCATGGGGCACCCCACACTGTAGCCAGCAGGGAAGAAGTAAAGGAAGAGTTACTCAACAGTCCTGATGCCTTCTCCATAATCAATGTTTGTGCTACGTCTTGTGAAGTTGCTGAACAAAGTAGCCAACCAGAACAGAACCTGGGATAGACTGTTTTGCATAGCAAATCTGGGTCTGTACAAAGGCTGCTGGGGAGGGGAAATGGTAGCTCTAACTTCATATGCCCATATTCAGACCGGCCTTCCTCTGGCTGGCCTCCAAGCCTGAGCTAGGTCTAAAGTGTCATGGCTTCATCACCAGATTGGGGCAAGCCCAAGCCCAGGCTTCTCAAAAAGAGGAATTTCCACACTGAAGCTGCAACTCCTCATCCCAAGCAGTGGGACAGGAAAAAATGAACAGTCAAAGAATGAGGAAGCCTTGCTTCAAGGCCAATAGGCCCCAAGCTAGAACCCCCTACTTTTCCAGTTCTGCAACACAGCCAAACCCCACCTCTACCCAGGAAGACAGGAAAAAAAAAAAAAGCCCATGCCACCCACTCACATGCCCTAGTGGGAAATCAGGAAAAATTCATTTGTGTAAACAGAAGCAAAAGGGAGCAGCAAAATTCCCCAGCCTATCCACAGGACACACTGAAATCTGGGATAAGCCAAAGTGTCAGAGGACAGTCCAGAGGAAGGGAAGATGCACTTGCAGAAAAGAGTGCAGGGCAGTGCAGAAGGGGTGCCTGCAGCAAGAGAAAGATATTATCTGCACAGAGGAAGGGTGGAGACTGAGCCCCACCTTGGGGAGATAACCACCCCCTACAGAGCCAGGCCAAAGAACAAGTCAGGTACATAGTTCCTTCTGATGGCTCCATGTTTCTGGGATGTAAACTCATTGGGCATGGGAGGGATTTCCAGATTTTGGCAATAGACTCAAGTTATGGTATAAAAATAACATTTAGTTTTTGCTTTTTTTTTTTCTTCTTATTTTAGACCTAAGGATCGTTTGTTAAAAGACACCCCAGTTAAAAAATACTGAAACATAAACAGACTTGACCATCAGGGGAAAAAAAGAAGCCAAGAGTGAGAAATGCTATGAGAGTAACTCCAGACCCAGGCAGGTGGGGAGGAAGCGGCGGGGACACGGAGAAAGGAGACAAGTGGAAAGGCCAGAGGCCAGTCACCTCAGCAGCTCCGAGAGACTTGTCAGGTCTGAAAGTGCAAATGTCAATGGATTTTAACCATCTTGAGGTGGCGATCTTTTTAAAAGCTCAATGAATATGGAAGTCAACTCCTTCAAATGCAAAATAGCTGGCGCTCTGGCTGGAGGCTTGTTGGGTTAGGGGTATTTCATCCCCACCTACCTCCTCCCACCCCCCGCCCCCACCCCCCCCCAAAATAGGTACAAAAGGTTGCAGTTCTGCAGCATTACCGTTACAGGGAAGGCACTGGTTACCCACCAGCAGGCGGAAGGAAGACAGGGTCGTGTCACTTCAGAGCTAAGTGCCATAGTGCCTTAAGTCTTACTAGGGGCTGGATGTCTGTCAGGGAGAAGGTGTAAGGTGGGGTAGAAAAGGTGGAGAAAGAGGAATAAGGGAAAGAGAAGTGGCAGCTGGGGAGGGGCAACCAAACCATTAGCATTAAAAATCATCCTACAAGCTGGATTCTCAACCCATTAAAACATCTAGTATCCTAAAATATTGATCTGCATCTGGTTTCGTTTTTCTTCTTAAACAAATCTAGACCTTTTCTGATTAAGGCTCCTAAAAAATCCTTCCCTCCTCCCACCCACTTTCTCAAGCCCCTCACTTTCCCATCTAAAGTATCCAACCCAAACCTACCAGCTTTTGTCTGCAGGGCTGCAGGGCCGACCTTACCAAGCTGTCAGGCCTGAGTCTTTAGCTGTGAGTCACATGCGACATCTGTGTGTATGGTGGGCACCAGGGCTGCCTCTCTTGGTCCAGTGGAGTCAGGGCCAGATGTGACAAGATGGGGTGAGGGGTGGAGGGCATGAGGTGAATATCAGAGATTTCTGGCTGGTGGTCTGGCTTACTGGCCCTGTTCCCCACCCTTTCGCCCCCTCTGTAGAGGCAACAAGGCCTTCTGCATTCCTCCCTGCCCCACCTCCCTCCTCCCTGCTTCCTCTGGATTTGGGCGGCACAGCTCTTGGGGCTTGGAAAGCTTTCTTCTATCCAGTGAGGTAACAGCGTTCTGCCTTCAAGCGAAGTACATGGTGCGCAGAGTATCCTGGTGAACCTGCACGGCTTTGGCCAGGGCCTGGGGGTCCCGCCCATTGCTCTGCCCCGATATGTGGCTCCCCTCTCCACTGAAAAGGAAAAATGAAAGAAGTCCTTCCTGGTGAACTGAGCTGCTAATTCCTTCCCCCACCCCTAGGATGCCAATTCCCATAACAATTTAAGAGAAAACCCCAACCCAGATTTGGGCTGACGAGCCCAAGGACATCAAATTGGACAATACTCATTTCCTACTACCCAAGGAAAATTGAGAGGGTCTGGTACCAGAAGCTGAAGCAAAAAGGAAGCCAGCCTGATCCCAGGCCTCACCTGTCATGCTCCTTGTCCACTAGGTGGTATCGTGCCCGGAAAGCCACCAAGCGGGCATAGTAGGCAGGTGCTGGAATTGAGACGGAGCGTGTGCATCGTACATAAGTGTGGCACAGCTGGTACGTCAAGATCTGGAGCTCATCCGCTGTGAAACGGTTGTCATCCCAAAGGACATAGTAATGGGATGGTCGGCTGGTGCCCTGGGAAGATAGGAAGGTGAGGGGCCCCAGGTTGGGCAGAGGGGATGGTTGATGATAAGGAACAGGATCACTATTAAGAGTATGGCTGGGTTGGAAGACCCACCCATGAAAAGGCAGACACAAAGCCACCTATGTCATAAAGCACCCATCTTATGGGCAACCTGCCTAAGACGTTCAAAGTGCACTTATGTTCAAGTGCACAAAGGGCTTATTAAGAGAACAATCCTGATTTGAATGCCACTCAGTGAGGAATGGTATATTCTAGAGGCAGTGGGAATAATCAACTAATCTTTGACCCATTGGAAACCCCAGGACATAGCCCAGCTACCTGGATGCCTGCGTGGCTGCACAGATAGAAGTCAAACTCAAATGGGTGGGTGATGTTGGTGTCCACAGTGGTCCCAGCTGGGATGTTACCACTCTTCCCAATCTGTATAGAGACAAAGACAACCGAGATCCCAAGACCTGCATGACCCTAACTAGGGCCCCGACTCAATTCTAATCTGATTCCATCAGAATCCCAAGAGTAAAGTAGAAGTTGCTGTTCCCAGAGGGTACTGGGAATTGAAATAATAGGCTTCTAAAGTCACACAGACCTGTGTTTAAGTGCTGCTTTCACCATTTATTAGCTGTGTGATCTTAGCAAGTCATTTAACCTTTCTGAGGCTAAACTGGAGATAATAACAGTACCTACCTCACAGGGCTGCTGTGAGGAAGACGCCTTGTACAGTGTCTGGCACATAGGAGAAGTTCAATAAATGGAAGTTCCCTTTCCCTTCTCTGGGAGCTGGTCTATATATGGGGTCTATAGGCCGGGGAGCTAGGAGGAGGGAGATGAAGTATAAGGGAAGGAGGGGAGAAGGGGGAAACAAAGGGAAGGAAGCAGCAGAGGAAGGACCACAAGAGCTAGGGGGAAGAAAGGGACCAGGGAAGATGGACAGGCCAAGGACAAAATCCCCAGATTTTATTTCAAGGGCTTCTTCCATATTAAGAGAAGGGAGACAAGATAAGGGTATGGGTGGCTTCCTCAATCCCTCACTCACTCGCTCATTCTTGTCAGCACAAAAAAGGCGGGTGTGATGGCGTTTCTGCACCACAATATAAGTGATTCCGGGCTGGTAGTCCTTTTCCAGTTTGATGCAGGCATCACGAATGGCCAGCAGCTCATAGTGGAGGATCTAGGCACAGGGTGAGGAGGGAGACAAAGAGACATACAGCTCCTCTTGAGTTCACACATCTTTCTGAACTAAGGGGTTGCCACTTGTAATATGGCTTTTTGTTCAGCCTCTCTTTATAAGCTGACACCCAACCATTAGAGATGATAAGTCCTTCCTATCAAAATCAGCCTTATACAGGCATACCTCGGAGATACTGTGGGTTCAGTTCCAGATCACTACAATAAAGTAAGTCACACGAATTTTTTGGTTTCCCAGTGCATATAAAGTTATGCTTACACTATGCTATAGTCTATTAAGTGTGCAGTAGCAGTATGTCTAAAAAAAAAAAGTATATACCTTAATTAAAAAATACTTTATGGCTAAAAACTGCTAACTATCACCTGAGCCAGTGAGTCATAGTAGTAACATCAAAGATCACTGATCACAGATCACCGTAACAAATATAATCATAATGAAAAAGTTTGAAATACTGCAAGAATTATCAAAATGTGACACAGAGCCATGAAGTTAGCAAATGCTGTTGGAAAAACGGTGCCGACAGACTTGCAGGACGCAGGGTTGCCACAAACCTTCAATTTGTAAAAAATGCATATCTGCGAAGCACAATAAAGTGAAGTGCAATAAAACGAGGTATGCCTGTAGACAGTTCACCTGATATGTTCCTATAAAACTTAGCTGGGAGGCTTAGTAGCAGCAGAGAGCACTCACCTGGTTCCTATGTATAATTAGACCTAACATCAAGACACAGAACCAAGGTTCAGAGAGAAATCACAATGCCCAAAGTAAGGCTGAATTTAGGATCAGAAGGAAAATGGAAGTTACCCATGAGCTCTAAGAGCAGACAGGATTGGGACCACCATAGAAGACTAGACAGAAATGGGTGTAGAGGGACTAGATAAATTCAGTCCTGAAAAAAAGCAGTATTATACAAAAATGGACTAGCTAAAGAAGCCACAGGTGAAAAACCATAGTCAGTAGTTGCCTTGTGGCCTTGGATGTCGGGTATAGGGAGTAAAAACTGTATGGTAGAAGTAAATACAATTTAGAATCAATTAGAACTAGGTTTAAACACAAGCTTTATCTAATTTTATTACCTTGAGCAAGTTACTTAACCCCTTTAAGTCTCATTTTCTCCACATTGACTAAAGTTACTAATAACATCAGCCACACAAAACTGTTGTGAAGACTAAAACAAATAATTAAGTAAAAACATAAAAAACCTAGTAGTGGCTTAGTAACTGCTGACTGCTTTGCTTATTAAGCAGTTTGAATTTTAACCCCAGGCTATGTGAGGCCACTAGACATCTCTAAACACAGACATGTTATGATAAACGCATCTGGCATTTTAGGAAACACTGTATGACTTGGAGGAAATTGAGCATAATGGTTAATAGCATGAACTTTGGAATCTAACCAATTTGTCTGAATCCCAGCTCTACCACTTATTAGCCTGGATGACACTGAAGAAATCATTTAACATTTTCAAGCCTCAGTTTCACCATCTATCAAGTGGAATAATAATTATTTCATAGGGTTATTGTAAGCATTAAATAGAATACATACAAAGTGCTTAGCTCAGTTTACGGCACATAAGAGGTACCCAATAAATGGTAGTTATATTACTATGTATTAAATGGTAGTCAAGGAGACCAGTTCAGTACACTAATCTAAACAACAGAATATGAAGGCTTAGCAGGGAGCAAGAATAGGAGGAACATCGTGAAGGTCAATAGCAGTGATTCTCAAAGTGTGGTCTCCAGACCAGCAGCATCACCTAAGAACCTGTCAGAACTACAAATTTTAGGGCCCCATCCTAGACTCACTGAAGCAGAAATTCTAAGGGTAGAGCTCTGCAAACTACTTTAATAAGCTCTCCAAAAGATTTTGATGGATGCTAAAGTTTGAGAACCACTGGTCTAAAGAATCAGTCTTCAACATGGACCAACTAGTAAATAGGCACTGAGGGTCTTTTATTACAAGAAGAAAGGTCTATCAGTGATTGCACACACCATCTCTCAATTGTGATCTCTGCTTCCAAGACTACTCCATCTAGCAAACCTCCCTAAGTAGTAGCACCTCCCAGTGTCAATAGCTCAGAAAAGACAGCAGTACTCTCTGCTACCATCAGGCCACCCGGCCTCAATGTGAAGGTTTTCTTGACCTATTGTGGGCCCTACCTGGGGGAGCTGGCCTTCAGGAACCCCATCTCGGTAGAAGATGATGCGGGTAGGCTTGAAGCGGGTGGACTTGTAGAACTGGATGAGCAGCTCACGTACCATGTAGGATAAGTCTTCAATGATCTCCTGCCGTGGTCGCTGCACCCGCACAGTAGCACAGTAACGGCTGGGGTGGGCATCCATACTGCCTACCACCTGATAACCAAAGAGGCAGGATCAGCTCCCAGAACCTCCACCCTCCCAACACTGTTAGGTTCTGGGTTTGGGGAAAGGCCTCTTAGCAAAACAACTATGCAACTGAATGAGGTTTTTTGGATTCAATAAGCCCTGGTTCAATCTCTGTTCTATCACACACGTGCAAGTTACTTAACCCACGTGATCTTCTTGTTCCTCCTCTGAAATGGAGATAAGAATACCACCTCGGTGCAGTGCTGTTGTAGCACATATACGTCATCGTGTACAGGGCCTAACCCACAGTGGGTACTGGATAAGTTTGATTTCCCTACTCCTTGCAGAGGGGCATGTGAAGGTCTGGCACTACTAGCTCAGAGAGTGACCTCATGCAAAAACAAGTTTACCTTGTTTTCAATTCAAGTGCTCATCTACCCTAGGAACCATAGTGAAGAGTGTCCTTGCGGGTGGTGGGAATAACATCATTTTCTAAGGGGACAATAGCCAAAGCCTACTAGGATGGATGGCCACAAGGAAATTAAAGATAAGCATAGTATAGGGTTCCCCACATTTACTGAGATAGGCCCAGTCTGCCTAGAGAAACTTGAGGGTTGAAGAAAGAGAAGTGGGAAAGAAGGCCTGGTCCCTTTAGCCAATTCAGAAGTCCCTATGAGACAGGGAGCAAAGATGTCAGGAGAGGGATTGGAGAGCTATCTAATCTACTAGGTGGATCAGGGGTAGGGAGGGGGAAGAGTAAAGGACAATCGCAGCAACTAAGTAACTCCCTTAAAAGGGATTTCAAAGAGATATGTTCGTTCCCATATTCCAAAAGTGGGCAGAGAGAGAGAGAGAGGGAAACTCGAACACAGAACAAAAGTGATGGAGACAGGGCCAAGTCTCTGGCCACAGCCTACACTCTCACTGCTCTCTCTCTGAAAAGAAAATGCCATGCAGAGTTAGTTTTATTAAGAAACCAAGGGAGTGGTTAATGGGGATGATCAGCTGAAATAAAAAGATCTTGTGAAGGGTCAAGCACCAGAGCTGAGGGAAGGAAATCATGTGTAGTCTTGGGGGCTCAGAGCTAAGAGAAGAACCTTATGAGGAAGGTGGAAAGTATCACTCACTGCTGTGATAGAAGGTTTTTTCCCATCCCCTGCTGGGGGGTGTGTAACATCTGCTCCCAGGAATATCACTGGTTGTTGAAAGACAGCAGAGCTAAACAAGGAAGAGAAAACAAATGGTGAGGAGTTGGGTCTTCTCTTCCTGGCACCATCTAGCACCCACTTTGGTCCTCTCTCCCTTGTGTGTGATTCACTTGGCCTGGACAGGGTCCTATCTTTTCATCAATCACCAGTATGGTACCTTGTTTGACAAGGGCAAGTGGGCAATAGAGTTCATACCGTTGGTGTGGAACTAGGATGTTGTTAATGCCACCAAGTTTGACATTGATCTTCAGGCAAAGGTTGGACAGAGTCTGAGGCGAGGTCTTGACCACATTCTTCACTTGCACACACTGTGTAGCCATTCCCAAGAGTGTATCTCCAACACGTTTCACTTCAGCTATGAGCAGGGAGAGAACTGATTAGTGCATTCAACAAATAGTTACTGAATGCCTCCTAGATGCCAGGAAGTATATGAAGTGCTAGGGAACACAATGATGACCAGAAACACACAGGGTCCCTGCTCTTAATAGTGCTTACTATCCAGTGACTAATTTTAAAAATCATGGAAAGTATAACAATGATAAATGCTACAACAGAAAACTTCATGGAGCTGTGAGAGCATATAACGTGGGGGTAATAACCTAGTTAGGAAAGGATTCTTGAGTAAGTAATGAGTGAACTGAAATCTAAAGGTAGAAGAGAACTTAGAAGGGAGAGGGAATATGGGAAAGAGCATTCCAGGCAGAGGGAAGAGCGTGCAAAAATGTACTCTGATAGGAGAAAGCAACATATATTTGAAAAACTGAAAGGCCAAAGTAACTACAAAGGAGAATAAAGGAACCATAGTGTGAGAGAAAGAATGTGGTCATTAGACCCATCTAGGGAAGAAATGAGGGTAGCTTAAGAAGGCAGCTGTCAAGATGGAAAGAAACAGATTCAAGAGACTATATACGCAAGGGAAAACAATTTTTATGGATAACCTCTGAGTTTCTAGATTTTTGTAATAGAACAGATAGATCATAAGTTCTTTTTGAGACATTTTGAGTTTGAAGTGTTTTTTGGTCATCCCAGTGAGGATATCCATCACGCAACTGAGTATAGTAGTTGGAAGTTCAGGAGTAGTCTGAAATCTGAAATGGAGATGTAAATTTATGTGATATTTAGGTACAGGCAGTAATTGAAAACATGATCTTGAGATCACCAAGGAAGAGAACAGAATGAAAGAAGAAGAGGGCTTAGACCTGTATCTTTGAACTCACCATACTTGCAGAACAGGAAGAAGATGAGTCTGCAAAGGACAAAAATTCAGAGAACCAAGAGAAAGATCAAGACAGTATTATATCATGGATGCCAGGGAAGAAAGAGTGTTTCAAGAAGGAGCAAGTGTTCAACTAAGTCAAATGCTGCCAAGAGATTGGTAAAATGAGGACCAGAATTTTGTGATAGTGAGGCAAAAATTAATGTATAGAGGCAAAAACTGTTTTTGGTAATACAAAGTACCAAGCAGGAGATGTAGGATCAATGAACGGTATGATATGTTTTCAATGGGATAGATTTGAGAATGTTTAAAAAGCTATTTGTAATGAGGTGGATAGACCTAGAGTCTGTCATACAGAGTGAAGTAAGTCAGAAAGAGAAAGACAAATACCGTATGCTAACACATATATACGGAATTAAAAAAAAAGTGTCATGAAGAACCTAGGGGTAAAACGGGAATAAAGACACAGACCTACTTGAGAATGGACTTGAGGATATGGGGAGGGGGAAGGGAAAGCTGTGACAAAGCGAAAGAGAGGCATTGACATATATACACTACCAAACGTAAGGTAGATAGATAGTGGGAAGCAGCCGCAGAGCACAGGGAGATCAGCTCGGTGCTTTGTGACCGCCTGGAGGGGTGGGATGGGGAGGGTGGGAGGGAGGGAGATGCATGAGGGAAGGGATGTGGGAACAGATGTATATGTATGACTGATTCACTTTGTTATAAAGCAGAAACTAATAAAAAAAAAATTAAAAAAAAAAAAAGCTAAAGGGATCATTTCTACTTCCAAGAGATAAAGTTAGAGGCAAACCAGTGTCTCTGCACATAACATCCAGAAAAGCCAAATAAAATATAGAAATCATCTTTTTGTAGGCAGCAGAGAAGTGCTAAGACAACGAGAACTGGAAGAGTTAACACTGCAGAGAGGGAGAGAATCTCACAGAGGTGAGCCATCTGCTGCAGCTGCTTTTGCCCTGGGTACATGTGTTGATTCTAGGTGTGGGCAGGAGGCTGAGATTCTAGGCTTTGCACCAAAAGAGGAACCACTGCCAAGGGACAGAGAAAGCAACAGTTTCTGGCGAACACAGGCTAGTTCTAAATGTGAAAGGTTAAAAAAAAACATTTAAAAGAAAACACAGACTAGTATCTTCATGACCTTGGGATTTCCTAAACAGGACTCAGAAAGTACTAGCCATAAAGGAAAAATATTGATAAATAGGACTACATTAAAATTTTAAATTTCTGTTCAACAAAAGAACCCATTAAGAAAGTAAAAAGGCAAGCCACAGATATGTATAATACATATAAATTTAAATAAAGGAATTATAAAGAACATCTATAAATCAATAAGAGAAAGGTAGTGAAGCCAGTAACAAAAGGAAAAGACTTGAGCAGGCACTTCTCAAAAGAGGCTCGTGAAACAGCCAATAGAAGTATAAAAAGATACTCAACTTTATCAATCACCAGAGAATTTAAATTAAAAGCAAAATGCAGTATAACTAAACACCCATAAGAATGGCTAAAATGAAAGCAACAATACCAAGTTTGGTAAGGATATAAATAACTACAACTCTCATTTGCTGCTGTTGGAAGTATACATTTGTACACTTAAAATCCCTCCTAGTTACACACCCAATAGAAATGGGCATATATGTTCAAAGGACATGTACAAGAATGTTCAATGAAGCATTATTTATAATAGTAAAAACTGGAACCAACCCAAATATGTCCATTAACAGTAGAATGTATAAATACATGTAAATTGTGTTATTATCATATAATGGAAAAATTGTAGCAAACTACAACTAAACAAACATGGATAAATCTTACAAACATAATGTTGAGTGAAAGAAGCCAGACACAAAAAAAGGAACATGGTATATGACTCCATTTATATAAAGTTCAAAGACAGTCAAAACTAATCTATGGTGTTAGAAGCCAAAATAATAGTGGTTAACACTGATGGGGAGTTGTAGTGATTGGTAGCCTGGGATTGTGGTAATGTTCTACTATCAGAACTAGGTACTGGTTACCTTGCTAAGACATTTTGTGAGAATTAATTGACTCAACACAAAAGATCTCTATATGTATACTGTACTTCAATAAAAAGTTTACATTAAAAAAATTGTACCAGTTTAGTGGAGAGGAAGGAGTTAAAAATACTAAGGACAGGGTGAGGTACGGTAGCAGATTAGAACTGGACAAATGTGACACTATCCTTTTACACTCTCAGGGCAATCACAATGCATGTGGACCTTGCTTTGACCATCACATGGCCTACCAGGAAGGAGGATGAAGGATCTTTAAAAGAATCTGACTGTTCCTCTTATCTGCAGGCTTAATTCCTAGGCAATGCCCCCATTACCTAAGTGGTATTCAATATAATCAAAGAACAGCATGTAACTGGAAGGAACCCAAGGTCCTAATCAAGGTATGAGACTGGAGAGAGGTATAACATGACTGAGCCCAGGGAAGGGAAAATTTTCTGAGTAAGCACTGACTTCTCCAAGCATGACGCACTATACTCCACATGCAGGCCAAAAACACTGGATTCTCCCTTTATGGAGGAAACCAGAAACATGGATAATTATTCAAGGCAGTTCTCCTAAAAAGCATCTGATAAATCAATAAGAAAAAGGTAGTGAAGCCAATAAAAAAAGGAAAAGATTTGAGCAGGCACTTCTCAAAAGAGGCTAGTGAAAACAGCCAGTAGAAATAGAAAAAGACACTCCACTTTATCAATCACAAGGGACACCAATTTATGGCCCAAGAGAGACATGGACTGGAGGTGAACCAACTTCCATAAGTATTGAGTATCATGTGAGCGCAAGGCTCTACCTTGGGTATATATGTGCAGAAGGAAGAAGGTTTCAGAGCAGAATCAGATCCACTCCATGCTCAAAACAATATCAAGCAAGACCGTAATTGATCAGCAGCCTGATACAATTTCTAGAGGAATCCAAAAAGAGACGAGTTAATCCTGTAGGTAGGATGACAAGAGAAAGCTTCCAGGAATAAGTACATTTAAACTAGGACTTGAAGGATAGAGAAGAATTTTAAGGGCAAGGTGGGGGATAAAAAGAGTATTTAGATATTCTAGGCAAAGGCAAATGATGTAAGCAAAACCAGAGACTAGACAGCAGAGACAAGGAATGAGCATTTAGAGCATCTACTATGTCACAGGCACTGTGTTAGATGCTGCCTTTTATGTAATTAATTAATGTGGCTGAGAAAGGTTAGATAATTTGCCTAAGACAGTAAACTGGCATAGCCAGGATTAAAATCCAGTTCTATCTAATTCCAGAACAAGTCATCTTTCTGGTATGTGTGGCAAAGGGAACAGTACCTGAAGCTGAAAAGGTTAAACTAAGATCAGAGCCCTAAAAAACTTTTATTTTGTGAATGGGGGCTAATGAAGGTTTCTTGAGTTTTTTTGAGAGTACAATCACAAAAAGTCTCATCCAGTAACCTATACAAGAAAGATTTAAGAAGAAATGTTAGAACTAAATTGAGAAGAGTGGGTGGAGAGCAGGGAATACATCTTAATACTGTAAAAAAGAGCATTAGAGGTGAGGCAAAGAGAAGACAGACTGTCCCCAAAGTCTGGATGAAGGTACCCAGAAGCAACTGTGATGCCAACACAGAAGAGAAAAGTAAAGAGAAGGACTTACTGGTAGACAGAGGAGACAAGCTACTAAAGAGATGGTTCACCAAAACACTTCTTAAGAGCAGAGAGCACATCTGTTTTATCCACCAATGTATTCAGGATCTAGCAGTGTTTCTCTTCACACACAGTAGGTGATCAATAAACTCTTGTGGAAGGGAGATAGGTCAAAGGGAGAGATCGAAACTGCAGAGAGGTCAAGGGTGGAATCAAGATTTTAATAATACAATATGACATACAGTAAAAATAGTTGGTGACTGAAACAACTGAAATGGATGAGAATTTCACTAGAAAGAAAAGGCAGAGAGGGCAGAGTACAGAAATCTGGAAAATGCCAGGCATTCCTGGTAATGACAAAAACAATTAAGGAGAGACTGGAGAAAATATCAAGAAGTCAAGAGGAGAAAGGTCATTGGTGACCCTCTGCAGAGGAGGTTTAGGAGAATGGCAGAGGTAAAATAAATGAAAAAGGCTAAGGAGTAAGTGGCTCATGAGGAAGTGGGGGTAGAAAATGTAGAGAACTCATTTAAAAACGTTGATGAAGAAAATAGGAGGGAAAAAGCTAAAGGGGATGGCATGACTGTGGTAATGTGCTCTAGGGTGGGGAATCTAAAGATGTTTGAGGGTTCAAGGGTCCCAAAGGTAAAAGGATGGAATAGAAACAAGCACACGTGGGTTGAGTAAGATAAAAGGAGAGACACCTCTTCCTTTGAAGAGGAGAGGTGGAGAAGGAAAAAAAGAGTAAGAGAAAAGCACTGAGTCAGAGATGTATATAGTCATTCTCATTCTTAAAAAAGAGGAAAAGAGAGGGAAAGCTTCTCAAAAAGTCTACATCATTCCCAGCAGTGGAACACCAACAGAACCACCACAAATTCTGCTTGGGTGTGCTGCCCTATGTCCTGACAGACAACGCACTCCTAAGGATAGGAATCTGGACTGACCCATCTCTGTATCCGGCTCAGCTTAGCCTGGCATACACACCAGCACACAGAGGACCCCAGTAAATGTTACTGGGAAGAACTGTGAGCAGGTAAACAGGACCAGAGGTGACTAACTGGCTCATATAGGCTAATATTTCTCCTCTAAGAAGAGCACTGACACTAAGGAACAGCTCTGGCTAGAGCCAAGAATCCACACTGAGTCGTCCCTAGGATCTTCCAGGGAGCTACCCTAAGAAGAGTCCTATCATCGTAATCACTGTCCCAACAGAACTGTACCATACACTGGCGTCTTCCCTGGCAGGATGACGATAATGAGCTGCAGCCCTGAGTAGGTGTTCTTGAGATGCCGGAACATGGGCTCCACGCTGTCTGCCCCCTGCGCATATTTGCAGAAGCAAGGCTGGCCCTGGATGGGCATCCCTGCATCCTTGGAAATCTTCCGCAGCTGGTCTGTGAAGTTCCTGTAGCACAAGTATGGTCATGACAGGAGGCAGGTAAGTCCCACTTTAATACCTCTAACCAAATGCCTCCATCTCAGGTGCCTAGCACTATGACAGGCACCGACAGATTATAAGATGAATGAGACATCATCACATCTAGTGTAAAAAGCACATTTACAGTTGGATAGGACAAGATAGAGCTTGCTAAGTGTTCAATGGTATGAGCAGAGAGCTGAGGGAGCCCAGAGAAGGGACCTGTGGGAATTCTCAAAGTCCCCCACGTTGTCCCGTTCAAGCAGCTGGTTCCTATGTTTCAAGTCTACAGCAATAGGAAGATGCCCAAGAGGAAGGCCTCTTGGCTCAAATTAAAATAAATAAGGTTCCAACAGTGATCAGAGCACAGGAGATGCTCAGAAAAAAATGAGCTCCCTCCTCCCCTACTGGTTCTTTGAAGCCTGAGAGCAAATAATTAAACAAGCTTCTTTCTTTTGGCTCTAGAGCTTTACCCTAGGAAAGGAAGACAAAGCTGGAAGAGAGGGTTCACATGCAATAGATTAAAAAAAAAATCGAGCTACATAAATATAATGACAGACTGAAAGGAGCAGCAGGAAATTCAATTGTGAAAGTCCTGCGTTTAGATTAAAAGCAACAATGTACAAATAGAGAATAAAAGCAATTGTTTAGGGGATGTTATTATATAGCATATAAATATCAATAAGATGGATTCAAAGCCTATACAGTGAGGAAATAAATTTTTTACTTATTAGTTAAAAAGAAAAAAAACCCATAAGATCAATACAGTACAACACTGTTGTATAAAATTTTAAATCACTTATATACATATAGGTACATAAAATACATAAATTGGGTAGGAAGGTTATAATAATTCATGACAGTGACTGCATCAGAAAGGAGGAACGGGACTAGAATGGAGGATATAAAGGAATGTCAAATTTATCTTTAATATTTTATTTACTTTTTAAAAAGGATAAAATAAATATGACAATACTCTGGATGATGGACACATGGATGTTTCCCATATTATTCTAATTTAAAAAATTTTTTCAAATAAACATTAGAATAAAAAATATAACCTATTATTTCATGTAAATAAGAGCCAGGGCTCTGAGGGAAAACTAACAGTGTTTCTTCCATTTCTCTACTTTGTATACAACTACAGTATAGCTATTTAAAAAGCCAATGTGTTACCAGATTCCATGAATAAGTGAGTCTCTACTTCAAGGAAAGCGGTTTTCCCTATCTTCTATTACCAGATCACACTTGGGATATTATGTCCAGTGCTGGGGGCCACAAAGTGTTTATAGAACTCTAGGATGGAGAAAGTCTTAAAATCCTGTCCTAAAAGTGATACAGTTGAGGTAACAGGGCTTCTTTAGCCAGAAGAAAATTCTGAGGGTTGACTCCAGGACTCCCTTATACCTCCCCAATTACCAATTTCTCCACCTCATCTCTTCCCCCTTTTGTCTCAGTGGAAAGGGTGGCTTTTCCTGTGCTTTGGATCCCATTCCCTCATACACATGTAGGAACTTTGTTCTATTTCCATTCTAGTTTCTCTGGGTTCTATTCTCTGGGTTCTGGCCTCTGTTCACTATGCACATTCTCCCTGGACAATCTCATCCACTGCCACAGCCGAAAACTCTCAAATCTTAATCTTTAGCCCAGAACCATACATGCAACTGGGTACCCTGACCCAGGTGTACAAGTCACATTTTTACTCCCTGAATCTAGGGATCATTGCAAGAAGGGGTTGTCTGATGAACTGACTCCTTCCAACTCTGAGATTCTAGGTTTATCAGTTTCTGTACCCCAAAATATCCAAAACAACAAATTGCTTCTCAAAAGAATGGGACAGGGGAAGGACACGGGAATGAGAGAGAAACACACCAAGAGTGGAGCTACCAACAATGTGACACAAAGGCAGAGCGCTGAGAGCCTTTCTAATATTGGTTAAGGACCAGCCCTCCAAAGCCTGGCCAAGGCTAAGAGCAGCCTGGCCTAAATGGGGCTAAAATCCCAAGAACCCAGGAAAGGAGACAAGAGGAACACATTTAAGAGAAACTATAATTGTGCGGAAGTAGTTATGTATCTGTGAGGGGAGAAGGAGGGCCAGAGTCTCCATATTCATCAGGGGCTGCTGGAACTAATTCTTATGAAAATCCCAAGGCCAGCTGAACCCACCAGGGCACACATCTCTACTTATTCTCATCACTGCCCAAAGTGGTCAGCTCCACTGATTCTTTCTCAGCCCCAGAGCGCACTGACCTTACTCCAGATCCAGAGGGAAAAAAAAAGCTACCACTTCAAAAGACTGCAGGAACACTGAACTGTACACTTTAAATGGGTAAATTTTGTGGTATTTGAAAAATATCTCAATAAAGCTGTTTAAAATAAAGAAGACTGCAGGGGAAGGGTTGGTGACTTCTTCACTTACTTATTCACTCATTCAAGACCATTACTCCCCTAACCTGTTCCTTTAAACCATTTGGCTATATCACTTTCTTCATCGCTATCATCTACTCCCAGCCACTCAGCCACAGGTGGCTCAGAGGCCCTTACAATTCATGTTCACCTAGTTCAGGTCACTTGGACCCGACTGAACAAATTCTGTGCACAGGAAAGGACAGCTCAGAGTACCAGCTGAACTTTTATTTCCAATTAGGAATATAAGCTTTGAAACCTCAGAACTGATTTGATCCCAATCTGACACTTTCTTGATATGCAAACCTTGTACAAGTTACTTAACCTCATTGAGCCTCAGTCTCCTGAAAATGGAAATACCACCACCTACTCACTGTGAAGACGAAATAAGAGAACATAAAATTAGGTACAATGTTGGCACAAACATTATAGTCATCACTACTACTGTTTACCACCCGTGTTAATAATTATAACAATAAAATAATTCAGGTCTCCCTTAGGAGATTCATGTCCTGAAATCATCATCTCTGACACAGATATGGCTCCTTATCAAGACTCCTGACCACAGATGGACAGAAAAGAAGCAGGCAGAAGTGTGAGCCAGACAGCACAGGTGGGGAGAGTCAAGACTCAGAAAGAACAGACTACAGATCAAATCGTGGCCCCCTGGGAGTAGAGGAAGTTAGGTAGCTCTAGGGTCCTTCCCACCCTTCCATCCATACACCCAAACTCCTTACTTGAGCACTTCTTCTCGACACTGTTTTTGGGGTGCGAAGCAGGCAATGGCCCAGACTTTGATCTCAATTCCATTGTAGAACTGTTTCCCCCGCATGTCCCAGACACCCTGATTGGGTGTGGCAATGGCCCGGTTCTGGGGATAGGCAAAGGGGGAGTCCAGGTGAGCCTCAGTAGAGCCAGGTGGGTAGGGGAGCAAAAGCCACTGGCTATATAACCCAACCTCCCCCCACATGTCCCAGAGATGTTGTCTGGCCCTGACCCTGCTCACCCGGCCGCCGTACTGCAAGATGGGCGCCGGCAGCACTCGCCCTGTCACCTCCGTCATGTCATCCTTCACCTTGATCCCAAATTCCTGGATGTAGGGATCCAGGTTGTAGCTGGCATTCTTCATCTGTAAGACAAAAGAAGGGGATCTCAGGAGAGCAGTAGCTTGGCAATACTGCTCACCCTCCAGGTCCCAAGCAGAAAGCCCTGAAGAACAGCTGAGGCTGGCAAGAAATAGCCCTAAAAAGGGGGTTGGGGGGAAGTGGAAGATGAGGTAAGTGGGAATAGATAACATAGGGAAGTAATATAGGAGAGAAAAAGAGATAGGAAACAAAGTAGCTACAGGGTCAAGAAGCAAGAGCAGTCCTATGGAGCCCCAGGTAACAAATCCAGACTTTTGTTTTCCTAAGGGTCCTGCCAGGGCAGAAAGGCATCTATGCTACCGGGGACTCCCATGACTGAGCAACCAAGCATACGTTTCTCTGCATCCTCACTGACCAGGCGGCTGATCTCCTCTTGTCTGTCTGGGGCCGATCTAGCTGTAGCCTTTATCATGGTTGAAGTCTGGTTGTCAGTCAGCTTCTTAATGCAGCGCTGCCCAGCTACAATGTTACAGACCTAAGGAAACAAGAATATGCACCGCTGGCTTGAGTATAGTTCACCCTATACCCGGAGCCCCATAGTAAGGGAAGAGGACTTGGCTGTCAGTCCTAGAAACGGACTAGAAAATCCCTTGTCCATAGACAGTTAAGTTAGAAAATATCCACGTGCAATACAAAAGGTAATACAGCCACTTTGTGATTAAGAGCTTAGGATCCAGAGGCAGATCTGGGCTCAGGGCTCATATATTAAATAGGGAGAACAGTAACAATCTCCTAGGACTGTCTGGAGACTAAATTAAATAAAGCACTTAAAGAACCAAGTACAGTTCTGAACATTGTAAACACTCAGTAAGTTGTAGCATAAATTATTATTTACCAAAGGACCCAGTCTAGAGCTCTTCTTAATACTAAAAAAACGCAATACACACAAACTGGATGCCTAGGTAGTAGACAGCTCTCCAACGGTAGCAGGCAGTCAGTCGTTCCACACTGCAACACACCAGGAGAACTGGCAGTGACTCTTAACTCTTGAGCCCGAGCCTACAGATGATCACTGAGCCCTTGGACTACAGAAATCACTGTCTGCTGACTGACAGTGTGCTCTGTTGGTGTGAGGAACATCCTGCCACATGGTTCCTCTGTACTGGGCCCAAGAGAACACAATGGAGATCAGAAAAGGCTTTCTAGTGATATATAAGACTTTCATTGCCCAATATACTATATTCAGGAAGCAGTGAACAGGAAGCCTTTTGGCAAAGTAGAGAGAACTCAAGAACACTTGAGTTTGAAGTCCAGCTTTGCCAATTCTAGAAGATGCTACCTTGGGCAGGACTCTTAACCACTCTTAAGACTCTGCTTCTTTAATTTTAGCCACCGGAAAAAGCACTAGCTGTCTCTTGAAGCTGTTGTGAGGATTTAGATGAAATGAAATGTAAAACTTGTTCCCATAGGGCCAATACACTAAGTACTGCTTCTCTGCCTAACTTCCAGAGTTCATGCCGAACAATGGTAGGGAAAACCAGGACAAGGTCACCTGCCCTTAAACTCTGTACCTCAAAGAATGAGTCAATTCCCTTAATGAAAATCCAGAATTGTTAAAATTTGTGAGGTTGCTCTCTTGAAGGTAACAAACTTGTAGAACTCTTTACAGATAATTTCAACTACAGAATCAACACTGGAAAAAAGACTAAAGCAGGGATGTAGAGAAATTGGACCCCTTGTGCATTGCTGGTGGGAAGGTAAAATGGTACAGCTGCTGTGGAAAACAGTAGGGTGATTCCTCAAAAAATTAAACACAGAATTACCATATGATCCAGTAATTCCACTTCTGGGTATGTACTCAAAAGAAATGAAAGCAGGGACTAGAACAAATATTTGTATGCCTATATTCATAGAAGCATTACTCATAATAGCTAGAAGGTGAAAGCAACCCAAGTGTCCATCAATGAATGAACAGATAAACAAAATGTGGTATATACACACATCAAAATATTATTCAGCCTTAAAAAGGAAGGGAATTCTGACGTATGCTACAATATAGATGAACCCTGAAGACATTATGTTAAGTGAAATAGGCCACTTTAAAAAAGGCCATATATTATATAATTCCATTTATATGAAATGTCCAGAATAGGCAAATCCACAGAGACAGAAGTAGATCAGTGGTTAGTTGGGTCTGGTGAGGAGGGCAGAAGGAATGGTAAGTGACTATTAATGGGTATGGGCTTACTTCTGGGGGCGATGAAAATGTTTTAGAATCAGACAACGGTAATGGTTGCGCAACTCTGTGAATTAACTAAAACTCACTGAATTGTACATTTTAAGAAGGTGAGTTTTATGGAATATGAATTATATCTCAATAAAGCAATTCTAAAAAAAAAACTATCACCTACAATAGCCTATGTGATTTGACCCCGTACCTCTCTCCAAAATCATCTCCTACTACTTCTCCCCTCATACACTACATGCCAGCCACTAAGCCTTCTGTCTCTCTAAGAAGATCCAAGCTCCCTACTGCTTTAGAGCCTTTGTACTCACTATTAAACTCTTGCCTGGAAGGCTCTTCCTTCAGGTTGTAAAAGGTTGGTCCTATCGCATAATTTGGGACTCAGCTCAAATGTCTCCTAAAAGAAGCCTTCCCTGATGGTCCAGTGGTTAAGATTCCGCACTCACACAGGTTCGATCCCTGGTTGGGGAAGTTCCACATGCCGTCAGTGTGGCCAAAAAGAAGAAAAAAAAAAAGAAGCCTTCTCTGACCACAATAACTAAAGTGAATCTCCAACCCGCTCCACCCTTATGACTATCCCCTTAACCTGTTTTATTATTCTTATAGCACTTACCACCAACTGAAACTATCTTATTTATCAATTTATTATCTATCTCCCCCTTCTAGATTATAAGCTCCATGACAGCAGGGACCTTATCTGTCTTGTTAATCTCTGCTTTCCCCACACCTAAGAGCCTATGACTCATAGTAGGAGTTCAATAAATATTTGTTAAATAAACAAGCAACAGTAAAAATCAAAATACATAAGTTATTCACCTTGGAAACTATTGTTTAAACAGAAGTAATGTCAATTTGCTAACAAATCTCAGCTTGCAGTAGATATTATCCAAAGCCTATCTACTTAGCTGTAATTGCCGTTAAAGGCTTCTGTTTACATCTCAGAGAACATACTGTCTTCATCCCACTTTCTGTGCATCAGCAGCTATTACTAAGTCAGAGTTCTTGGGCTTTGGGATCTCTTCTCCCCTCAGCCTAATTTCCTCTAGTTAGTTCTGAAATCCCAAAAGCTCACAGAAGGCTTAAGTTTTGGTCCCAGCTATCTGACTCCTGCTGCTAGAACAGAGTAAGACGGTAATCTAGGCTAGTGCTTTTCCAACTAAAATGTTCTTATGAATCCTCTTTAGATTCTGTTAAAAGAGATACTGATTCAGTAGGTCTAGGTGGAACCTGAGATTCTGCATTTCAAACAAGCTCTCAGGTAATACCTATGCTCTTGGTCCACTGACCACACTTTGAACAGCACTGGACTAGACAATGAAGCAGTCAGAGATAGTTTCTCATTAGACATTTTGGCTAGTGTATAGAAAACCAAATACAGCCCAGTGGTTCTCCATTTGCATTCTATGACTTAATGCAAATGACTTAAGAGCATTACTATTCTTTCTTTAACTGCAGAATTTCAAAGGTCTGCTGAAGTATAAAAATATGACAAATCTTGGAGCGAAAACTTTTTCAAAAGGAACACATTGGGTTTCCCTCGTGGTGCAGTGGTTAAGAATCTGATGCCTGCCAATACAGGGGACACGGGTTCGAGTCCTGGTCTGGGAAGATCCCACATGCTGCGGAGCAACTAAGCCCATGCGCCACAACTACTGAGCCTGCACTCTAGAGCCCGCGAGCCACTACTGAGCCCGCGAGCCACAACTACTGAGCCTGTGCACCTAGAGCCTGTGCTCCTCAGGAAGAGAAGCCACTGCAATGAGAAGACCGCGCACCGCAACGAAGAGTAGCCCCCGCTTGCCACAACTAGAGAAAGCCCGCACACAGCAACGAAGACCCAATGCAGCCAAACCTAAATTAATTAATTTTTTTTAAAAAAAGGAACACATTGATCACCGGGGATATAGGATTCACGTTACAGGTAACATTCATGTCCATTTTCTGTAAAATAAAGTATACTTGTATCTTTAGGTCATTTAGATCCCCAGCTCCAGACAAGGGAAAGAGAAATTAAGAGGACATGAGTGTAGGTATCTGAAATCTCTGTCCTGAATGAACTAATTACTTATTAAACAGTAAATACAGCTTTCGCCTCTGCCTGGCAGTCCTGAAAGAATACGAGAGCAGGATGCGGGATAAGTAAAGAACTCAGCAGTTAAGAGTGAGGCCTACATTTCACAGAATGACCTCCCAGAACATCCATTTTCCAAACCTAAAAATGATGAGAGACTACAAATGGAAGAACAGACCTCTGATGATCAGTGTGCAGGTACCATGTTTGTTCCCCAGCCAGGCCATTACTTGGCAGTCTCACCTCTAGGGGCAGGTAGGTATGCTTTTGTTCCTGGCCAACTTGCAGGCAGGGCAGGTGGGGATACTTGAGCTGAAGGTTATATTTCTGCTTGAAATACTGTGCCACTGTGCACTCCACAGTCTGTCCACTCTCCAGCTGCAAGGGAAACCTGTTTGGGGGAAGGGAAAGAGGTGTCATAGCCCAGCATTCAGTAACACCTTTCTAGACCTACAACCATGGGAAGCGCCAGACTTGACTTCATCCCTATCCAACCTCTTTGAGCACTCCCACCACTCATGGGAAAGCAGAGGAAATACAGGGCTCCAAGAGTGAAGCCAAAGATTTGAAAGGTAAGTTCCACAATGGTCAGATGATATCTGACTCATCTGTATTTCTAGTGTTGTGCATGAAGCCTGACACACAGTAGGCACTCATAGTCCAGCACAGTCTGAGGTGAGGAAGGTAGATGGAATCAGTGACAACTTTCCCAAGGGTCTAGCCTAGGATCTCAACTTTCTTTTTCAGGAGGAAGAATAAGTTGAGAGAGATCCTAACATTTATAGAACTGAGAAAGAAGCCAGAGAAAGACACCTGCTCTCTAGTAAACGCCCAAGAAGGAAAGGTGGAGACCAAGAAGGTAAAAATGGTAGGGAGAGTATCAATGGATCTGGGAAGGTCAGGGGAGGGATGCCAAATTCCCACAGCTTATCTTCAAAAACAGGGCTCATCCTCAGGGCCAGGTGTGAGTGCAGAGAAAGTGAACAGAGTATGTTGAAATATCGGCCCTCTTCCACCAACAGTATGGCTTAGCAGCCCTGTCAACTTACGTCTGATGGCTGGCAGGGCGGCGGGTAACATTACACACGCGGTATTTCCTCTTCATCTGTCCACAGTGGGTCACTTCCACCTTCAGGCCTGGGACACACACACTGCTTGTCAGGGTTGGAAAAGGTTGCTCATGTGCCCATGCTTGGCCTCTCCCCTGAATATATCCCAAGGGGATTTCCTTTTAGGACTAAAGAGAAAGTAGCACTGATTCCCCTCCCCACCTGGTTGGGTCCTCACCCTTGATCTCCTTGGTGAAGCGCACACGCTGAGAGTCCGTGAGGGGCTTGGGCTGCTCATCTATGTTCCTGATGTCCAGCACCTCACACATGAACTCAATCACTGGCTGCGCCTTGTAGAAGGCAGTGGCTGAGACTGTGGGGACATGGTAGGTAAAGCTCAGTTCAGGTTCTGTCTTCCAGAATAAATGGAAGCACTGCTCTTTACACCCTCTTCTTTATAGGGTATTGGGATGGGGGAGGGGTCCCAGGGCTGTAGGGATTAGACTAGGAGTGTGGTTACAGAGCTGGGAGGGATGAGGCTGGGAGTGTGGTCACTGGATGCAGGGTGCCCCTGGCTCCATAGCTCTCCCCACTCACCATCAATGTTGAGCATCATCTTCCACATGGCAGGGCGCACAGACTGGTGAAAGCCGAACCAGACCTCGCGCCCACCCCCCAGCGGGTGGTAGTAGCCCTCAGGCGGTGAGAAGAAGGAGCGGCCCACAGGGGTGTACCTGGCAGGGACAGGCAGAGAACTGGTCCCTCGGGCACAGGCCCCCACCCTGTGAGGCATCCTGGGCACGGAGGAGCCCTGGCCTGGAAGGCAGGACACCAGGGCTTTAATTCCAGCTCTGATCCTTTACTAGTTGTGTGACTGACCTTGTGCAAGTCTCTCCCCTTTTACTGCCCTGCAGGGACAGATGGGGTGAGGTCCAATGATATGTAAAAGGGACAGGGCCAAAGCTTTAAACCATCTAAATGTATATGCACACTTGCCTGGTATATGGTAGGGCTTCAAAGAATTTTTATTTGAAAGGCACAAGGTGGGACCTTAATATATGCTCATTCCCCTCCTCCTCCCACAGCACTTCTGCCACCACTTGTAGCCCAGATACTAACTACACCCAGTACCTCATGGATGCCAGGTGCCTCATGGCCACATCCAGGGCTTGCACAGACTCCAGGGGAACAGGGATCTGGCCACTAACCAAGGCCTCATGCAGCATGCGCCAGCTCACAATGGCTAGCCACTTGATGGAGACCTTGAAGATTCGATCCTTCCCTTCCCCAGGGATTGTCACCTCAAAGTCAACCTTCAGGAAAGAGAAAGGGATGAAAGATTGCTGATGCTGTCCCACGGTCCAATATTCCTTGCCTTGCCCCTATTATCCTTCACCCCATAGATTTCCCAAGAATCTGCTTCTTAAGCTGATAGGGACTCACAATGAAAACTTCAGAGTAAATCCAGCCCCTTAGTCTCCAGCCACCTTGGCTCAGCGTATCTGTCCCTCTCAACCACACTTAGTAGGAAGTCCCTTAGGTCGATTTTAAGCCTAATCTCAGTCTGTTTGGACAGGGACAGACATACAGGAGGCTAAATAAACATCAGCTCAGCACCTACCCATCCCTCACCCTAAAACACATTTTCTCAGCACAAAAGACGAAAGGGATCTCTGGACTGCCAGACTCCAAACAGGCTTAGTTGAGTCCTGTCCCTCCCCAGACCCCTGACACAGGTCCAGCCTGACTCCCAACCTTACCCGTTCATTGCCAATGGGCAGTGCTGTGACAGTGTAAATGTTCTTCTTTCCATCATACACGGGCTTGCGATCACCAAAGATCTGAGGCTTGAAATGCTGGACCATGTATTCCACCACTTCCCTGTGGGGAATGGGAAAAGCCAGTGGAAGCTGAAAGACTGCCACTTCAAGCTCTTGGAAGTAATTTAAACTCCAAGCCATGTCCCATCTACTATATTCTGTCCTACCAGCTACTAATCTCTATTCTAAGCAGTGCTTCTCAAGCTTCAACATTCATATGAATCACCTAGAGATCTAAAATGCAGATTCTGATTCAGCAGATTTAGAGCAAAGTCTGAAATTCTACGTTTCTAACATGCTCCCAGGTGATATTTTTGGTCCTCGGATCACCAAGGCTCCGAAGGACCTAAAAGAATGGTTGTGAGTGCCTTCCGAGCAGAGGAGGAGGCTGAGGGGAGAAGGGCTTAATCTCAGGGTCTGTCCAGAATCAGGAACAAAATCTAGGCTGTTCCAATCCCCAAGCTGATGATCAAGAAAGGTAGATGGGAAGAGACCTGAATTGGAATAGGAATAAAGTGTGGAAGAAGAACCTCATCTCTTCCATCTCTCTGAAGTCCTTAGTTCTACCACCCTGTTTTCTCTCCATTATCATCTCTTTATTGATTTCACTTCCCGTCCTCTGCTACTTAGATTCCAGAGTATCCATCTAGCCTTCAAAATCCCAGTCCATCCAACTATCTGAACCCTTCGCTTTTTAAACCAAAGCTCTTGAATACTATTGGATAAAAAGACTCAAACTATACATTGGAAGCAACTGTAAACACATGGTTTTAATGCCAATTAGGCCTCAGTGCTGCCCAGCAATCTTTTTCATATCTCTGATTGCTTCCATCCTCATAAATTGTGTCAAACCTTCTCCACTACCCCCCTAACGACAGAATCCACTCCTACCTCAGACCAGAAAGCATCTTTAATAATTTTGAAAGGAGTAGAACAAAGAAGGCAAGGCCACCCTCAAGTTCCCAGACATATAAACAAATATTTATATACACTTGCCTCTTTTCCTCTTTCTTTCCTCTCACACGTGAAATATCCCTTCCATATACAATTTTTAAACATCTGAAAATATGTTCAACTTCACTCAGTAGAGAAATACAATTTCAAATTAGACCAAGATATAATTCTCTACTTATCAGAATGCCAACAATTAAAAAATCCAATATACTGAATTGGTGCGGATATGGGGGGATACCTTACTGATGGGAGTATAAATTGGTACAACTTACCTTAAAAAAAAACTGGCAACATCTCAAAAATTTTAAATGTATTATGCCAGCAATTCCAGCCTAGGAACTTATCCTACAGATACACTTGTATTTGCGTGCAAAAATGTATCTATATTAATATTCTACACAGTTTCATTTTTGTAGCAAAAGTTTAGATTCAACCTAAATGTTCTTGAATAGATTTGTTAAATAGGTTACAATATATCCATTCAATGGAATATCTATGAAGCTATGCAAAAGAATGAGACAGATATGTAGGTACTGATATGTATTACTTTCCAAATTATATTGTTCGGTGGAAAAAAGCAAGGTGCAGAGCAGTGTATATAAGATTCTGTATTCTGTGTGCTTTAAAAATGTTCTATAAACATATATGCTTGCATATGTATAGAAAAATATCTCGAAGTGTACTCAAGAATGGTAATAATGAATGCATCTGGGGAAAGGGACTAGGAGACAGGAGGCCAGGGTAATACGAGACATTGCTACTCTTCCTGTAATATTAAATTTTTTTTTTACATTGTGCATATATATATATGTCCTCCTGCCTCAGCAAGGACATCCCACTCATTCCTCTCCTCTCTGTCTTGTACCTTTAACCTCTCCTGCACTAGCTCCTTCTCGGTTTATAAACATACCCATGTCTCATTCTTAAAAACTTTTCATTTATTCATTTCAACAAATAATGAAATGCAGTAGGCACTATACTTGACCCCTATAATCTTCTCTAGCCAACATATTCCCTCTCTCCCCATGCTTCACTATCAAGCTATCTAGAAAAAAGCTATCTGTTCTCACTATCCCTACCACATTACCTTCCATTTATTCCTTAACTCACCGTTAGATTACCAGCCCAACTCCTCTACTGAAACTACTGTGGCAAAAGGTACCAATTGTCTCCTAATAGCCAAATCCAGTGATATTTTTCAACATTTACCTTACTTAGAATCTCTTCCTCAAGAACTTTCTTGAATTTGGTGATATCACCCTCTACTAGTTTTTCTTTTACACCTCTGGATTCTCTTTTAAGGCTGTGAGACTCAGGAAAATAAGGACTACTGGACTTAGTGGCTTAAATGTGCATTACTTACCGGTTGACTCTGCGAGGACACTTATCCGGCTTGATATCCACCTCGTAGTGGTAGACGTCAATCTTAGGGATGTCCACTTCAAAGTAGTTGGCCAGGAGCTTGATTGGTTTCCCCACGGTGCCAATGCCAGGCCGGCGAGGTGCCTGGAACACCTGCTGCAGGGGGGGCAGGTAGGTGCCTGCAGCTACAAGACAGAGAGGCTGGTGAGGGTAGAGTCTGGTAATCTCCTTACCACTCTGATCAGAGAAGGCACAAGGCCTCCTAGAATGGGAGCAGCAAAGTGTAGGAAAAGCCCCTTTCCTGCCTACCCAACCCAACTGAGGGCTTCCACTGGCTGAAACAACCCAGGCTCATTTTTTAAAAACTGTTTCCAGTTAGGAAAATTACCCTTGTTGTCTATCTTAAATTCATCAAATGAGTATGTAATATCTTCCTATTACATGTTAAGTAGACGGGCTAAATCTGGCTCTAGTAACAAAACTCTTTCTTCCCTCTACTAGATGAAGACTCCTTCAGGTATCTAGCAGACCAAGAAAGCCTTATTATCTGTCAGCCAGATGCTCACTTCACTCATCACCATCCTGAACACAAAACAGTATCATCTTAATGCTTCTCTGCACTGCAGGTAGGAGGAGGACCTAAAGAAGGCCAAGTGCTGGGGCGGGGGGATGGGGGGAGGCCACGCAAGGAAGAGGGCAGTGTCTGAGAAAAGATTAAGGCAACCGAATGGCTGAGGATGGAGCAGAAAAGGAGAAAAGGCTAAAAGGACAGATTCTGGAGACTAAGGAAAGGAGAGAGGCTGAAACACGGAGCTGGTGAAGAGGCTGGAACTGGAGGTCACAGCCCAAAAATGCTTGAACTGGGAAGGAGGAAAGGCTGGAGTTAGGGGCTGGGGCAAGATAGTTTAGAGTTGAGAGCCTGGGCAAGAAGCAAGGCTGCAAGTGGGGAGACAATGAAGAAGTTCAAAAGAAGAAAAGGCTAGGGAATGAAGACAGGCTAAATATAGGAGACTGAGGCAAGAGTAAACTAGAGTAGAGGACTTGGGAAGGAGGGGAAGACATTAGCATCCTGGAGAAGACGAGATTACTGCTTCTGGGAAGAAGAATACAAGGTTCTTTCCAGGCCCACAGCTCCTTCTACACAGAGAGCCCAGACAGTAGCAGAAGGGGTTTAAGACAGAGGCAGCCCTTGGGAAAGGGCTAGGGCAGGGCCATCTCCCACTACTTTCTCCTCTATTGCCACCAGTCTGATTTCTGCCCCTGGTTTTATTTTCTAGCTTGAGGGGAAAGGGAAGAAAAGAGGAAACTGCCTAAGAGAACCCTCTGTCAGCATCTACTATTGTCTTTGCCAGCAGAGGACCAGCCCAGGTGGGAGGAAAGAGGGACAAAACAGCCCAGAACCTCCCATTACCAGAGATCTGCTTTCACAGTTGGCGAGGCTGGGGGGATGGGGCATATCCTCAGCCGGGGGGTCAGGAAGAGGTCAGAACCATTCAAGGGAGGGGCATGCTTTCCAGAGCTAAGCTGCTGTGTCTCCTTCTAACCACCTGTCAAGCCTACCCTACTCCAGAGACAGGGAAACACAGATGGGAATGGTGGCCCAGCCTGGGGAGAAAAGGCCTTCAGGATTCAGCTACCTGGGGAAGGGAAAGCTTAACTACTAGCACCTGGCCACATACCCCAGAAAGAGCTGAACAGAAATTATACACAAGCCATAGATAAACATATACATCCAAACACATACTTAGACCTGGACAGTGTACCTTCATACACATACCCCTCACCAGCCTAGATTGTGAGTTCTTCAAAGATACAGACTGTATCTGCCTTGGTCACTGCTAAATCTCCAGTGCCTGGCATATAGGTGTTCAATATACAGATACTAAATGAATTAACAAACAGATCCATAGACACACCACAAAGAACACACAAGCATACACAGCACACAAACACACAAACACCTGCACACTGCTCAGAAACAATTATAAACCCAGCACAGGACAAACATGACCCTAGTGGAAGTAGCTGGTAAGAGATACCCTTTCCCTCCCCAAGTTCTTACATTCCATTCACCTCCTTAGCCTCCCAGGCTGAATATTTGTTAGGAGCCTTGGGAGAAAGACATCCCCTAGAGCTAGGGGCTGGGTAGAAATGATGGGGGATGGGACAGACACTCTAGCCTCAAAGCTTTCTCTCCCCCAGAAACAGGACTACACACTAGACTTAGCCTTAGGCACCCTCCACTCCTAGGAGGCTTTGGAAAAACAGGGAGCCCCCACCCTCCCCTTCATACCCAAACTAGGGAAGGCAGGAGGAAGAGAGAACCTCTCTCCCACTCCACTCCCCTGCAAGCCTTACAGCAGTACAAAGTTCCTCCCCTAACCCCACCCTGCCCCCAGCTTTTAGTCTGAGAAAGGGAGACACTTCCCTTCAGACCCAGACAGGGACAGACGGCCACTTTGTGATGCAGATGAGGGCCCCAGCACAGAGGACAAAGCTTGGGCCTTGGGGGAAAGGGGCGGGGCCCTTCCCTGCAGACAAAAGCAAGGAGGGAGGGGCTATGAAAAGGACACTCCCCCTCCCCCATCCTCAACCAGCCCTGAGAAGGAAAAGTAACAGAGCTGAAAGGCCTGGCTCAGGGATTCCTTCCCTGCAGTTCTGAGGCCCACATACCTCCCAATAAGCTAGCCAAAGACAAACTCAAGGCTGGGTTAGCTGTCCGGTAAGCAAAGAGTAAAAGGCCAATCGTTCCAAAAAGAATTTGTCCACACACTGAGTACACACAAATTATTAAATATCCACACATGTGCTTAACCCATTTATGTTCACACTGGAATGTGATTCAATTCAAAAAATAAAGACGTACTTGTGTCAGGGCCTACACATTCGTTGGTTCCACAGATAAATCAGACACCACCTCTACCCTCTGGGAGCTCCCAGTCCAGTATATGTGCTTGTAACACACCTGAGCACAGAAGGCACACCTGGCCCAGTGAAGCCAGCAACAATACCTTGCTTTGTGTACATACTGTGTCCTCAAACCTCCAAGAAAATAGTCCGAGCCTAGGAAGGAGACAGTTATGGGATCCCTCCACTCACAGCTTCCATGAATGAATTTCAATTACACCTTTTGATGAGGTAAAGCCTGCCCCATTAGGCTACAGCCAACTCCAGATACCAGGCTCTAGTTCCTTCCCTAGAAGCTATAAATATGTAGCATGAACCAAAAAAGAAGTCAACTTTTTCATCACTCTAGAGACCATTAGGAATTCATCATAATAGATCATTAGCAGTCTGGTATGGGTGCCAGCTCCCAGCAATCCATCTGGACCTCTGTGACCTCTACTACTCTAGTCCCTGGGTTGCTGCAAGTAGTCTCCAGCCCAGAAAACCAGGAGAGCTCCTGGAATGGAGAAAGGGGCCTAAGGGAAGGAAGAAGTCGTTTTCTGAAGTCAGTTGCTCCCTGCATTCCACCTTAAGGTTTACACAGCCTTTACAAGGTTGTTTTTGTCCTGGGGAAAGTAGTCACTAAGTACTTATAGATCACTGAATGGATGACTGAATGAGTCGGCAGGAGCTATTTCCTTAAGGGGATTAGATCTGGTATAAAAGACAAAGATGCTTCAACCAGAAATGAAATTCCTGTCCCAAATGGAAATCCTATTCCCACCCCGAGATCAAATGGAAGGAAGTAGTGAGACAAGACCTAAAGGATTCCCAGGTCCAGACTGCTCCTCCCATCAAACAGGTAAGAGACAGGACACAGGAGGTGCCACCACTACACAACACACAGGGTCTCTGGTCTTCTTGGGACAGCCTTGCCTCAGTTTCTCCTCTATTCTTACCGCCTTTTCTCCTGATTGTAAATAAGGAGAAGTTAAGGCTATCACCTGGGACACCATGGTGAAGGCTATAGACTTCCCCCTATCCCAAACAACTTATTTGTGACAAAAGGCTAGCTTGACGACCTTGGGTCTAATAACATGTCCCTGACAGTTTCTGGGGAGTAGGGAGAGGAAAAAGAAAAGATACTCAGTGGGGGACAACAAACATAAAAATATTAAGCTATAGAAAGATTAGGCTGTCGACTCAGGAGACATTCAATAGAGAGGTCATTTTCCTTGGATTAAAAGATCCCAACTCTGCTCACTGTTGGTCCGGGCAAACCAGGCAGAAAACCCCTTCTAGGTAAACCTGGTCCTGGCCTTGGTACCTCAGTAACCAACACATTTTTTAAGGCCTGTCTTCAAGGAGAACCCGTCCATAACCTAAAACATTGCTTCCATCCCAGTCTTTCCTCATCCCAGTGGCAGAATAAGGCACTTTAGCAGTTTCCCTCAATCTATTCTTGGCAAATTATGACTGAAGGTTTTCAGGGCCAAGTGCAAGAGCCCCAAGATGGGGAAGGGGCCCACTTCCACTTGTACTCTGCCAGCATAACCTAAGAGAGACTGCAGCCCAACAGTGCGCTCCTTTTTCCAAGCCAACCTGCGGGTCTGGGGGTGGGGGGTTCGGGCGGCCACGCCCCCACCACATCGGGCAACCCGTTCCAGCTGCCACCTCCGCGCATGCTCCGGCGCCTCCGCTCCATCTCCCTAGATTGGGTGGTGGGGGGGGGGATCCCGGGGCTGGATCCCCACCCACTGCCCCCTGACCCTCGCCCCCGCGTCAGGCCCGGCCGGGGCGGAGCTCACAGCCCAGCTCTGGCGCCTTCTCCCAAAAGACATCAGCCCAGCCCAGTCCGGCTGAGCCCCCGCCCCCGGCATGCGGCAGCTCTGGGCCCATCTGTGTCGACCCCCTCCTCTCCTGGACACCTGGGGCCCGCCCCCTGCCACCTGCCGGGCCTCTCCCTAGGCCTCCCGGGATCTCCGAGTGTCCCTACGTGCGTTGAGGCCCTTCTCCCAGAGCACTTCCCACCTCTAGGAGTGCATACAGCCTCCTTTGATAAATGGCCCCCGTCTCAGAGCTCCCTTCACAAGGTTTCCCCCGGAACTGCACACAGCCCCCTTCAAACTGGGCCCCCCATCTCATAAGAGCCCCTTTCCTCACTCAGGAAACCTTTCCTCACTCGGAAATCCTGCTCTTCACGCGGGAGTCCCCTAGTCCTTGGAGCATGCACTGTGCCCCTCTGCCGGGGGCCCTTACCTGCTCCCGAGGGTCCCGCTTCCATCCCATATACCCGTGCGGAGGTCAGGCGGCCCGGAGACTGTGGAGTCCAGCGTGAAGGGCCTAGGTACCCCGCACTTTAGCTGCTTGGGCTCCCGGGCCGGGCTCGGCTACCCCCCCAAGCCCGGCCGCTCGCGCCGCCGCCCCCGCAGCCTCCGTTGCAGCCGCCGCCGCGGAGCCTGCAGCAGCTCCCCCAGCTAGCGCCCGGCCAGCTGCCAGTGCGCAGGCGCGACCGCCAGGCCCAGGGGGCGGACGGGAACGAGTCAAACGGGGCGCTCCGACAGCAACAAAGGCCAATGGAGAGGGGCGGGGGCACCGGGGACCGGAGGCAGCGGCCCCTGGCGGTCACCCGTCGCCATGCAGCCCGGCTAGAGGGCTCCGGTAAAGGCGCCGCGGAACCACGCAGTGGCTTAAGTGGGGCGGGGCGGGAGGACAACCCCCCGCAGCAGCCTCCGGCCTTGTCTTTTCCCCAAACCTGTCCCTCCAAGCCTACACACAGCCTCCCCCCTTCACACAGGGCCACGCGCACATTTCCACCTCATTCCCAGGTCACCCTCACACACTCCGAGAGCCCCGTCACCCAGGGGCCCTGCCTCCCACCTCTCCTCCCAATCACCCTCATCCTTCAAGCTTCGGCTGCAAGCGATTGCCTCCGCGAAGCCTTTCTCCGTCCCTAGTCACTGAACTCACTGACGCCACCCTCTCTTCCAGGCCGACTACCGGGCGCTGAGACCACAGATACGAAGGAGACTGCCTACCCTGGAAGATGTCGCAGTCTCAACTTGAGTGCAGCTCCTGAGCTCTACCTGCGGGACCTGGGAAACACCTGTCTCCACTTTCTCATCTACAGCTTACGCCTGAACTCAGTCAATCCGCTTCTGCCCTCACCATGTCACTTAAAACACTTTTTGTGTCGAAATTCAGAGGATAATTTTCAACTCTTATTTCTCTGCAGCATCTGACACTTTGCCTCTCCTTCCTTTTTGAGGCTTCTACTTGGGCTTCAGCATTTTCTGAGGTCTCCTATTGCCTAAGCCCTTTTCAGCCTTCTTCAAGCGCCCCCCTCTTGCTTTTGATTCATTAAATAACAGTGTTCACCATGGTTTCAAACCCAGATCTCTTCTCATTCCACTCCCCACTTCTCCCTTAAAGGTCTCATCCATTCTTATGGCTCAACTATCCTTCCAAATCTCTATTTCCAACCATGTCTCAGACTCATATTTCCAAGTGTCTGCTGGACAGCTCCACCTGGATCTACCAGCACTTCAAATTTCAAGAGTCCAAAACCAAACTCTATCTTTCCCCCACAAACGTGCTTGTCCTATACCTCCTGTCTCTGCGAAGGGCACCTTCATCCCAGAAATGACAGTTTCTCTCTCTCCCTTGCTTCTTCCCCTATACAGCTGTTCACAAAGACCTGACATGGTTACCTCCTGAACTGCTCTCGCATGATCTCCCTGACTTTCTTCTGATGGCTCCTTGTGTTGGTGCAGACCTTTACCATACCTTGCCAAAAGTATCACAATTACCTCCTTGCTGGTCTCACGGTTTCGGGGAACATTTCTCCTATTTGGTCTGCATCAATTGATAGGTGGTAAGAGACCCCAGGTCAAACATCACTTTTCCATATATTCATTCATATGTATGCATCCATCTGTATTTTTTGATGCCTACTTTACACTAGATGCTGTGCAGAAGGCTAGAAACTTAAGGGAGAGACCATATCCAGTCGCTACCCATTGGGAAGATTAATTTCTGACACTTTTCATAGTATGCTTTGCTTTTCTCTAGAGAGGTTCTCAAATAGCAGACATCAAAATCACCTGGAGGGCTTGTTAAAACACTGAATGTTAAGCACCGCCTCCAGAATTTGTGATTCAGTAGGTCTTGAGTGGGACCCAAAGAATACATGTTTCTGGTAAGTTTCCAGATGGGGCTGCTGCTGCTCATCTGGGGACCACACTTGAAGAACTACTGCTCTACAAGATAAAGTTAAGAACAAAGACTCTAGAGCCACACTGTTTTGGTTCCAATCCTGGTGCTGCCATTTACTAGCTGTGAAAATTACTTAACTTCTCTGTGTCCCAATTTCCTCCTCCCCTATTTTAGGGGGTGAAAATAGTACCTACCTCATTGGGCTGTTATTAATATATATAAAGACCTTAGAACAGTACCTAGAAGAATGCAGGTGAAGTATTGGCTACTACCATAATTACTGTCTGTCTCTTGTACTACATTCTAAATTCTTTAAGAGCAGGGACCATATCAGATGCACTTCTGTCCCCCCTTAGTGGTTGGCACAAGCTGTGCCCAGAATGATCAGTAAATTTGGGATGATCTGTATCAAATAGATGGCATCAAAACATCCTCAGAAATAGCAAGATCTTTGCCTTGGTGTAACTAAGCTAGAAGCTCAGCATTCCTTAAGAAGAGTTTGAATCCCCTGTTCTAAATATGAAGCCTCACACTTAACTTTGTGGAAAGGCACTGGTCACTATTCTGATCCACCTCCAAAGTGGCTAGTGAAGTCAAGCCTGGCCCTGGCCTTGCAGGGTCTCTCTGCAGAGTGTCTTCATCATCAAGGGTTTCACTCTTGGCTAGGCAAAGTGGTAGAGTATAAAGGAATTCCAGATAGTATCTTGTTTTCTTATTCAGACTTCTTCCAGTAACTCCTGATGTACCTTCCCAGAAAGCTATTGGCTCCTTCTGTTTCCAGTTCAATCCTTCCACCTCAATCCATAGCTAAGTCACACCCAAGAACCTCTGCTATGCAGGCCAGACCTCAGATCTTTCCACTTACACAACTTCCCTAAACCCAGAGTTTCCTGGCCCCAAAACAACAAGAATGGCCTAAGAAAAAAACTGTATCTCCATCTATACTTTCCTTTTTTAAAATATAAAAAAAACAGCCTGGGAACAATGAAATCAAGGTAGTATAGTAGACATAAAACAAATCGTATACCCTATTATCAGAAAATGAATCACTAACACCTCCTGCATGCACCATCTCTTTTTATCTATAATATAATGTATTTCTTATATAATATTTCTGGAGATAATTTTAAAAATCAGAAATCATGAACAATGGAATTAATAAATGTCACCTGGTACTTTGAAAAGACTTATGCAATTGGTAGACTTTTTAAAATTATGCTATCATTGACATACATAAACTGCACATAAAGTATACAATTTAATCAATTCTAACATATGTATCAACCTGTGAAACCGCCATCACAATCAAGACAGTGAACATATTTATCTCCCCAATTTTAAAACTCATCACAGAGATTTAACAAATACAAAGGAATTTTTTACATAACTATAGACTAATGAATTTGATACCTGATCAAAAGTTTAAAAGACAATTTTTTTCCTTTAAAAAATTCAAAACAGAATAAAAAGCAAGAATTGAGCAACAATTAAGGAGGACACTGAGAAAATTATCAAAAATTACCAAACAGCATCTGGCCCAGAAGGTTTACTGTGTAATATTTCCAACCATTCCTTAAAGGGATAATTCTGTTCCATGTTATATGAATGGTTCTAGAACATGAGAAAAAGGGGACTTTTCCTAATTTGTTCACAATAGCAGATAAAGATCCACATCTCTTATCATATGATGATATTACAAAAAGAGATCTCAGGAATATGGATGCAAAAATCACAAGTCAAATACTAGCCTACAGAATTCTGTAAGAGATTAATTAAAATTAGGATAATAATATTAACACTTAACATTATTAAGTATTTACTTAATATTAAGTGTCAGGCACTGTTCCAACACTTTACATAAGTTAACTCACATTATCCTCACAAAAATCCTGGTGCATCATAGAACATATAGGTGTGCTTGGGCTAAGAAGCAACAGGTAAATAAACAGCACAGGCAGGTCCTATCATTAAAAATAAAGACACAGAGGGACTTCCCTGGTGATCCAGCAGTTAGGACTCCATGCTCCCAATGCAGGGGGCCCGGGTTCGATCCCTGGTCAGGGAACTAGATCCTGCATGCAGCAACTAAAAAAGATCCCACACACTGCAACTAAGACCCAGCGCAGCCAAATTAACTAATTAATTTTTTTTAAAAATGAAGGGCTCCCCCGGTGGCGCAGTGGTTGAGAATCCGCCTGCCAATGCAGGGGACATGGGTTCGATCCCTGGTCCGGGAAGATCCCACATGCCGCAGAGCAACTAAGCTCGTGTGCCACAACTACTGAGCCTGTGCTCTAGAGCCCATGACCACATCTAGTGAGCCCGCGTGCCACAACTACTAAAGCCCACGTGCCTAGAGCCCGTGCTCCACAATGAGAGAAGCCACTGCAATGAGAAGCCCGCGCACCGCAACGAAGAGTAGCCCCCGCTCGCCGCAACTAGAGAAAGCCCGCACGCAGCAACGAAGACCCAACACAGCCAAAAATAAATAAATTTTTTTAAAAACTAAAAAAAAAAAAAAAATGAAGACAGAGAGGCTAAGTAACTTGCTCAAGATCACATAGCTTGCAACTGGCAGAGGCAGTACATGAACCCATGCTGGATGGTTCCAGGGTCAACACTCTTCACAACACTATATGACATTATTATTAAAAGAGCAGCATATCACAAGCATAAGGGTAATTCAGGAATGGTTCAAAAATAAATATATACCATATATGTAGATTAACAAAAAATAAACAGGATAATTGTGATAAAAATACTTGATAAATTTTAAGACCCATTCTTAATAAAAATAATTAAAATCAATCATCCTTAACAATAGAATATCTATCTTTAGCTAGTGGAGAAGCAGAGATGCTTTCCTGTGTGTTTTTTTTTGGGGGGGGTGGTACGCGGGCCTCTCACTGCTGTGGCCTCTCCCATTTTGGAGCACAGGCTCCGGACGCGCAGGCTCAGCGGCCATGGCTCACGGGCCCAGCGGCTCTGCGGCATGTGGGATCCTCCCGGACCGGGGCACGAACCCGCATCCCCCACACCGGCAGGTGGACTCCCAACCACCACGCCACCAGGGAAGCCCTGCTTTCCTGTTTTTAAGGAATAAATGAGGTCATTCTTCACCACTGATACTATTTTAATACTGCTTTGGATATTTTAGCCAGAGCAGAGGGAGTCAGAGACAGAGAGAGAGAGAGAGAAATAAAATTGAGTATTTAAGAAAAAATCTTTATTGCAGTTGTTGCAATTATATAATAGGAATATACAGTCTTGCTAATTTTAAAATTAGTAAGACTAAGTGGAAAGATTCAAGAAAATAAGCAAAAATCTATAGCATTCACTGCTGGTATAAGTAATAACTAATTAGAAACTATAAGGGTAAAATATCTCATTTTAAATACTTAGAAATAAATTTAATGAGAGATGCTTGTGTTCTATGAGAAAATCTGTAAGAATCAATAAGACATAGAAAAAAGTAAGTTAAGTAGAGTTGACAGTGAAAACTCTTAAAGAGAGTTTTCTTAAATAGAAAAAGTGAGTTAAGTAGAGAGAGATGCCAAGTTCCTGGATGGAAAAACCAAATAATGTAATGATGTCTGTTGGACCCTTGTTTTCCAGCCCCAAGTTCTGAGGACTAGCATCAGGTATTTCCATCATTCCCTGTGTATTGAGCTTTAGAAATACAAAGAGATAAGGATGTATTAGAGCCAGTTCCTACCCCTAAGAAGAGACAAACATACAGTTGAGTGCTATTTAAATACCATGTGAGATACATTTGTAATTTTAGATTTCTAACAGCCACATTATAAAAAGTAAAAAGAAACAGGTGAAATTAATTTTAATATTTTATTTAACCTCCAAAGATTATCATTTCAACATGTCATCAATATAAAAAGTTATCAATATTTTACATTTTTTATATAAGTCTTTGAAATCTGGTGTGTTAAGACTAGCCACAAATTTAAGTGCTTAATACATGTGGCAAGTGGCTACTGCACTGGACAGCACAGATGGTCATTTCAATGCAATCCTGAGTATGACAAAGGCAAGCATGGGTGCCATGGGAACTAAGAGGAGATATGTCTAACTCAGTCTGGGATAATCAGGGTAGGTTTCCTAAAAGAGATACCTACTTAAACAGGCCTGGGAGGATGAGCAGGAATTAGCCAGGCAAAGGAAGGATGCGAGAAAGGCATTCTAAGCAGCATTAACGGAGAGCATGAAAGTAAGAAAGAGCACTTATACCAGGAACTATCAGTAGTGCTATCCTAGCATAAAGAAGGAAGCAAGAAACACTGAGAAGAGGCTAGAGAAGTACACCATTCCCAAATCTGCCCATTCTCTCCCCAGCCTAAGCCAGGGGAGGGGCAGCAGGGGGAGGAATGGAAGGAGCTGTCCCTGGTTCTGACATCCAAGGCAGATTCACAGTGTAGTTCCACCCAAGCTGGAACTGACCCAGATCAAGTCTACTTCTTTGGGCTTTCTACAGCACACATGGAAGCCCCAAAACCCTACACCTGGGCTGGCAGAACAGGAGAGTCCTTTGGATAGGCTGGCCCTGAGTGGGTTAGAGAATCTTATGAACATCCAAGTCTAGGAACAGAACTCTGGGATATTGAAGTTAAGGGTCAGGTATGTCCAGGAAAGGCATCCTCTTTAAAATAAAAGTAGATGTAGACATACTATACCAAATGAACCCCAAAGATGGTAGTCAACCTGTGGTGTCCTATCTTGATCCCTTAGTGAACGTAAATAACAACTCAACTTTCGACCCAGAATCTATCTGGGTGGATGTTACCAAGCTGCTGATCAGTGGAAAGGATAGGGGCAGAATTAACTCCTATTATCTTCCTTCACCTCCATTAATACACAAGGGGGCTCAACGGAAAAGTATTTTTAATAAATATGGCCTCAGTATATCAACGGGCAAGGAAAAAGACTGTCTGCATAAGTAGGACTATATAATTATCATTCATTCTTAAGAAAGTCAATATAGAATAATAATCCTATATCTTTTAATTTAAAAATTTTTATTACGTACTCAGTGATCAAGATATTGTGATGGAACTGATACACTGGTATTTTATACCAGTACGATCCTTTGGAAAGCAATTTGGCAATATTTATCAACAGCCATGAAACAACCATGTTTCTGCTCTTTGACTTATGATATTCTACCCAGTTACATACTGAAACATTTGGAATCAGACAAACCTGGGTCAAATCTCAGCTCTACCACATGTAAACATGTGATCTCAAGCAAAGCACAGCCCCACTATTAATTGTAATTTCCTCATTTGTAAAAATCTCATAGAGGACTTCCCTGGTGGCGCAGTGGTTAAGAATCCCCCTGCCAATGCAGGGGACATGGGTTCGATCCCTGGTCCGGGAAGATTCCACATGCCATGGAGCAACTAAGCCCGTGTGCCACAACTACTGAGCCTGTGTTCTAGAGTCCGCGAGCCACAACAACTGAGCCCACATGCCACAACTACTGAAGCCCACGTGCCTAGAGTCCATGCTCCGCAACAAGAGAAGCCACCACAATGAGAAGCCCGTGCACCGCAACGAAGAAAAGCCCCTGCTAGCCACAGCAAGAGAAAGCCCACACACAGCAACGAAGACCCAATGCAGCCAAAAATAAATAAACAAATATTTATTTTAAAAAAAAAGAAAGAAAGAAAAGCAAGGAAAAGATAAACCCAAATTTCAAGATGGCAGTTACATCTGAGAGGGAAAAGAATGGGACTGGGTTTTGAAGGAACACAACTCAAAAGGTAAAGGTTAAAAAAAAAAGCAAAAACACAAAGGTAAAAGTAATATTCTCTTTATCTTTTCTTTTCCTTTTTTTTTTTTCGTAAACTGAATGGTAGGAGGTTGGGTTATAGGTGTCTGTTACAGCATTCTTCTTTATATGTATGTATGTTATAAATATTCTCTTGTAACTATCTATGTGATATTAGGCAACTTATTTAGTCTTACTGCACCTCAGTTTTCTCCTCTGTAAGTCAGGAAAAACAATAACACCCACACCTATAAGGCTGTTGGGAGAATTTAATTGTTTAATATTGATACATATTAAAGTGCCTCAATTTAATGTGTAAACGTTCATTTACTGCCTGTTTTCAGTGTGGTACTCTGTACCTCAATTATACTTACTGTCCCCCAGACTAAGACTGCTTTATCCTCTCTAGAGAATAAACCTTCAGTCTTTTTTTTTTTTTTTTTTTTTTGTGGTATGCGGGCCTCTCACTGCTGCGGCCTCCCCCGTTGCGGAGCACAGGCTCCGGACGCGCAGGCTCCGGACGCGCAGGCTCAGCGGCCATGGCTCACGGGCCCAGCCGCTCCGCGGCACATGGGATCCTCCCAGACCGGGGCACGAACCCGTATCCCCTGCATCGGCAGGCGGACTCTCAACCACTTGCGCCACCAGGGAGGCCCAAACCTTCAGTCTTCTATCAGGTTGTATATAGCAGAGATGGGCAGTCATCTGACGATTGTGAAGCGAGACAGGATCTAACAGATTTTTACCATTCTTTCAACCTATCTTCCTATTTTCAGCCCCACTTCACCCCCATGTCCAGAGATTCCTGGTGCCTCCTATTCCAAACCTGTGTGTGTGTCTGTGTGTGTGTGTGTGTGTGTGTGTGTGTGTGTGTGAAAGAAAGCTTGAGAGAGAGAAAAGGATGGTGGTCCACAGGGAAAATTATCAATAGTTTGCCTTTGGCTTTCTCCCACATCACTTTAGGATTTAGCTTTCTGGGATATGCAAAGTCAGTGACCATTGGTCCATAGGCTTCCTAACTTTCAAAATTTTGTAACTGTTTTCTCCTTTTTTCAATGTATTATTTATTTACTTATTATTTTATCCATTTATTTTTGTTTTGTGGGGTTAGTAGAAGAAACAGGTAAATATGGGTGTGTAATCCACCATCTTTAATCAGAAGCAAGGTCTCATTCTTAAATATGAGGCAGTGGAAGCAAAGGAAACCATTAACAAACCGTTCATACAGCTCAATATCAAAAAAACAAACAACCCAATCAAAAAATGGGCAGAAGACCTAAACAGACATTTATCCAAAGAAGACATAAAGATGGCCAACAGAGGCTTCCCTGGTGGCACAGTGGTTAAAAATCCACCTGCCAATGCAGGGGACACGGGTTCGAGCCATGGTCCGGAAAGATCCCACATGCTGCAGAGCAACTAAGCCCGTGTGCCACAACTACTGAGCCTGCGCTAGAGACCATGAGCCACAACTACTGAACCCATGTGCCACAACTACTGAAGCCCACATGCGTAGAGCCCGTGCTCTGCAACAAGAGAAGCCACCACAATGAGAAGACTGCACACCTCAATGAAGAGTGGCCCCTGCTTGCCGCAACAAGAGAAAGCCCACATGCAGCAACAAAGACCCAACACAGCCAAAAATAAATAAAATAAATAGATTTTTTTAAAAAATGCCAACAGGCACATGAAAAGATGCTCATCATCGCTAATCATTACAGAAATGCAAATCAAAACTACAATGAGGTATCAGCTCACAGCAGTCAGAATGGCCATCATCAAAAAATCTAGAAACAGGGCTTCCCTGGTGGCGCAGTGGCTGAGAATCTGCCTGCCAATGCAGGGGACACGGGTTTGAGCCCTGGTCTGGGAAGATCCCACATACCGTGGAGCAACTGGGCCCGTGAGCCACAATTATTGAGCCTGCGCGTCTGGAGCCTGTGCTCCGCAACAAGAGAGGCCACGACAGTGAGAGGCCCGCGCACCGTGATGAAGAGTGGCCTCCGGGCTTCCCGGGTGGCGCAGTGGTTGAGAGTCTGCCTGCCGATGCAGGGGACACAGGTTCGTGCCCCGGTCCGGGAAGATCCCACGTGCCGCGGAGCGGCTGGGCCCGTGAGCCATGGCCACTGAGCCTGCGCGTCCGGAGCCTGTGCTTTGCAACGGGAAAGGCCACAACAGTGAGAGGCCCGCATACCGCAAAAAAAAAAAAAAAAAGAGTGGCCCCCCCTTGCCACAACTAGAGAAAGCCCTTGCACGGAAACGAAGACCCAACACAGCCATAAATAAATAAAATAAATAAATAATTTTTAAAAATCTAGAAACAATTAATGCTGGAGAGGGTGTGGAGAAAAGGGAACACTCTTGCACTGCTGGTGGGAATGTGAATTGGTACAGCCACTATGGAGAACAGTATGGAGGTTCCTTAAAAAACTACAAATAGAACTACCATATGACCCAGCAATCCCACTACTGGGCATATACCCTGAGAAAACCATAATTCAAAATGAGTCATGTACCAAAATGTTCATTGCAGCTCTATTTACAATAGCCAGGAGATGGAAACAACCTAAGTGTCCATCATCCAATGAATGGATGAAGAAGATGTGGCACATATATACAATGGAATATTATTCAGCCATAAAAAGAAATGAAATTGAGCTATTTGTAATGAGGTGGATAGACCTAGAGTCTGTCATACAGAGTGAAGTAAGTCAGAAAGAGAAAGACAAATACCGTATGCTAACACATATATATGGAATTTAAGAAAAAAAAATGTCATGAAGAACCTAGGGGTAAAACAGGAATAAAGACACAGACCTACTTGAGAATGGACTTGAGGATATGGGGAGGGGGAAGGGTAAGCTGTGACAAAGCGAGAGAGAGGCATGGACATATATACACTACCAAACGTAAGGTAGATAGCTAGTGGGAAGCAGCCGCATAGCACAGGGAGATCAGCTCGGTGCTTTGTGACTGCCTGGAGGGGTGGGATAGGGAGGGTGGGAGGGAGGGAGATGCAAGAGGGAAGGGATATGGGAACAGATGTATAACTGATTCACTTTGTTATAAAGCAGAAACTAATACACCATTGTGAAGCAATTATACTCCAATAAAGTTGTAAAAAAAAATGCCAACAGGCACATGAAAAGATGCTCATCATCGCTAATTATTAGAGAAATGCAAATCAAAACTACAATGAGGTATCAGCTCACACCAGTCAGAATGGCCATCATCAAAAAGTCTACAAATAATAAACGCTGGAGAGGGTGTGGAGAAAAGGGAACCCTCCTACACTGTTGGTGGGAATGTAAATTGGTGCAGCCACTATGGAAAACAGTATGGAGCTTCCTTAAAAAGCTAAAAATAGAGCTACCGTATGATCCAGCAATCCTGCTCCTGTGCATATATACCAAGAAAACTCTAATTTGAAAAGATACATGCACCCCAATGTTCATAGCAGCACTATTTACAATAGCCAAGACATGGAAGGAAGCAATCTAAGTGTCCATCGACAGATGAATGGATAAAGACGATGTGGCATATACATATATATATATATAATGGAATATTACTCAGCCGTAAAAATGAATGAACTAATGCCATTTACAGCAACACGGGTGGACCTAGAGATGATCATACTAAGTGAAGTCAGACAGAGAAAGACAAATATCATATATCACTTATATGTGGAATCTAAAAAAAGATACAAATGAACTTATTTATAAAACAGAAACAAACTCACAGACATAGAAAACAAACTTATGGTTACCAAAAGGGAAGGGGGGTAGGGATAAATTAGGAGCTTGGGATTAACAGATACACACTACTATACATAAAATAGATAAACAACAAGGTTCTACTATATAGCACATGGAACTCTATAATAGTAAAGAATCTGAAAAAGAATATACATATGTATGTGTATGCATATGTGTGTGCATATATATATATATATATATATATGTAAAACTGAATCACTTTGCTGTATACCAGAAATTAACACAACATTGTATATCAACTGTACATCAATCAATCAATAAATAAGAGGCAGTGCAGAATAGTGGTTAAGAACACATGTCCTAGGGGACTTCCCTGGTGGCACAGTGGTTAAGAATCTATCTGCCTGCTGGATTTCCCTGGTGGTGCAGTAGTTAAGAAGCCGCCTGCCAACGCAGGGGACACAGGTTCGAGCCCTGGTCCAGGAAGATCCCACATGCTGCGGACCAACTAAGCCTGTGCGCCGCAACTACTGAGCCTGCGCTCTAGAGCCTGCATGCCACAACTACTGAAGCCCACATGCCTAGAGCCCATGCTCTGCAACAAGAGAAGCTACCGCAGCGAGAAGCCCGCGCACAGCAATGAAGAGCAGTCCCTGCTCACTGCAACTAGAGAAAGCCTGTGCGCAGCAACGAAGACCCGACACAGCCCAAAATAAATTAATTAATTTTAAAAATTAAAAAAAGAATCTGCCTGCCAATGCAGGGGACACAGGTTTGAGCCCTGGTCAGGGAAGTCCCACATGCCATGGAGCAACTAAGCCTGTGCGCCACAACTACTGAGCCTGCGCTCTAGAGCCCATGAGCCACAACCACTGAAGGCTGCACACCCTAGAGCCCACGCTCCGTAACGAGAGAAGCCATTGCAATGAGAAGCCCGCATACCTCAACAAAGAGTAGCCCCCATTCACCACAACTACAGAAAGCCTGCACACAGCAATGAAGACCCAGTGCAGCCAAAAAAAATAAATTAAAAAAAATTATTAAAAAAAAAAAGAACACATGTCCCAGACTGCCTTGGTTAGTTAATATCCTGGCTCCACCACTTTCCAACTGTGTGACCTTTGTTAAATTACTCAAGCTCTCATTTCCTTCATTTCAGCATTTATAAATTGAAGGTAGTAGCACCTACTTCATTAGTTATTATGATGATTAAATAGGTTAATATTTGTAAGAGCTTAAACTTGCCCACAATGCTGTAAGTGTTAGCTAATATTATTTGAGGAAAGTCCCCAACATGAAAGTCAGAGAACAAAACAAACTGTAAACACAACTCAAAGGAAATAGAGACCACACAAATGGAACACAAGAAAACTTCCCCCCAAACTGCATTTTACATTCTCAGAAAAATAAGATACTGCACTCATTAAACAGGAGGAGACTACAACAACAGGACCAATTTAGAGTAAAATATTAAGATAACTAACATTTTAAATTCATACACGAAAGATAAAGTTGAGAAAATTACCCCAGAAAGTAGAACAAAAAGCAGAGATGGAAAATAGAAGAGAGAATGAAATAAAATTAGACGTGCCACTCATTAGGTCCCACAGCTGAACAACAGAAGATCCAGTTCAGGAGAGAGGAGGAAAACAATGGAAGAGAAGAACTTATCAAAGATCTAATACAAAAAAACTTTCTCAGACCTAAAAGGCTGAGTTTCCTGTAGGGGGCAATTCTGTGCTCAACACGCTGAGAGGGAAAAAAAGGAGAAAAAAAAAAAAAACTCACATAAGAGCAGATCACAGTAAAATTTCAAAATTTCAGAGAAAGAAAGAGATCTTAGAGCACTTAGCACACTTTCTTGTTTATTATTTTGTCTGTTTTATGTGAGGGCAGGGACTATGCCCACCCTCCTCACTGAAATATCCAGAGCCAAATGCAGTGCCCGGAGAAGAGTAGGTACGTAATATTCATTGAATCAATCTTGCATAATTTTTAAAAATACACCAATCTCTCCACTCACCCTCGGAAACCCCTCGTTACTGATGGCAGGCATTTCAGAGCTGGGAAAGTCACTCATTGATTAGACTGCTGAATCCCAAAAGGAACACCCAACATTTTTTTTAGATTGTCATTATGCTTGGAAGGAAAGACCTCAGGGTTTGGAGTCCAAAAGCGCTAAAGCCGAACGCGGCTCTTACAAGCTTGTGTGAACTGGGATTACTCAACCCGTTCAACAAAAACTTACTGACCACCAGCCATGGGGCCTGGGTGCATGTGGGGAAGGGGTACTTTGGTGATAAGTACAAGAGTCCTATCCCTCCAAGAGTTCGTGGTTGAATAGGGAGACCAACAAGGAGAAAAAAATTACCACAGCCTCCCGACGCGTCGTTCCCCACCCTCTCGAGCCCATTTTCCACAGAGCTTCAAAATATCGTTTCAAAATGAACACCGGCTTAAATCACTTGCCTGCTTAGAGTGCTTCCATGGCGCTTCTGTGAACTCAGGATATAAAGTCACCGAGTTCTGGAATGCCTCAGTCAACCCTGCCGCGCACATCTCACGTGGCTCCTCTTCACCATGGCGGCCTCTCAGCTCTATCGGCGTCTGCAACTAGTCAGGTAGCCCAGCCGGGATCTGATTGGTGAGCGTGGAGGAAGGACTGAGCATGCGCGACCTAGCCCCTCCTCCCACCCCTCATTTCAGAGCCTGGGGGTTGCAGAAAGCTGGCTTTTTTGCAACCGCTCACTCCCCATCCTGCAGAGGTTTAATTGACATTCAATAAACTGCAAGTGGGCAATCTGATGAGGTTTTTTTTTTTTTGCGATACGCGGGCCTCTCACTGTTGTGGCCTCTCCCGCCGCGGAGCACAGGCTCCGGACGCGGAGGCTCAGCGGCCATGGCTCACGGGCCCAGCCGCTCCGCGGCACGTGGGATCCTCGCGGACCGGGGCACGAACCCGCGTCCCCTGCATCAGCAGGCGGACTCTCAGCAGGCCACCAGGGAAGCCCATGATGGGTTTTGACGTAAGTATACACGTTACCCCATCACTACAGTCAAGACAATGAACATATCCATCACCCTCAAAAGTTTCCTCCTGCCTCTCGGTAATCCTACCTCTTGTCTCTCCTTGCCTTCCCCTCCTGCAACCACTGACCTGCTTTCTGTCATCAAAGATTAGTTTTCATTTTCTCGTATTTTATATAACTGGAATAAATTCTTTTTTTTTTTTTTTTTTGGCTGCTCCTTTCACCATAATTATTTTCAGATTCACCCATGTAGTTGTGTGTATCAAGAGTTCATTGCGGGCTTCCCTGGTGAGGCAGTGGTTAAGAATCCGCCTGCCAATGCAGGGGACACAGGTTCGAGCCCTGGTCCGGGAGGATCCCACATGCCGCGGAGCAACTGAGCCCGTGCGCCACAACCGCTGAGCCTGCACGCCACACCTACTGAAGCCTGCAAGCCTAGAGCCCGCGCTCCGCAGCAGGAGAGGCCACGGCAGTGAGAAGCCCGTGCACCGCAACGAAGTGTAGCCCCTGCTCACTGCAACTGGAGAGGGCCCATGCACAGGAACGAGGACCCAATACAGCCAAAAATAAATAAATAGTTAGATAAATAAATAAAATTTTTTAAAAAAGAGTTCATTGCTTTTCAATGCTGAATAGTATTCCATTATGTGGATATATGACCATTTGTTTATTCATTCTCATGTTGGTGGGCATTTGCGTTGTTTTCAGTTTGAGACCATTACAAATAAAACTGCTACAAACATTTGTCTACGAGTCTTTGGGACAGTTGCTTGGGTAAACACCTAGGAGTCAAATGACTGGGATTTAGGGTAGGTGCATAACTTTAAAAGAACTTAAAGAACTTTTTAAAAAGTAGCCAACCTGCTTTCCAAAGTGACTGCCTCACTTTACATTCTCAAAAGTGTTATGAGAATTCCAGTTGCTCCACATCCTCCTGAACAGTTGGTACCCACAGTCTTTTTAATTTTAGTCGTTCCAGTGGGAGTACGGTGGTATCTCATTGTGGTTTCAATTTACACTTTCCTAATGACAAATTATGTTTATTTGTCATTTGCATATTTCCTTTTCTTTTTTAAAAATATTTATTTATTTATTTGGCTGCGCCGGGTCTTTGTTGCGGCACAGCATTTGGGATCTAGTTCCCTGACCAGGGATCGAACCCGGGGCCCCTGCATTGGGAGCGCTGAGTCTTAACCGCTGGACCACCAGGGAGATCCTCATTTGTATATTTTCTTAGGTGAAGTGTCTGTTCAAATCTGTCAATCATTTTTAATTGGGTTATTTGTCTTAAGTTGTAGGAATTCTTCATATATTCTAGATAAAGTCCTTTATCAGATATACATTTTGCAAATATTTTCTTTTAGGTTATGGCTTGCCTGTTCATTTTCATATGAAGAGCAAGATTTTCAATTTTCATGAAATCCAATTTATTAATTTTTTTTTGTAGTTGATGCTTTTTGTGTTATGTTTTAAAAATCTGGGTCACTGAGATTTTCTTCCATTTTTCTTCTAGAAGTTTTACAGTTTTAGCTTTTACATTTAGTTCTATCATACTTTTTGAGCTACTTTTTATATATGGTGAAAGGTAAAGGTCAGGTTCATCGGTTCATCTTTTTTTTTGCACAAGTCTATCCAGGTGTTGAAAAGATTCCTCCAGTTAACGTGCCCTGGAACTTGTGTTGAAAATCAATTATCCATTTATGCACGGGTCTATTTCTGGACACTTTATTCTGTTCCATATATCTATCTTGATGCCAACTGTCTTGATTATTGTAGCTTTATAATAAGTCTTGAATCAGGTAGTGTATTCGTTACCTATTGCTGCATAACAAATTACCACAAATTTGGAGGCTTAAAACAATATACGTTTATTATCTCACAGTTGCTGTGGGTTAAGGATCCAGGCATGTCTTAGATCATCTGCTTAGCATCTCACAGGCTATAGTCAAAATGTGGGCTGGGCTGGGTTCTCAACTGGAGGCTTGACTAGGAAAAAAAATCCACTTTCCAGCTCCTGTGTTTGTCATTTGGTTCACTGCAACTGTATAACCAAGAGCTTTTGTTTTTGTTGACTGGTGGCTGGAGGCCAACCTCAGGTCCTAGAGGCTGCTCACATCACAACTCCTTGCCACATTGGCATCCCCAGCACAGCCAAAAGGGAGAGAGAGAGAGAGACGGGGTGGGGGGTGGGGGGGGAGGACTTTCTAGTGAGTCTGCTAGCAAACAGAATCGTATATAAATTAAGGTGATCACAAAAATCACATCCCATCACGTTTGCCGTATTTTATTGGTTACAAGCAAGTCACAGGCCCTGTCCACACTCAAGAGGGGATGGATTATACAAGTGCCTTAACACCAGGATGTGAGGACCATAGGGCCGTCTTAGACTACATCCTCCACAGATAAGTTCCAAATATGTTTTTCTTTTCAAAGTTGTTTTTGGCTACTCTAGGTCCTTTGAATTTCCAAATAAATTTTAGAATTAGCAATAAATTTCTACCAAAAAAGCTTGCTGAAGTTTTTATTGGAATTTATTTATAGATCAATTTGGGTACAAATAACACCATAACACTATCAAGTCTTCCGATCCATGATCATATTGCATCTCTTCATTTATGTAGGTCTTTAACTTCTATCAGCAATGTTTTCTAGTTTTCAATGTACAGATCTTGCACATTTTTTTGAAATTGGTTCCTAAACACTTTTTATTTTTGACGCTATTTAAATGGGATTTAATTTTTTTCCCATTTTATTCTAAATTGCTTAATCAGTAAATTTGGAAAAGTAGACTCTTCCCTTTGTGGAAAACCAAGGTTTTCCTGTGCTTACTATGACTAGGAAGGCAAGAATGTTAAGTAAAGGGGAATGTTACACTCCCATTTGCCCTCACTTCTAAGCAAGTCCTCTTATCTAAGTCTTATCAGCAATAAAACTGACTTCTCGCTCTTCGTCCAACTATCTGATATCTATGGCTATTTTTCAGTTGGTTCTGAACTGTTGTAGGGAAGGGGGTATGATTTATTAATCCCCTAAAACCTCAACATCTCCTCAATCAGACTGGTGAAGTTCCTTGCTTCCTGTGTTCATGACAACTTCCTGACATTCCCTCCCATGTGTCCCTGCTTGCACTTCCTGTGATGCATGTGGCAATACTTAGCTGCTCTCCTTTGTTGATATAGCCTTCTCCATCCTCCTCCTCCTCCTCCCTCTAAATATGCAAAAGTCTCAAAAGCATGAAGAAAAACCCATACTTATCTTTGTAACCCCAATGCTTAACATAATGTTAAGCAGGCAAAAGGTATTCAATAAATGCTTGCCTAATGAATTATGACCACAAAATGACATGACTTCAGTCTTGAAAAAGGGTAACTGTTCGTTATGTAATAGTTAATGAAATAACAGAACACAAAATCCTGTACGCATTAAGATTACAACAATATAAAACTGTATGTGCATTGAAAGGTGATATGTAAAATAAATTGCCATTGTGTTTGGTATCTTTTTAACAAGAATTTTCTTAACTTTTCACTATTGCTGATGTCTGAATTGCCTCCCCCGACACACACACATGTGGGTTTGGGGTGGGGGTTAATGTCACATGGGACACCGAAACTCTGAGGGCAACCAAGTGAAGGAAGTTAGAGAAAGCAGGATTAAACACGAGAGAAACCAAGTCCAAATGCCAACCAAGTCCAGGGGCCAGGAGCAGGGTCAAGGAAAGAGATCACAGAGACTGGAGTTCAGAATTAGAAGACACAGGATCACTGGTGAGCAAAGTTTAGGGTGGAGGGGAGTTCAAGCATGACTTCCTTAAATATCTGTGGGAGTCTATGGATTTCATTTGTTTCACTTATGATTTTTAAAATTTTTGCTATTTTAATATTTTCTTTTAATTTAAGTTGTTCCTATTGTTATAGTCTCCTCTTGTTTAATGAATGCAGTATCTTCTTTTATCTTTCCGAGAATATAAAATACAATTTGGGGGACTTCTCATGGCGCAGTGGTTAAGACTCTGAGCTCCCAATGCAGGGGGCGCAGATTCGATGCCTGGCCAGGGAACTAGATCCCACATGCATGCCGCAACTAAGAGTTCACATGCCACAACTAAGGAGCTGGCGAGCCACAACTATGGAGCCCACAAGCCACAACTAAGACCTGGGGCAACCAAATAAGTAAATAAATAAAATAAATATTAAGGGACTTCCCTGGTGGTGCAGTGGATAAGAATCTGCCTGCCAATGCAGGGGACACGGGTTCGAGTCCTGGTCTGGGAAGATCCCCCGTGCTGCAGAGCAACTAAGCCCGTGCGCCACAACTACTGAGCCTGCGCTCCAGAGTCTATGTGCCACAACTACTGAGCCTGCATGCCGCAACTACTGAAGCCCACGTACCTAGAGCCCGTGCTCCGCAACAAGAGAAGCCACTACAAGGAGAAGCCCGCACACTGCAACAATCGCTGCAACTAGAGAAAGCCTGCGCACAGCAACGAAGACCCAATGCAGCCAAATGAATAAATAACTAAAATTTAAAATCTTAAAATAAATATTTTTTAAAAGACCCAATACAGCCAAATAAATTTTAAAAATTAGAAAAAAGGGGCTTCCCTGGTGGCTCAGTGGTTGAGAGTCCACCGGCCGATGCAGGGGACACGGGCTCGTGCCCTGGTCCGGGAGGATCCCACATGCCGCGGAGCAGCTAGGACCGTGAGCCAGGGCTGCTGAGCCTGCACGTCCGGAGCCTATGCTCCACAATGGGAGAGGCCCGCGTACCGCAAAAAAAAAAAAAAAAAAATTGGGGGGGGACGTTTTCTTGTGCTCCCTTTGCATGGTCTCTATTTTCTTTGAGTTATGTTTACTGTTTGTTTTGTTCTCTGACTTTTGTGTTGGGGAATTTCCTCAAATAATGATATTAGCTAACATTTATTGAGCATCTACTATATGCCAGACACTGCGTGCTGGTTTCACAAAGATGAATAAGACAAAGTTCTAAGCAGGATAAATACAAAGATTCCTAGGCCTATTAAAGTGTTGAAAATCAAAAACAAAGAGAAGATAGTAAGAGCAGCCTGTACTGGTCAGGTTCCCCAGAGAAACAGAACGAATAGGATATAGACGTAGCTATAGTTAGATATATAGATATATATACTGATGGCTTCCAAGTCCCTTTCTCCAATCCATATATACCACCCTCAAATCAAATCCATCCAAAATTGAACTCACCACATTCTTACTTCCCACAAATCACAAATCTGCTTCTTCTGTGTTCATTTTCTCAGTGGCACTATTACCTACCCAGCTACCCAAGCCAGAAACCTGAGAGCCCTCCTAATGAGTCTACTTCCTTCCCGGCACTTTCTATATCCACTTTCCCCAAGTTCTGGTTCTTCTAAATTCTGAATATCTCGTGTTCATTTGTTCTCTCCAATTGCACTCTCACTGCTCAAGTTCAAGCCTCATCATCTTTAGCTTGAGCTACCACAGTAAAACTCTCAGAACTTCAGCTTCAAACTACCCACAACACTACTGACAGCCTAAGTAACACAAATCAGACTGTGCTATTGTACCTGTGGACAAACTCTAAACTCCTTAGAATGCCATGCAAGTCCTGTCCTGTCAGGAACTGGTGCTTGCCTCTGTGGTCCAGCCTTATCATTTCCACTTCCCTTATAATCCAAGAGTACTGAAATTACTTGTAATTCATCCCAACAAGTCATGATCTTTGTTTTCCCCTCCATGCCTTTGCCCATGAAAAGAATCCTTAGAATGCCTTCTTCCACCTTGTTCATTTATAAAACTCTTATTTATTCTTTATAAGACATCTCAGTCATTTCTTCTAAGAAGTCTTCCTTGATCTCCCCAAGCTGGGTTAGCCCCTCTCTAAGTGGTCCCATGGTTATGTGTATATATTTCTCATAATACTTAACCCTTAAAGCTACCTTGCTACATATGTGGCCCCCAAGTTTACAAGTGAACCTTTCAATGACCAGAACTAGTCTTTCATCTTTATATTTCTTAGCACATAATAGGAGCTCCAAAAATGTTTGTTAGACTAAAATAATTTCTTTCCTTCTCCAGTCAATTTGTAATATAGTTGCTAGTTTCCCCATCTGATTTTGTCCCTCTTCTCCTTAAAGATTTGCCAATAGCTTCTGGAGAATAAAGTCAACATAGAGGAAATCAGAGCCAAGAGATAGAGAAAAAGAGACAGAAGAGGAACATGCCTTGTCTGTGACTTGCCTACTTGCTAGCCGCTCCCTGACACAGGAGTCATTATGTGACACATCCCCCAGGGACTGATTCATGGATGGACATGAACAGAACACAAATGGAGGGGGAAGAAGTGGGAGGAAGGCCATTTGGACTCACTTGAAACACACAAAATAATGGGGTTCCCATAAGAAAGAGGGATTCTATCACCCAAAGAAGTAATAAAGGAAAGAATTGGAGTAGATAAAAATTATAGCTAATCTACTGTAAGGGAACAGTGTGTCTAGAATCCCCTTGTTCCCCACTTATCCACCTGGCAAAGTCTGACTCATGCTTCATGATCTATCCCAAAATTCATGACTCTGTAGTCTTTCCTGACTCCCCATGACAAAAGTTGTTGTTTCCCTTTTTAAGTTCCTATAATTTCATGCTCAGTAGCAGGTATAATGAAGTTAGATAGGCCTGGCTTCAATTCTAACTTTGACTCCTCATCTTTAAAACAGGGATACCACCATCAACCTCAAAGGACTGTGGCTGTGATTAAAGATGTCAGTATAAAGTGACTGCATATATTAGGCACTCAGATGTTAATCTTGCTCCCTCCTCCTCCCCACCTTATGCCGCATTAGAATGAATTCTTTGGAGAATTAATTTTTTACTCTTCTGTATTCCCAGCACCTAGGCAGAGCTTGGCATATATTGGGTTCATGATAAATGTTTGATAATAGACAAATATGGAGAGAGGGATACTGTACTGATGGAAAAAACAACTACCTGTAGTAAAGTCGGCTGTATGTAGGACTTGCTCCTCTGGTAAACTATAAATTCCCTGAGTAAAAGGGCCACATTGAGCAAATCTCTGCATTATCCTTGCCATGACTTAACAAAAGGGCTTTGCTGGTAAGAATCGAAAGACTTGAGATTGGATAGCCCCAGGATGGGTGAATTTGGGCGGCTCTTCCTCTGAAGTCAGTCTTATAAAGTACGTAGCTATACTGCCCTCTGAAGACTACAGATTTTTCTCAGAACATCACTGAAATAGATCTCCCTATTAAGAGCTATACCCAGAACTCTGCTGAAGCTTTAAGTTTTCACATGTGAAGTGTTGCAAGAAGCTCTTCTAAATTTCCCGAATAACAATTTCTAAAAATAGGGAGACCCATGAGTTAAAAACACAAAGTTTTCTCATTGTTCTTCTTTCTCAAATTTCTTATACTGAGGAAACTGTTTTTAAAAAGTAAGCATGGGGAATTCCCCGGCGGTCCAGTGGTTAGGACTCTGTGCTTTCACTGCCGAAGGTGTGGGTTCAATTCCTGGTTGAGAAACAAAGATCCCACAAGCTGTGCGGTGTGGCCAAAAAAAAAAAAAAGTAACCATGTGTATTGCTATTACAGTATACGCTATATTTATTAGACAATTGACAAGAAAAACAATGTTTGGCACAAGAATGCCAATTTATTCTTTTATGGACACATGAACACAAAATATCCCTGCAGGCCAAAAAAAATTGCAAAATTTAAACAACCATCATCTTATCTCAACTCGGGAATACCACCCCTCCCTTAAAAGTTTAGAAAGTACCTCGTATTGCTAGAGACATACATCCAGTCCAAATTTAATAAAATACATTTTAGAACATCACAGGCCTAACAATATAGAAACAAAAATGACACCATTAGTCAAATGAACAAATGCAAACATTTTTCAGCTACTAGACATAGAAAGAGCATGAATATGTCAATAGCAAGGGGTAAGAAAATGGTTAATCGATAACAAGATCTTCCCTTTAATTTTTTTTTGTGTGTGTGGTACGCGGGCCTCCCACCGCTGCGGCCCCTCCCGTAGCAGAGCACAGGCTCCGGACGCGCAGGCCCAGCGGTCATGGCCCACGGGCCCAGCCGCTCCGCGGCATGCAGGATCCCCCCGGACTGGGGCACGAACCCGCGTCCCCTGCATCGGCAGGCGGACCCTCAACCACTGCGCCACCAGGGAAGCCCTTCCCTTTAATTTTACAAGGAAAAATCCTTGGAGTTGAAGCAGTATTGATACAATGCCCTCAGCCTCCACTTTCTTAAAATGAAAGCAGAGCTACCACCTTGCTATTGAGCAAGAAAATCTTACAGCACATCCACAGAGGGTTGCTAGGGCAGGGCGGAGAGGGTGAGCCTGGTTAAACAGTGGATTACCTTTTCCCACAGGAAGGGTAGGTAGCTGAGCCAGGTAGGTAAGCTCTGATATAGGCTGGGCACCAGATCCTAAAATACAGACCATATAGAATATGTCTGCTTGTAAATCATCACCTTTGGAAGCAGCAAATAGAATTTACAGTAAGAATGAATATGTTCTGCCTGCCCAGACTGCTGGGCAGCTAGTTCACTCTACAGCTAACAACAACAACAAAACATAATTGGTTCAACATTTGGATCTTCACCACTCTTTTAATGTCCCCGTGCCTTATCCCAAAACTGTTAACTCTTTAGCATTGCTACATTTAAATCTTTCACACCACATGACAGTGCCTGAACAGGCTGCATTAAAAAAAAACCAAACAGCCTACACCTACTTCTAGAGAATGCACACCTCCCATTGATTGACACATGCATAATGATTCCATCAGTCCCAAGGGGTTAACGTGTTCAAATTGTCAAGCCAAATTAAAACTATGCATTCAGACCTGCCTGCAATAAGTATTGCTGCAACTCGGGATTCTGCAGTAATTATCTCTTAAAGATCCACCACTCAGCAAGTTTTTTCCAACAATCCTAATTCTTCTATATTTCTTTCCTTTTGTCCAAAACGGCAGCATTACACCCTCAAAGGTACTGTTTTCCTATAAAAATAGGCCTCCCGGCTTTTCCTCCACCACTACACTGATTTGCCCCAGTGTACTAGGACTGACTGAGGTCTTACAAACTACAGTTCAAGGTCGAGTGTATAGCCCATCTGCAAGCACGTCAGGGCTTCCTGGCACTCCGCCTTGCTCCCTGCTCCATACATGCCAGGAGATGGTGAGAAGTGATGCTTCTTCTGTGCATTATTAACAAGCAAGTCCGAGGCACTCAAGTGCAGATGGGGTGCCCTCTGGCCAGCCAGCCAGCCACCAAGAGTTCTTCACATCCTGGACTCCAGCAAGTCATCCTTTTCCTAGAGAAAACTTCCGTTTTTCCTCCTCTTGTATCCAGGGTGGCCAAGCTGAAGGGTATTTTCTGTGCTCTCCCTGAACAAGTGTGAATAAAAAGCAGCAGCCAGACCCTCACCAACGTGTCCTGATTTGTAGTGTCCAAGTGAGGTATTTGCAAAAAAGGAAAATCTTAAGAAATTAACATCTGCCATCTTCTTCACTCCTGCCTATGCTGTGCCTCAATTACAGAGCTTGCTTTCATCCCACTCTATGAAGAGAACAAGGACGTCTGCACTTGTATCTTAATGAGCTTTAGGACTCCATATACATTATAAAACTCTCAGAGACCAGTCTCAGCAAACACTGGTGGCGCCGCTGATCAACAGCACATGGAAATGTAAACTTTAATGTATTTACAAGCTTGTTTAAAAGACTGAAGAAAAACAGTGCTTTATATTGCTGGGATTTTGAGAAGGCTAGTTTAAGAGATTTGGACCAGCTAATGAGTTCAAGCAACATCCTTCACCGTTAGATCCAGTGTTTCCCCCACCAGCAGTTTCCAGACAGAGGTGGCAAAACCGTTTTACCACACTGCATCTATCTCTTCCCCCAGCACCTTCCTCAGCCATATGGAGTGGATCTGGGCCTTTTATCCCTCCTTTCAGCTCTCACTCCTGAGGTTCCAGGACAGAGAATTCCAAGTCAGTAAAATTTGGGCTGGGAAACACTGGCTGGAACTATCAATACTCTATGTAACTTGTCCATTCACAAAGTATTATCTACACTAAATACAAAATACCTTTTCCCCCACATTTTAACTGATGCTTGCTTTAGATCAACTCCCTTTGTTTGGACAAGAAAGGAATCCTGTCTCCCTGTGAACGGAATCCAGAATCTATTAAGAAAAATCAACCTTTTCTATGCAGTTTTAGTTTAATAAAAGGAAGGAAACCCCACCAAGTACATTTCAGGTTGAAAGAGAAGCAAAAAATTTGCACTACAAGTAATTGTGTGAGTAACCTTGATTCCCAGGGAATAAAGTTTTAAATGCTGGTACATTTTTGCAAGTTGCAGCATCACTCAAGGTACCTTAAGGACTGGCAAAGCCTATTCAATAAGGAAGCATCCTGGTTCTAGCTTATTTTAAAACAAAGTGACAGGACACCAACTGTGACTATAAAACAGATAAAAAGAATTCTTTAAAAAGGCATGGAAATATATGTCTTTTCTGACCAGTTTCAGAAATTGCCAGATTATGATCTATAAGAAATAGCTGATAAAAATCATACCGAAATCTCATCTAAAAAACTACACTGTCAGGTGGAGGAAGAGGAGGGACTTTAAAAAATGTTTATTGCCAAAGTTAACTTGCTATGAGAAAAGTTTAAAAATCATTTAGATCTAACAGACCACACAGCAGCATAAAATGGGCACTTTTGAAAACTCTGAAAAATACTAAAAGCTAATTTTTTTCAAAGAGGGGGAAACATGAGTACTTTTACCATGGCAGTGTTATCTGTCACCATGACATGCATTACATGTGTTACACATTCACAAAAGTCAACCAAATAAGAGAACTGCCTGTCTGAATCTGCAGCCAAATATAGTGCAATTGCCTGGCAGCCTGTACTTGCACCAGCACAAGTCTGTAGAGATCAATAGATAAAGTAGTAAAACTAATAAAACTCTGTAAAACTTTCAAAAATTGATGCTCGTTAAAGGCATTTACAGTGGCGAAGTCAGAAATCTCCATTAAAAAGCTTATGGACCCACACAATTAAATAGTTACACTGAACTGAAGTAGATTGTTTGGTTTTTCTCTCCCATTTATGCATATACCCCACTCGACGAATACAGAAAAAAGGAATAAGCTTCTCTTGTAAGACTAGAGGGATGCGGTGAACACCACAGCTAGCAAAATGGTCCATAGAAACCTTTCTCATAAAGTCCTTTAGAAAGTTCAGGCTGAGTAGCCTTTGCATGATGAGGTAAAAATTCAGTCCAGTGCATCAGAAAAGATAATCAGTGAGTATCTATTACTTTAAAAAAATGGCTCAATTTTGTTGATGCATCAGACAGTGCTGCGAAGTATAGATTCAGTGCAACTATTCTGAGTTGCTGGTAGAAGACCACCTGAAGTCAACTTGGCTCTCTCTAGAGGCAGTAGGCGTTTGAAACATTTTGAGCCTTCATGGGGTGCCAAACCGGTTGAGTTCTTTTTCTGAGACTCTCAGGCAAAATACATCGTGTGCTGGGTATCATGGTGGATCTGCACAGCTTTAGCCAAGGCCTGAGGATCTCGGCCATTGCTCTGTCCTGACACATGACTGCCTTCCGCACTGTAAAGAAAAGAAAGCAAAAAAACCAAGAGTAACAAAAGACCACTTCAAACTCCACATGTTTCAAATAGCATGAATAGTACTAGATTCAAGATCTTGGGCTCAAGGTGTGGCTCCTTAAATAATTTGTAACGTCTCTCTAAACATCAGTTTGCTCAACTGAAAATGCAATACAACTTATTTAATGGCTGTTGCAATTAATTAGAATAATGTCTGCAAAGACCCAAATCTTCAGCAGTGCCTACACAAGGACTTCCATTGTCTGTTATGTCTGGTTAATGCCTACTTGTCCTTTAGGCTTCAGTGAAATGTCATTTCCCCCAAAGAAATCTTCCCTGATTCTGAAGTTCAGGTCAGAGCCACCTGGAATATACTTGCACAGAATCCTCTACTTTTATTTTATTTGAAAGATTATTATTTGGATAATTATGTATTTCCCTACTGGGATGTAACCTCCAAGAAAGCAGCAACTTTGTCTGTCTTACTCACCACTAAATCCTTAGTGCCTGCCACATAGCATTGCCTCAATAACCATTTGTTGAATGGATGAATGAATGAATAAATGAATGTGCTTAGCACAGTGCTGGAATGTAACAGATACTCAGCAAATGTTACTATGCCACCAGCCTTTCTTGTCTTTCCCTCACTAGCTATACGACCCCAGACAAGTAACAACTCCTCTGAACTTGATCTTTTAGGATAACAGTAACAACTTCTGAACATACCTTTTAAGGGCACCATGTGATAAAAGGCTTAGTAAATGGGAAATCACCATCCCTCTTCTGACTTCTCTACTTAAATTATTATTACCCTTATCATCTAGGCTCAAAATCTTAGTCATTTTTTACTTCATCCTCTTCTCTGTCACTCACATCCAATTAACTGTTGAGTAATATCTATTTTATCCCAGGATTAGCCTTTTATGTTAAACAAAGGTAATCTTGCTCTAACATATTCTTCCAGCTTCATGCCTGCTATTCCCCTTTCAAATGCTCCAACCAAAGAAAACTTGCTATTGTTCAGACATGTCACTTGTCTTCTCTTCTTTGTGTCCATTATTCCCTCTGACTGGAAAATGCTTTTCTCTTCTTTGTAGAGCCAAATCCTACCCATCCAGCTATGAAATCTCTAACAGACTTTCCTCTGATGTCCAATTGCACTTTCATCTATACTGCTATGGGCTAATTGTCAGTTTTATGTTTGCCTGTATTGTATCCCATACTGAAGCATAAAATCCCAGGAAACATGTCTTCCTCAACTTACAGTTTTTAGTACCTAGTACAGTGTTGGGCACACAGGCAATACGTAGTAAATGTGTTGAATGAATATGTATATTACAGAATGGAAGGTACAAAGCCACAGCTGGGCATTTTCCATAATAGCGTACTTTCAACCAGTACAGAAATAGACTTGCAGTGGAATGTCTACTATTTAGCAGCTGAATTCGGACTTGGGGAAGAGCCCAGAAACTGCTACACTTCACAGATGGTCATTTGGGGAAAAAAATTTAATGCAGAAAGCTTGTTTAGTTATTTAATAGTAGCTCAATATCAGGTCAATATGTCTGATTCTCCTGAGATCATTATTTGGGGGTGAGAATGGGCTGGTACCCCACCTGTTCCCGACACAAACCCAGGTTCCCTCTGATACATTCTCCAAGACTGTTCTGAAAGTAAAGTGAACTGGTCAGGACTTCCCCCTTGCATGAAGTAGAATCCACAGGCCTGTGACTGCTCTGACTGGAGCCAGGGCACTGGGCTGGACACCTTTTGAGGCTGCTTAGGACCTGAGCAGAACTGAAATGCATTTGGCTCTATAGGAAATCCACAGGCAGTTTCAAATGAGACTGCTTTTTGGGGCAGACTTTAGACACATCATACAAGTATGAACAAGCCTGGGCAATTTTTGGACCAAAAGTCACATTATCAGCTCTTAAAGGCACATGTAATTTTATTTGCTCCTTAAAATGTAAACCCTAAAAGGAAGTTTAACTCTTCCTAAAAGTTTTCTATAGTAGCTCATTTTTTTTAATATGCTGCTAACACAGACAGAAAGATTTTATTTGCCTGAGAAACTTGCCTGTCATGATCTTTATCCACCAGATGATACCTTGCCCTGAATGCTACAAGGCGGGCATAATAGGCAGGGGCTGGAATAGAGACTGAGCGTGTGCACCGCACATAGGTATGACATAGCTGGTAAGTTAGTAGCTGGAGCTCATCCGAGGTGAAGCAGTTGTCATCCCACAAGACCTGGTAATGTGAAGGACGGCTGGTTCCCTGGAGAAAGAGTTTTATGATTAATGTCTCTGACACGGGTTGACTACCTGAGAGAATTGAAACCTACTTAAATTCAGAAATATTCCTGCCTAGCACACCTACAAGCAGATACCTAGACCAAAAGATAACAGTTCTAGGATACAAGCATTAACAAAGTTATGTACAGTGTTTAACAACAAGTCTACTCAAGCTAGTTGCTGAATTTGCAAACACCTCCCTGTCAAATCAAAGACCTGGACTAGCTTCCAAATTACCTGAATTCCTGCATGACTACAGAGGTAAAAGTCAAACTCAGATGGATGTGTGATGGTGCTATCCACGGTAGTGCCTGCTGGTACATTGCCACTTTTCCCCACCTAAAAAAAAAAAAAAAAAAGTATAATTAGTCATCAAAGTGCTAAACTGAGCTCAAGCCATTAGTAACAAGTTAGTATACTGCTCTTAAGTGAACTCTTGAAAATCAGTTTAATTCAAGATGTTGAATTTTCTGTAACTTTCCGTTAGCCCAACTATTTCAACCTTAGATATTTTCTCAAATATACTCCACTGTTTCTCTAAGGGAATCCAGACAAAGAATTATTTTACCTGTGGCTTTGGGCTACATTCTTGTCATCTATTTTACAGATGACACTTTGGTGTGTTCACAGAGGGGGAAAAAAGACATTTAAGATGGATAAGCTTCCTGAGGGAAAAAAAAATCAGTTTTATTCCTTATTTGGAGTAAAAAAAAAAAAAACCTACAACTTTCAGTAAAAGTTAAGATGAAGGAATCTGTGAACTGGTTCACCAGGTTCAACAAAATTAATACTTTTACAGGATCAATAAAAGAATTCACTGGCACATGCATTATCAGGAAGAGTGCATTGAAATGAGAATTAGGAAAACCACAGTTTCAGTTCTAAGCCCAGCCTTGCAACTACATACCTTGAACAAAGTATAATATCTTTGGGCCTCAATCTAATCACCCATAAAATTAGGTGATGATCTCTGATACTTTTAAAATTCTAAAATTCTTCTATAGCCAAATTCTAAAATCAAACTTTTAGAAAAGCAGAGAGGAGAACTTCAAGAAAAGGAATTAAATCTTGCTATTTGGTCAGTTTTCATCCACTTCTGCTGTACACATGGGTTCCACACGAGGTAGTACATTTAGCATATTGGCACAAATTTGATGGGAATTTATTTGGCTCCATTCTAACTATTGTTAACTTCAGCTGAAGATCATGCACCAATGCATATAGTAATAACATACATGAGTATAGGAAAGTCTCATTCCATGAAATTCATATGTGACCTTGGGTACCTAGCTGGACAAGAGGAAATGTAACTGAGCTACAATCATTCTAGTATTGTTTCCCAAAGTGTATGCTTTAGAGATATTAGTTCTGCAGGATGTGTTTAGGTGTTTTATGGTCAAATAAATTTGAGTGATACAGGGTTAAACCACAGTTGAAAGGCTTTTCTATTGTATGACTTCTCAGAACTTTTATCTAGTAATGTATAATCTTTAAGAGGGAGATGGAGTATACAGCATTTCCCAAACTTATTTGACCATAGAATCCCTTTTTAAAAATCTCTTGGGGGCTTCCCTGGTGGCGCACTGGTTGAGATTCCGCCTGCCAATGCAGGGGACATGGGTTTGTGCCCTGGTCCGGGAGGATCCCACATGCCGCGGAGCGGCTGGGCCCGTGAGCCATGGCCACTGAGCCTGCACGTCTGGAGCCTGTGCTCCGTAACGAGAGAGGCCACAACAGTGAGAGGCCCGCGTACTGAAAAAAAAAAAAAAAAATCTCTTGGAATCTACAGATGAGAACCTAAAGAGGTGCTGCCCTGGGGAAAAGGGGGTCCAGGCATGTTCATTTCAATAATTATTGCTTGAGCACCATGTGCAAGGCTCTGCAACAGATGTTGGGGATGAGAGACAGAGTCACAGAGAGAACTAAAGAACCTGCCCTCCTGCTCTTCATGAAAGTCACAGGCAATGAACTGCAATGCAATGTAATAAGGGCCTTATGGAAAGCACTGGGAAAAGCTGGTGGGAGGAAATGGTTGAGCCATGCCTTATAGGATAAGTACAGGTTGGATGGAGGGGATAGAATGAAAATGGAAACATTCCAATACCCCTTACAGTCAGGAATGGATAAACAAACTGTGGTTCATCTATATCACAAAATACTACTCAGCAATTAAAAAGGAACAAACTACTGATACATACAATAACGTGGATGAATCTCAAATGCATTATGCTAAGTAAAAGAAGCCAGACCAAAGGCTATGACTTCTTTTCATATGACATACTGGGAAAAACAAAACTATAGGGATGGAATATACATCAGTGGTTGTCAAGGGCTGTAGGTAAGGGAAAGGGCTGACTACAAAAGGGCATAAGAGAGTTTTTATGTGTGACAGAATCATTCTATATATTAAGGTGGTAGTTTTACACAACTGTATGCATTTTTCAAAACATGCAGAACAGTATGCTAAAAATAGTGAATTTTACTGGGTCTATATTATATCTTATTATAAAAATAATGGGGAAAAAAAGGTGGGATGGATGTGGTCATTCCAGGGATAAAAATACACAATGTATATGGGAAATGGAAATAGTCACATTGCTAATGGAAAGTGTATGGGGGCATGGTGAAAGATCAAACTAAATGTGTTTTGGCTACCGTGGGAAAACACTGAGCACCATAAGAAAGCATCTGGTAGACAATAGGGGTAACATGAAGATTTTTGAGCAGTGGAGTGGCAGGATAAGATCTGTATTTTAAAAACCTAGCCCTGACAGTAGGTGGAGGATATATTTGTGAAGGAGGAATGGAGACAGGGAGACTGCTAGGAGTCTCCTGCAATACTGAAGAGTTCTGCCTAGGGCAGACAGAACACACAAGAGGAAGAGTTGAGCCAAGAGATTTCAGGGCAGAACACAGAGAATTGTTTGACCCACTGAACATGGGAAGCGGGGACAGGAATAGAGGAGAAGAATTTAAAGACAACTCTGAAGTTTCTCACTTGGCTGACTAATATATAGTGATGCCAAGCAATAGAAGAATAGTAAAATTGGGGGAGGAATAGCTTTTAGATACAGAGAAAACAATAAGGAGAAGGTTTAGATGTGCTTTGCTTGAAATGCCTGTGGTAGATTGTATCACTGGTGCCAAATATTCCCATGCCCCTCCCTGGGGGAGGATTATACATCCCTACCCAGTTAACTCAGAAGTGGCCACGTAACTTCCTTTGGCTAATAAAATGTGGCGTGAAATGTGCTACTTCTGGGCAGAAGCTTTAACAGCCAGCATATGGCTTGTCATGTATCTTTTTTCCCCTCTACTACAATGACTGGTGAAGTTCCAGGCAGATGCTTCTCTGTCAGCCTAGGTTCCAAAGGGAGGACAGCGAGGTCCCAGCTGTAGCAGTGCCACAATGAATGTGTAATGTGAACAAAAAATAAATCTTAGTAAGCCACTAAGGCTTTGGAGTCTTTTGTTACCACAGCACAGCCTAGCCTATCTTAACTGATACAATGCCTACAGAGCATCTAAGTAAACTGGTAGACAGAAATGCAGATCAGGAGCTGCACAGAAAATCTGGGGCTGGAAATACAGATTTAGGAATCTATAAGCAAATAAGTGAATCCGGAAAAGTAGGTGAGACTAAGGGAGTTGAAATTGAGAAGAGGAAAGAAATATGAAATGCCAGGAAGCATCAATGTTTAATGGACAGAGGAAGAAGAGGAGTCAAAGAAAGCCTAATTACAGAGGTGGGTAGTGAGCCTGGAAAATCATATTGCTAAGGCCAAAGAAGGCAAACATCCATAAGTGCTTCAAAGAGGTCAGTGTGGGAACTTGACAAGATATTGCTGGATTCAAAATGAGCAAGTCATTGAGAGAACGACCTCAGTGGAGTCAGTGAAATAAAAGTCAGGCAACAGAGAACTGAAGTATTATGTGAGAAGACACAAAAAGAAAATCAAGTTTTTTTTTCCTATAAGTTTGGTCATGAAAGGGAGGAAAGAAAAAATGGCAGATAGATTGAGGGAGAAGGGAAGTTTTGAGGGAGACTGAGGAAGAGTTGAGAAACTATAAAAGGTGAGGAGAGGGAGGCAATGGCATGGGAAAAACTGAAATTTTGAAAAAAAATGGATAATTAATGAAGTGAGGCTCTACAGAAGGCAGAAAGCATTAAAAACAAAAGCATAGGTGGAGAGAAAGAAAACATAGGTGGAGAGATTAGCCTCTGAGATTCAAGGAAGAAAATAAAACACAGATTTAGCTAAATTTGAAAGTAAAGGGGAGGAAGCTGAGAAAATTCATGCCTTCTCAATTTTGTTTTCTGGAGGAAATAGAAGGTTATTCTATTGTTGGCAATGTAAATTGTTGGCAACGAATGCTTCATGGATGGGGTTGGGGACTTGAGAAGAGTATAAAGGTTTAGAACAGATGTTATGCGGAATACGATAAATGAAAAGAAATTGCAGCATCAAAGGCCTGGCTGAGATTTGCTGTCAAGAACTTGTATTATGGTTCATTATTAAATAAATGACTTTTTTCCTCAGCAACCTCAATCAGCCCAAGACTAGAAGCAAAAGAAATGGGCAAGTACACTAATTCAGAGTTGGAGACTGGCAAGAGGCATGTTTAGAGAATTGAAGATGTTGGTGTCAGGGGTGCAAAGTAGACCAAGGATTGGGACTGTCAATCTTCAAAGGTCAGGAGTGACACTGGATGGTCAAGAACAAAGCTATGAGATAGCTTGGGGGTTTAGAAAGATAGTCCAGGTCCTAAAGTTACATGAATAGCAAGTCAACAGTGGGATGGAGTGTGACTATGCAATTAAGGAGGGGATGGCAGGATGTTTTGTGCCCAGAGCTCGGTCAAGAGCTCAGAGAATTTGAATTAGCAGAATTTAAGAAGTATTACCAAGTCAGAGTTTGGCAATTTGGAAGACAGTATTTTGAATCTGAGCTGATTGGTGGACCTGTGGCCCAAGGGTAAAACCTTAGTTCTCTAATGATTCAGAAAACAAGAAGAAACAGCTCAGCCTTGGATTAGAGACAGAAACTAAGCAAGTGGGACTTCCCTGGTGGTGCAGTGGTTAAGAATCCGCCTGCCAATGCAGGGGACACAGGTTTGAGCCCTAGTCCAGGATGATCCCACATGCCGCAGAGCAACTAAGCCTGTGCACCACAACTACTGAGCCTGCGTGCCACAACTACTGAAGCCCGCGCGCCTAGACCTCGTGCTCTGCAACAAGAGAAGCCACTGCAATGAGAAGCCCGCACACTGCAACGAAGAGTATCCCCCGCTTGCCGCAACTAGAGAAAACCCGCGTGCAGCAACAAAGACCCAACGCAGCCAAAAATTAATTAATTAATTAATTAATTAAAAAGAAAAATCTAATCCTTAAAAAAATAAAACAAACTAAACGTGTACTAGAAAACAGTGGGAGTGACCCACAAGACAATAAGATCAGGAAACAGAAAGAACTGGTCTCTCTGGGAATGGATCGGGGAGGGCCTGAAAAAGTTGAAATAATGTCATAGAAAAGATCATAGAAGTAAAGTCATCCAACTCTGTGTACCTAAAATTTACCTAGTTTACACATTAATGTCAGATTATAAATAGGTTACACAAAATGCCTTTTATCAAATGCTAGAAATTGTACCCAAAATTAACATTCATTTACTAAGTTAATCCTTAACAACAACCCTGTGAGATAGGTATTGTTCTTATCACACTTTACAGTTAGAACATTATGGCTTAGAGAAGTTAACCTGTCCATGGTCAGTAAATGTGACATCACAAGCATTCAAAGTGTGTACCCTAAGAATCCCCTGCACTGATGTAAAATCATTTGGAAGAGAAATTCTTCTTTATACCCTAGAACCATGCCTTAGGCGCTGGTAGCAAAAAACAGCAAATGGCAATAAAGTCCAAGTAGTAAACCTTCCCTTTGGAGGTTTCCTGTATCACCATAGTGTGCATGGCTTTTATTAACTTCTCCCTCTAAAAACTCTAGAAACCAGTATTGCTGTCACATAAGAGAAATATTCAGTCTTGAAACCTGTATCATTCAAAATTGCTCATCTAAGCTCAATTGGAGTTAGTATGCTTATTAAATTATTATTAGGCACTTCTGCTTTAAAAAAAAAAACTATATGTATGCCTACTCAAAAACACATTCACAGGACTCCCCTGGTGGTCCAGTCAGGAAGACTCTGCGCTCCCAATGCAGGGGGGCTGGGTTCAATTCCTGGACAGGGAACTAGATCCTGCATGAGTGTGCAACTAAGAGTCTGCACGCTGCAATGAAGATCCTGCATGCCGCAACAAAGACCCGGCACAGCCAAAATAAATAAATATTTTTAAAAAACCAAAAACATATTCACTTGCATCAGATAATAAAGCTTATCCTATGTGTTCTTACCCTCTCTGTTTTATCTGCACAGAAGAGTCGTGTGTGATGTCTTTTCTGCACCACAATATAGGTTATTCCCGGCCGGTAATCTTCTTCCAAACTAATACATGCCTTTCGAATTGCTATTAGTTCTGGCCAAGCTACCTAGGAGTTAGAAATAAAATGATGTTTAATTGAGAACTTGCCTATCTCTCAGGCATCTCTCAGATCTGATTTACTTGGAGTGGCAGATGGGAGGAAACTCCATCAGATACCTAGAAGCCCCAGAAGGCAACTATGGGATTAAGAGAGTACCTGTTTCATCTGTCCCTCGGATACCCCTCCACGGTAATAGATGATCCGAGTGGGTTTGAAGCGTGTGGATTTGTAGAACTGGATCAGCAGCTCTCGAACCATGTTAGTAAGGTCCTGGATTACCTCCTGACTATAGAGGAGCTCCTGGGAGATCTCCTGGCGGGACGTCTGCACCCGAACAGTGGCACAGTACCGGCTGGGGTGGCCGTCCATACTGCCAACGACAGCAGCAATGGAAGGCTTCTTCCCATCCCCTGCTGGGGGGTGCGTGACATCCGCTCCCAGGAAGATGACAGGCTGCTGGAATACCGAGGGCCTGCTCAGATTTAAGGAGACATTGCCACTCAGACATATGGATGAAAATGTTTTTGTTTAGCAAGATCACCAGACATAATCACAGGCATAATCTTATGAGAATAAAGACGTGCCCATTGGGAGAGAACTCTAATGCCCACTGAGCATCTGTGCCACCCAGTACAATATATTTGAACTGACTAAAGAAGCCAACATGGTTCTTCTGCAATAGTAGGAAGGGTAGAGTCAAGAAGAGGCCCCAACCCAAATTTAGCAAAATCTCTATGTGTAAAGGGAAAACTTTCCCAGAACAGGCTTTCTTGGGATCCTGGGATTTCTACAATGGATACTGAACTGCACAATGTACATGGAACTGGGACAAACCCCCCAATATATGAGACTTAGGGAAGAGAATAAAGTCTATCTATCTCCTTCCCTATTTTATTTTCTCCATATATTTATCACTTTTACCACATATTTTACTTATTTATGTTATTTATTGTATATACACACACACATGAATGTAAGCTCCATGAAGGCAGGAATTTTGTTTTGCTTTGTCTTGTTCACTGCTGTATTCCTAGTGCCTAAAACACTGCCTTGCTCACAGTTGGCACCCAACTAATATTTGCTAAAATAATGAATTCATTTATTTGGCACTAATTTTTCTATGGAATTAAGGAGAAAAATATCATGCATGTATTACTTCTCTGGTAAATTCTTAAAGGTAGGATTTGGGACTGTGAATATTGATTTTTAAAGTATATCTAGGAGGCATCCCAAATCTGAAAATCTCATGTAATAGGTACTAAAGATGAGGTTCCATGTGGGCAGAGACTGGGTTGTATTTCTCTCTATATATCATCATACAACATGGGTTTGGCATAGTAGGGTATAAGAGCAAATGTATATACATAAGATACATACACAGAACATAATAACAGCTTACATATATTATGTACCAACCACTGTGCTAAGTACTTCACACGTATGAATTCATTTAGTCCTCATAACAATTCTATGAGGGTAGTACAATTATTATCTCAGATTTCCAGGTTTAAAAAATGAGACATAAGAGCATAAGGAACTTCCTCAAGATTACACAGTTAGGAAGTGATAAAGCTGGAATCCAAACCCAGGAAGCCTGACAAAAAGGTCTGTACTCTATGCCACTATGTTACATTGTTTGGGGTAAAATTAAATCATGCTTTAGGTTAACTTCCCCCATGGTCTGTATACCTCATCTACCAATGTCGCAGGAAGTATTTATTTACCTAGAAGTTTCATTCAAGGACAAAAATGAGAACTGTGATACAACTGTATAAGAGTAAGGCACTCAAGTTCACCTTCTTCTTAAGTATGAAAATGACTAATATCACAGACAAAATTTAACTTCCCAAATCACTTCCACATACAGAATTTCACATAAAAACATCGTAGAGTAGACAAGTCAGATATTATCTCAACAGACAAGGAAACTACAAGTTAACAAGGAGCCGCCCAATCTACGAAATGGGCAAAGGACTGAACAGGCCCATCACAAAAGAGGATGTTCACTTGGCCAATAAGCATATGAAAATGTGCTTAACATGATTAGTCATCAGAGGATTGCAAATTAAAACCATCATGAGATACTATTACCCCCGACCAAAATGGATAAAATTAAAAGGACTGATACCACCAAGTGTTGGCAAGAAAATGAGCAACTAGAACTCTCAGTGGAAATATAAATTGGTACAACCACTTTGGAAAACTACAGTAGTCCCCCCTTATCTGCAGAGGATGTGTTCCAAGATGCCCAGTGGATGTACCAAATCCTATATCTACTGGTTTTCTTTCCTATACTAATGGATGGGTAGCATAAACAGCTTAAATACACTGGACAAAGGGATAATTCATGTCCAGGGCTGGATGGAGAGGGAGAGTTCGAGATTTCATCGGGCTACGCAGAATGGCACGCAATTTAAAACCTAAGAATTGGGACTTCCCTGGTGGTGCAGTGGTTAAGAATCCACCTGCCAGTGCAGGGGACACGGGTTTGAACCCTGGTCCGGGAAGATCCCACATGCCACGGAGCAACCAAGCCCATGTGCCACAACTACTGAGCCTGCACTCTAGAGCCCACGAGCCACAACTACGGAGTCCACATGCCACAACTACTGAGCCTGCGTGCCACAACTACTGAAGCCTGTGTGCCACAACTACTAAAGCCTGTGCACCTAGACCTTGTGTTCCACAACAAGAGAAGCCATCGCAATGAGAAGCCCACACACCACAATGAAGAGTAGCCCCTGCTCGCTGCAACTAGAGAAAGCCCATGCACAGCAACGAAGACCCAACTCAGCCAAAAATAAATAAATAAATAAATAAATTAATTAATTAATGAAAACTGAAGAATTGTTTATTTATGGAATTTTTCCACTTAATATTTTCGGACAGAGGTTGACTGCAGGTAACTGAAACCAGGGAAAGTGAAACTGCAGATAAGGGGGGACTACTGCATTTGATAGTATCTATCAATGCTAAACATATATTTTCTATAAGTCAGCAATTCCACTCTTGCAAGAGTAACAGTACTTAATTCCACCAAAAATGTAGAAGACTTGTATAATAAATGTATAAGAATATCTAAAATTTTGTAGTATAATCATAAAATGAAATAATACACAACAAAAAAGAATAAACTTCTACTTAAAACAGCAACATGAATGAATCTCATAGACATGATATTCAGCAAAAGAAGACAGACACAAAATAGTATATACTGTATGGTTCCATTTATATGAAGTTCAAAAACAGGCAAAACTGGGGAATTCCCTGGCGGGCCAGTGGTTAGGACTCTGAGCTTTCACTGCCAAGGGCGCAGGTTCAATCCCTGGTCGGGGGAACTAAGATCCCACAAGCCACGGGGTGTGGCCAGAAGAAAAACAGGCAAAACTAATCTATAATGCTGGAAGTCAGAACAGTCAGAACCTTTGGGGGTTATCTATTGGGAAGGGCCACGAGGAAGCCTGATGAGGTGCTGGATGTGTTCTATATTTAACCTGGGTGGTGGTTACATGAGTGCATACATATGTAAGAAAAAGTAACCAAGATGTATATTTGAGATTTGTGTGCTTTATCATAAATTATGTAAGTTAGAGCTTAAGAAACAAATGGAAAAAGAGTTCAGGATCTTACCTTTGATGAGGTACAAGCACGTTGTTAATTCCTCCGAGCTTTGCATTTATCTTCAGGCAAAGGTTGGAAAGGGTTTGAGGTGAGGTCTTCACTACATTTTTTACCTGGACACACTGTGTAGCCATACCCAGGAGGGTATCTCCAACACGTTTCACCTCCGCTACAAAAATAAGTTTATTAATTAATTAAAAAATGTTGATATATTCTCCTGATTACTAAAAGTAGAGGGAAACACCCCCACACACACATTAACATTTACAGAGTGCCTACTATATACTGTACGTTGTGCTAGATGCTTTTCATGTGTGGTCCTTTCATCTGCTAAACCCCCAGGGCAATTTTTTTGAGTTTGGAAGGCTCTCTCCCTATCCTTTTCTTCCCTCCTGCAGGCTTTGAAGCTAGTCCACTTCCTTTATTCTACCACACAGCCTGCCACCACTCACCACTCACTCAAGTCCCTTGAGGTTCCTTTTCCCACAGGACTGGTCTGGCAAAGAAATCAATCTCCCCAGCTCCTCCCTCTCAGTACACACACCAGCCCTTTGAATTCTAAGGGATTTTTTTTCCTTCCTTCCCCTCCTCCCCCAAACACTACAGATAAAGAGAAGCTAACAAAAGAAACAAATATAGAGAGGGTTGAAGGCATTTTATAAAGTTCAAATGGTTAGTCTACATAGTTTCCAAATCCTTTACTTAGATGATAAGCCAAAAGAACTTTGTATCATTCTTCTTATAAGAGATACAAACTAAGCAGCTCCTATTCTGGAAGTGGTAGGCTCCCCCCACTCTGATATTCCTAAATGCTTTTCACCAGACATTCCAGTTCTCCCTGTTTTGGGGTCTATGGTAAAATGGCACTACCCTCATTACCACTGCATTTCCTGCCCACCATCCCACTTCCCCCACATAGGTTGGGTGGGCCATATAGCTGGTTGTGACCAAGAAATTGCAGAAGTTAAGAACCCTCCAGGCTCTCTTTTCTCTCTGCCATGGAGCCAGCAACATTCCAAATAGTGACTGGGTTCCAGAGTGAAAATGATATGATGACATGGTCTACCCTCAATGGACACATAGCAAAAGCAAAAAATAAAACTTTGTTGCTTTGAGCCACTGAGAGTTTGGGATTGTTTGTGACTGCAGCATAACCTAGTTTATCCTGACTGCTACAACTACTACTTGAAATCATCCCTCATTCAACATTAAAGGGGTCCATACCATATACTGGTGTCTTCCCAGGCAAGATAACCACTATTAGCTGTAGGCCCACATATGTCATTTTCAGGTGTTTAAACATGGGCTCCACGCTGTCTGCACCTTGTGCGTACTTGCAAAAACATGGCTGACCCTGGATGGGCATTCCTGCATCCTTAGAGATTTTACGGAGCTGGTCAGTGAAACTCCTGTTAAAATAGAACCAGTGGCACAGTGCTTTCATTTCAGGGCACATTCTTAGCATTTATTTCCCTCTAAGATATTTCTTTCAGTTCTGTAAATTCTTAGCCAAATTTAGAAACAAATAAACAAACAAACAAACAAACCCCATCTTTAACTGGTTGCCAAAAATAGCCTGGAAGTTGTATCACTGTAATTATAATGCAGAAGACTCTGTATTATTAAACTATCAGATTATCATTTTGAATTTTTAAATAATTGTGCCTCAGCTGGGCCTCAGGGCCTAGAATAGCATTCCTGTTCAAAGATTTTTTAAACATTAAAGTCAGTAATTCCAGACTGAAGAAAAAAGCAAGGTCAAAATTTCAGGTAACGTGTATTTTGGTAAGCCAGGTACAAGAATAGTTGGGTAAGCTTGTGTTCAACTGAGAACACAGAAACACACTGTCACAAAATCACCATATTTAGGATGACATTCAAACTTTTAATAGATGTGATTCAATAACAATGTCAAAAGAAATCATCACTTTAAGAAAAAGCAAAACTCATGGTCAAGTTTTAATTTTGGATTTGTAGAAAGCTTTCAGAATGATTCGTTTCCTGCATTTGCCAATGTTTTGTAGGATTCCTTTCTTTTCACCCCAGTTCCCTTTTCCTGTCGTGATTTTTCCACCCTTTTCACTAACTTCCTGTATATAGATAACTGCATCTGTAAGATGTGAACCAATGATCCTAGTCAGTGACCCTCAGTAAAACAAGCTCTCTAGTACACTGTAATGATTAAAAATGAACTAGTTTTTATTTTATCTTAGCTGAAAAGATACAATTAACCCCAAAGGAAGCTTCTCTAAGAACTCAAGAATTTGCCAATCGGCACTGCTTCAGCCTTGTTAGTCACAAATTTCTGCTCTAAATGTAGGAAGCTGAGTCAGATTCTTAATGTAATTCCCAAGTCTGCAATTTACTGTAAGAACAAGGTCTTTTTCCTATAGCCAGATGGTGTCACTATAGGAGTCTGGGATTCAGTGCCAGTGTACACAGCACATTCACATAAAGATGATATTTTCATATCTGGAAGGGATATTACTAAGCTGAAAATATGAAGATACTCACTTTAGTAAATCTTCCCTACATTGTTTCTGAGGCGCAAAACAAGCAACTGCCCAAACTTTAATTTCAATGCCAGCATAAAACTGCTTTCCTCGCATGTCCCAGACACCCTGGTTGGGTGTGGCTACCGTTTTATTCTTTAAAAAAAAAAAAACACAAAAAAAGAAACAAAAGAAAAGAGAAAAGACATTACAATCTAAGGCCATTTTAAAGTTGATGAGGGGATAAACAAAACTCTATTTGATATTAGCCAAAAGACAAAAAGCAGTAATGAGCAAAGCTATGAGTAAATTCAGTGTGGTGTAGTGGAAAAACCCTGGATTCATCCCTTTTGATTGGTTGTTGGAAGAAGCTTGCTGAATAAAATGAAAAGCTTACCCGGCCTCCGTATTGCAGCATTGGTGCTGGAAGTACCCTGCCTGTGAGCTCAGTCATTTCATTGTGGACAACAATACCAAATTCTTTAAGATATGGATCAGGTCCGCCCACCATGCTGTTACTCTTCACCTAAAGAACAGGAAAGCCTGCATATATAAAAACCAAAGAATAACTGTGTCCCATCAGCATTTTCTATTGTTTTTTGTGTTTGTTTTTGTTTTTTGTTTTCTTCCCATCTGAAAGCTAGCTTATTTTAAAGGCCATGCCTTACTGACCAGTCTACTGATTTCTTCTTGTCTGTCAGGAGCAGATCTTGCTGTGGCTTTGATCATCGTGGAAGTCTGATTGTCTGTGAGCTTCTTTATACATCGTTGTCCTGCCACTATATTACAAACCTACCAAGAGGCAAAGAGGAATTAGTTTGTGTAATGGGCTTCTATATCTTAAGCCTTTGCTGAACTGTACCTTACATCTTCCATTTCCAAAAAAATGAAAATTCTGTTATATGGTGAAGTTATCTGTCCAAAGTATTTTAGAGATTAATATTAAATTCTATCACTAGTTTAGAACATTTCTTTTTTAAAAAACACATTCAAGAGATTGGCAGATTAGCAAAAGAAAGTTTAGTTTAGCTTACCTCAAGTGGCAAGTATGTATGCTTTTGTTCTTGTCCCACCTGGAGACAGGGAAGATGGGGGTATTTCAGTTGCAGACTATACTTTTGCTTAAAATATTGAGCTACTGTACATTCCATTGCTTGCCCATTTTCTAGCTGTAAGGGAAAACTACAAAAGAGAATGTCTTTTTAGAAATTTCTTCAAGTTTTTTTTTTTTTTAAATAAGCAAACAAACAAAAGCCTACTAACATTTTCTACATTGACCAGTCACTTAAAAAAAAAGGTCAATCTTTATTTGGCCATTTTCACTTAAGCCATTTTAGGGTTTAATCAGGATAGCGATTTTGTTGGAATTTTACATGTCTGTTTGTTGAAGCTAAGATGAGAAAATTTTTAATTAAAATGGAAAAAGAAGTTAAATCAAGAAGAAGCCGCAGAACCAGAAAATACACAGACTTACTAGAGAGGTCAGTTAACACCTACAGATACAAATACAATCTCTTGCTGGCTTCTTAGAGATGAGTAAATTCAAATAAGGCCCTGGGTCATCCACAGATGATAACATAAGATAACTTTTGATAAAATGAATGTAGCACAGTTACTGGGGCCACATCTTCAGATCCCCAAACCAGGACAAACATATGTGGATTTGGAGGCCACAAGACCAGATACATGAACTTGAGACTGTGTCAAGATATTTGGTATAAACCGGGGAGCATGATTTAAGAGACTCTCCTGATTTCGCTCTTCCAGTGGACAAATTATCTCAAACACTTGGCACAATAATTACTTTAATCTTGCTTTCTTAGCTGTTAATGGCCCACAAAGTAATAATGCAGTGAGGATCACCTGTGTGATATTTAAATCTATGTGCTTTTAATTTTCATGCAAAGATTATATAGTTCTATAAGTATAGTTATTCTTACAGGGTACTGTGAAGTAATTAAATAATGAGAAAGATAGTTCTTTTTGAAACAAATGCTACAATTCTCAATAGTGACGTCATTTTTTTCCTTAGAGAATGAAGTCAATGGTATAACATGAAGAATATATGGAACATCACTTTACAACTCAAGAAATTCATGTGATGTGTACATGAGTTCATACTGAAGAATTTATTCAAATCAGATTGAATTTATATACTACATTTATCCAGAGGCCACCCCAAAATTTCAGTTATCTAGAACAAAGCCCTCCAGGTGATTTTGATGTACACTTGTTTGAAAAAGTCTTCTGAGTGAGGAAAATAATGTAAAGTTAATATAGTTAAGTTTATGCTCTTTACTTAGAAAAGCCAATATTCATATTTATGTCAGACTTTAATGTCATGACTTTACTGATCTTGATTACAAGAATAAAACTTACATATATGGTAATTTAAAAAGCACTTTAATATATATTTTCTCATTAGGTATAGCTCACAGTGGACTAGAAGTTGGGTGATTAGAAAACTGAGATTGCGTAAGCATAAATGAATGTGCTGCTGGAGGCATACCATACACACTGACAGCTGGAAGAAGTGACAGCTAGCTAGAAAAGGGGGGAGAAAAATCCACATAAAGCACAAAGCAATATGTATCTTCCCATGACAGCTTTTATGACTTACAGGCCTTAATAGATCCTTCAGGCCATGCATTGAGAATTACAACACTATAATAAATGATGTTCATAATGATGACTCTGCATCATTATATAAAAGTTGATCTATGTTTAGCATACTCTGTTTAAGAGGTGAAATGACTTCCCTGGTGGCGCAGTGGATAAGACTCTGTGCTCCCAATGCAGGGGGCCCGGGTTCGATCCTTGGTTAGGGAACTAGATCCCACATGCATGCCACAACTAAGAGTTCACAGGCCACAACTAAGGAGCCCATGTGCCGCAACTAAAGAAGCCGGAGAGCTGCAGCTAAGACCCAGTGCAACCAAATAGAGAAATAAATATTTTTTTAAAAAGAGAAAGAAAAACTGGCTGGATCATAATTACATTTACAAAAAAAAAAAGAGTTGAAATGAATTAAAGGCATGAAATATGTTTTATAAATATTTCTATCAAAAATATTTAAAACATTTTCTTTTTAATTTTTTTATTAGTTTCTGCTTTATAACAAAGTGAATCAGTTATACATATACATCTGGTCCCATATCTCTTCCCTCTTGCGTCTCCCTCCCTCCCACCCTCCCTATCTCACCCCTCCAGGCGGTCACAAAGCACTGAGCTGATCTCCCTGTGCTATGCGGCTGCTTTCTATTTTATTTAGTTTTAGTTTTAGTTTTCATTATTTTGACCATGCTGTGTGTGGCATGTGGCATGCAGAATCTTAGTTCCTTGACCAGAGATCGAACCTGAGCTCCCTGCAGTGGAAGCATGGAGTCTTAACCAATGGACCACCAGGGAAGTCCCTTAAAACATTTTTAAAGCTTCAGTGCTTTAACGTGAAGATCTAGGTGATTTTTTAAATTACAATATGGGATGCCAATTTCTCAAATTATTATAGTAGCTTCCTTTGTTACAAAAAATATAATGGTACAATTTTAGATGTGGTTAACATACGTCTGATGACTGGCTGGCCGTCTAGTCACATTACACACTCGATATTTTCGTTTCATCTGTCCACAGTGGGTCACCTCAACTTTAAGACCTGAAGTCAAAACAGTCAAAAGAGCAGTATTAATTAAAATCACAGTGACAAGAAAATACTCGAAGGTTGTCTTCAGAAAGGCATAGCATTGTACAGGACAAAACTTGCAAGGATATGGGAACAATTTCATCATGCACAGGCAAAAAAGCCTCAGCCAAGCAGAAAAAATTAGAACCCAGATGACTTAAGACTTGCAACCTACTTTGATGTATTCCTTCATTCAATAAGTATCTATCAAGCATCAACTATGTTTTGGTGCTTATTCTTGGGTCTGGAGATAGCCCTAATGAAACTTATGGTATAATGAGAGAAGACAGCTGACAACAGGTAAAGAAGCAAAGAAATTCTGAGAATAAATGAACTTGTGTTATTTTATTAAAATGGAAGTTTTCAAGTAAGTAAAAGTAACAGTTACTAAGTTCCTGACATGTGCCAGGTACTGTGCTACTGTATAAAGAAGCTTTATACACTTAGTTGCATTTAATTCTCACAACAATCTTACAAGATACACATTATCTTTATCTTAGACATGAATAAACTAAGGCTCACAGTGGTTAAATAACTTGCCCAAAGTCCCAATGATAGAACTGGCAGGAATGGGATGGAAGCCCAGGTGTGTCTGACTGCAAGACTGTGCTCCTTGCACCATGCTGAGCTGCCTCTGCGAGACCACAGTAATGCAAATACCTACCTCTGATTTCTTTGGTAAACTTGACACGCTGGGAGTCTGTTAGAGGTTTGGTCTGTTCATTGATGTTCTGAATGTCTAAAACCTCACACATGAACTCAATGATAGGCTGAGCCCGGTAGAAAGCAGTTGCAGATACTAACAAACAGAGAAGGATACTTAGCTTCAGGGAAAAAGAAAAGACCAAAAAACCAGCCAAAAGAGTAAAGGGTAAAGAGAGTTCCATCTTACCATCAATATTCAGCATCATATTCCACATGGCAGGTCTCACAGACTGATGAAAGCCAAACCAAACCTCCCTGCCCCCTCCCAGAGGGTGGTAGTAACCTTCAGGAGGTGAGAAAAAGGAGCGACCCACTGGAGTGTACCTGAAGAAACAAGCGTTTGCATGTTTCACAGTAAAAACTTGAAAGAGTCTTTCATTTCACTCTCAATTTTATAAACTGAAACCAAGTTTGAACTACGACTTGTGCAGAAACCTTTCAATGTCTCCAATGCAACCTAGCAAAAAAAGTCTGACATTTGTGGCAAAGAATTCAAACTAACCTCATGGAGGGAAGGTGTCTTGTGATAACATCAAGTGCTTGAACTGAGTCATCTGGGACTTCATTCAAGTGCCCGGCCAAAGCTTCTAAAAGCAACTGAAGGCTCACAACTGATACCCACTGAACAGACACTTTAAAGGTCTGGTCTTTACCCTCACCTGGAAGGGTCACTTCCATATCAACCTAAGGAAAAATACATAAAATACATACACATACATATTTACAAAGGCTGAGACATCCCAGGAATATTCATATAGCATATGAATAAGGATGTTTAACACTTTCTATAATTGCAAAACACTGGAAACAACCTATGTTCCATCAGTAGGGGAATAATTTAATATTGAATATTATGTAATAGTTAAAAATAAGGTAGATGCTACAACATGGATGAACCTTGAAAACATTATGCTAAGTGAAATAAATAGCCAGACATAAAATGACAAATACTATATAATTCCACTTATATGAGGTACCTAGAATAGTTAAATTCATAAATACAGAAAGTAGAATAGTGGTTACCAGGGATAGGGGAGGAGAAAATGGGGAGTTATTGTTTAATGGGCACAGAGTTTGAGTTTGGGATGATGAAAAGTTCTAGAGATGGCTAGTGGTCACAGTTGCATAACAATGTGAAAATATTTAATGCCACTGAATTGTACACTTAAAATGGTTAAAATAGTAAATTTTATGTTATATATATTTTACCACAATAAAAAAATTGAATTAAAAAAATAAGCTAGATTTAAATGTACAGAAATGGAAAGATCTCCCAGACATATTGTTAAATGAAAAAATAAATCATAGAACAATATCAAACAAATAAGAATATATATAGGGACTTCCCTGGTGGTGCAGTGGTTAAGAATCCGCCTGCCAATGCAGGGGACACGGGTTCGAACCCTGGTCCGGGAAGATCCCACATGCCACGGAGCAACTAAGCCCATGTGCCACAACTACTGAGCCTGCACTCTAGAGCCCGCAAGCCACAACTACTGAGCCCGAGTGCCACAACTACTGAAGCCCACGTGCCTAGAGCCCATGCCCTGCAACAAGAGAAGCCACCACAATGAGAAGCCCGCGCACCGAAATGAAGAGTAGCCCCCGCTCACTCCAACTAGAGAAAGCCCACGCGCAGCCAAAAATATAAATAAATAAATTTATTTTAAAAAAAAAAAGAGGGCTTCCCTGGTGGCGCAGTGGTTGAGAGTCCGCCTGCCGATGCAGGGGACACAGGTTCGTGCCCCAGTCCGGGAAGATCCCACATGCTGCGGAGCGGCTGGGCCCGTGAGCCATGGCCGCTGAGCCTGCGCGTCCGGAGCCTGTGCTCCACAATGGGAGAGGCCACAACAGTGAGACACCCGCATACCGCAAAAAAAAAAAAAAAAAAGAATATATATAAATATGCATAAATAGCTAAGGCCAAAAAAATGTATGAAAGGATATATACTGAACTATTATAGCAGTTTCCTCTGAAAGTGAAAATGGGATTGAGGGTACAGGCAGGTTGGGAGGCAGGAAACCATAGCATTTCTAGATTGTCTGAATAAGGTTATAATGAGTATATATTTAATGTATTGCTTTTAAAATTTTAAAACAAATGTCTTAAGTTATTGTGGTGTTAAAAGTATTTTCGGGCTTCCCTGGTGGCGCAGTGGTTAAGAATCCGCCTGCCAATGCAGGGGACATGGGTTCGAGCGCTGGTCCGGGAAGATCCCACATGCCGCGGAGCAACTAAGCCCGTGGGCCACAACTACTAGAGTCCACGCAACTAGAGCCCATGCTCCGCAACAAGAGAAGCCACCGCAATGAGAAGCCTGCGTACCACAACGAAAAGTAGCGCCCCCTCTCTGCAACTAGAGAAAGACCACAAGCAGCAACAAAGACCCAATGCAGCCAAAATTAAATAAATAATTTTTTTAGAAAAAGTATTTTCATAAGTGGGTGTTATAAAATATTCTACAATTTATAAAAATTCCACTCTTCAGATTCAGGTGGCACTTTAACACAGTGAGAAATCTGGAATATATGTAAAGATGACATAATCAACCTAAATTCTAATGCTCAATTATTGGTTAACTAAGGGACAAGAGAATATGGACAGAATAACAAATCTATCATCAGCATGAGAAGCAACTTTAAGCATTGAATTGTGATTAGAAAGGGAAACACTGTTGTCCTACGGAATTACTACTAAATGACATAAGTCTAATCGATATTTTTTGTTGTTAACACTTACCCTCTCCCGTCCAATTGGCAGTGGATGTGCTGTGTACATGTTTCTTTTGCCATCATAGCCAGGCTGCCGATCACCAAATACCTGCATCTTGAAGTGCCGCACCATTGTATCTACTACGTCCCTTAACAGTAATGGAGATAGAGCAGGTTAGCTCTGAGAAGCGGTGGTGAACAGTAAGGAAACTATCACCATACCTTAATCATCTAAATTCAGTTCAAAACTCCTTGGAAAAAGTAAGAGTTAAAGTTACAACTGACTCAAGTAATTAGAAAAATAGTTAACTAAAGAAAGGTAGGCAAGTGAACAAAAGTAATCATGAGATGACAACAAAAAGGAGGGAATAAAAGGAAAAAGAGAATAAACTTTATAGCATCCTCTCAAATTCTTGCTTTCTAAAATCCTCTCCTATGATAAATAGAGCCTTATAAGAATAACCTGTCTTAGGTATCTAAGTTTGGCATGTTCATAACTGAACAATGATAAGTGTGTTATCAAATAAGCATCCTTATTCAAGTATACTGGTTTTGGAAAAGAGAGTGAGCAGAATTCAGAAATCTGGGGATTAATAAATCTAAGATGCATCAAAATCAAAGGACTAAGTCAACCCCTTTGATAATGCTAGAAATTTATTATTCTTCATACTGTCTTGTTATATTCCAAACTACTTCCAAGCAGTATAGGAAAGCGAATGTCGTAAAATATCCTCATTCTGTAAAGATTACCAATGTAGTTTCTTTCTGTTTAGAAAGAAAGCCTTTCTCTCAATACAGCATGAATAGCTTTATTTAAATGTTTCTGCATATATGCCGGATCACACTGTATGCAGGCTCTGAAACAAATGCAGCTGTGGGGGAACCAGAGTCTACAGTTCAAGATGGACAGATCTGGGTCTGTGCGGTTTTGGAATGCTAGCATCAGTGAAAAGTCAGGTGCTATGTCTTACCAACATTAGTGAGCCCCATGTAGGGGAACTGTACCTTAAAATACATCACAACTAGCTAAGGCATTAATATTACTACAAATGAAATCTGTGGGAAAATCGTATGTTTTTAAACCAAATCATGCAACTGAAAAAAACTGATGGAGAAATATAGTCTCATACATTCCCAATTTTAAAAAGCTGACTTAAGAACAGTATATTTGGGGCTTCCCTGGTGGCGCAGTGGTTGAGAATCTGCCTGCCACTGCAGGGGACACGGGTTCGAGCCCTGGTCTGGGAAGATCCCACATGCCACGGAGCAACTGGACCCGTGAGCCACAACTACTGAGCCTGCGCGTCTGGAGGCTGTGCTCCGCAACAAGAGAGGCCGTGACAGTGAGAGGCCCGCGCACCACGATGAAGAGTGGCCCGCACTCGCCACCAACTAGAGAAAGCCCTCGCACAGAAACGAAGACCCAACACAGCCAAAAATAATAAATAAATAAATAAATAAAAATTTAATAAATAAATACAGGCTGTTGTTAACTGACAAGAGGCTTGTGCTTATTTATTAAAAAAAAAAAGAACAGTATGTTTTCAGACTGGAAGGGTAATTTCTTATCTTACTTTCTTAAAATGTAACCATAAAGTTTTACAGTAAAAAACATATTTTCACCTCTATTCTCATTTAACCTTCAAAACAACCTTGTGAGACAAGCAGGGCAATAATTATTGTCCTCATATTAAAGAGAAAAAATAAAAATTCAGAATGGGCAAGTAAACTGCCCCTGGTCACACAATGATTAAGTGGCAGAGCTGTATGACGTTGGACAAGTTACTGAATCTCTCACATCTGTTTCTTCATTTGTAAAATTATGGTAATCATAACACCCACCAAAAAAGTTGTATTAAGTGAATCAACAGACATAGAATATTTAGAACAGTGCTTGTCATGCAAGAAGCCTACTACTTGCAGGACATTTGGTCCTGTCCAAAACATTCATAAGACATTTGGTCCATCCTAAAAGGTCCTTGATATTTGGTCATATTTGGTCCTGTCCAAAATGTCCATGGAGACATTTGGTCCACACCAAAAGGTCCTTGATATTCACTTCTGTCCAAAACAAAAATTTGGCATGGGCCAAATACGCTCATGGACATTTTGAATAGGACCAAATTTCAGGGACCTTTTGACATAGACCAAATGTCTTATGGATGTTTTGGACAAGACTAAATGGCTGCTAACTAGCCTACTTACTGTGGTATGCTCAAGTATAACACTCCAGAAATCTTCCTCTCTCTTGAATCATCAAAATTTTCCACTCTACTGAATTACTGCCTTCAGCATATAAATATGCTATAATTTCTTCATCTTAAAAAATATTGAAATTTCCTGATCCCACTTCCTCTTTGTCTGAACATTCCATTTCTCTGTTCCCCATTGCATCAAAATCCCTTGACAGAACTGTCTCTAATTGCTCTTCTTTCTCTCTTCAATCTTCTCTAGTGAGGCTTTTCCTCCACCAAAGCTACTCTTATCAAGGTACCCAGTGAGCTCCACATTGCGAAATTCAATGCTCCTCAAACATTAGACGATCAATTCTTTCAGCTTAAAACATCTTCTTGGGCTTCCCTGGTGGCGCAGTGGTTGAGAGTCTGCCTGCCAATGCAGGGGACACGGGTTCGTGCCCCGGTCCGGGAAGATCCCATATGCCGCGGAGCGGCTGGGCCCGTGAGCCATGGCCGCTGAGCCTGCGCATCTGGAGCCTGTGCTCCGCAACGGGAGAGGCCACAACAGTGAGAGGCCCGCGTACCGCAAAAAAACAAAAAAAACACATCTTCTTCCCTTGCCTCCTCACTCTGCCCTGGTTATCTCTCATCCCAGTGGCCTCTCCATGCCAGTCTCCTTGCTGATTCTTCCTCATCTCCCCATTTGTAAGTATTGAGTTACCTCAGGACTCAGTCTTGAAATCTTATTTTCTTTAACCACACTCACTTCCTACATGATCTCACCCAGTCTCATGGCTTTACCACCAATATGCTGATGACTTTCAAATGTTTGTCTCCAGCCTGGACCTTTCTGCTGAGTCCAACCTCATGTATTCAACTTCCTGCTCAACATCTTCACTGGGATGTCCAATAGACATCTCAATCCTAACATGGCCAAAAAACAGATCTCCTGATCTGTCAACCCTGTTGGCCTCTCCCATAGTTTTCCCCGTCCCGATAAATGGCAACTCCATCTTTCCATCCACTCAGGACAAAAACCCTGGAATCAATGATGATTCATTTCCTTCATACCTCCTGTTCAATCCATCAACAAATCTTGCTGACACTACCTTTAAAATATTTGTAGTCTCTGACCAGTTTTTATCACTATCACTTTTACTACCCAAGTTCAAGCCACCATCATTTTTCACCTGAATCATTACACATGCCTCCTAATTGATTTCCCTGCTTTTCACCCTTACCTGCTAGGGTTCGTTTTCAACACAGCAGCCAAAATGATCCATTGAAAACCTAAGTTAGTCATATCAAATGTCTACTCAAAACCCATCTAATCAGAGTAAACACTAAAGTTCTATGACCCCCTACAAGACTCTGCATGATAGGGCCCTTTGGAGTTTCTCTATCACTCTCCCCCTCACTCACTCCAGCAATACAGGCTTTATCTGCTATTCCTTGAATATACCATGCAAGCTGCTGCCTCTGCCTGGGACTCTCGTCATGTAGATATCCCTCACCTCCTCTAGGTTTCTCCTCAAATGTCACTTTTCAGTGAGCTCTTCCCTAACTATACTATTAAAATATAACATATGTATGTGTCTGCCTGTACCCATATATATACACACACATGCATTCATACGAACATCTTACATAATATATATGTAACATATATACAAAATATATATGTATTTACAATATACATAAATACTATATATACTATATGTATGTGTGTGTGTGTGTGTGTGTGTGTGTATATATATATATATATATATATATATATATATATATATATGTAAAATCAGTGGCCCATCCTCCATCCATATCTTCCATCCCTATCTTCCATCCCTGTTTTATTTTTCTTCACAGCAGTTATCATCAACTAACAAATAATATGTTTTGTTTGCTTATTCATTTATTTTTGGACTTTTCCCCCATTAGAATATAAGTTCCTCAAGGGTAGGAACTTTTGCCTGTTTGTTCATGTTGTATTCCCAGAACATAGAACAATACCTGATACACAACGAGCACCCAACAGAGTATATGTCAAATGGATCCATATTAGCCATTGCCACCGCTTCTGTTATTATTGATTTCAGTTATACAACAGCCAAACAGTTAAGAGCTTGCATGAGATTGAACTATACCAGAAAGCCAAATAATTGATCTATAATGAGAAAAAAAGAACCAAGCCACAAAGACATACTTCACTTTACAGCAAAAGCATCCTTGGAAAGGCAAAAACTATAATATTAAAGACTGCCTGAATATCACAGCGTGAAAACAGAGAAAAGGAAAGTGGGTGATCTCAGCACGCTGTAAAAATATCTGCTATAGGGCTATATTCACTATTGGTAAATTCCTGTCATACAGACCACAATGCTTAAATCATCTTATCTAGACCCCTCTTGGATAATGCTAGAATTAAACAGAGCTTCTGAGTTTACGTTCTTCAATACCCCAAGATGATTCTTCTGTCTTTACACTTATACTTTTCTCATGTCCAATACCAACACATGATAATAAAATTTGAATTTCGGGCTTCCCTGGTGGCGCAGTGGTTGAGAGTCCGCCTGCCGATGCAGGGGACATGGGTTCATGCCCCGGTCCGGGAAGATCCCACATGCCGCGGAGCGGCTGGGCCCGTGAGCCATGGCCGCTGAGCCTGCGCGTCCGGAGCCTGTGCTCCGCGACGGGAGAGGCCACAACAGTGAGAGGCCCACATACCGCAAAAAAAAAAAAAAAAAAATTTTAATTTCCACATAGTTCTATTTTCCATAGACACCAGTGGCTTCACCTATTTTTATAAATTTCTGCTACCTTTGGACAGTGAAAGAGTGAACTTTCTTCTTCATTCATTAAGTATTTACTGAACAGTGATGTATCTTGCATTCTGCTAGAATCTGTGGAGGACAACCAAGTATGAGACAGCAAACCTGCTATCAAGAAACTTAACATCTTAGAGAAAAAAAAAAAAGCCTACATATTATAAGGGTTTAGAGAACAATACGATTCATGATAAACAAATTACATGTATTTAAATGTAGAAGAAGCCTACTCTTTCTAATCCTTACCTGTTGACTCTACGAGGCCGTTTTTCTGGTTTAATATCCACGTCATAGTGATACACATCTATTTTAGGAATCTGAACCTGAAAATGATTGGCTAACAGTCGAATTGGTTTTCCAACAGTTCCAAGGCCAGGACGACGAGGTGGCTGAAACAGGCTGGTTGGAGGCCCTGAAGAGAATGAAAGATATTTGATGTGTTATTTGTTTGTGAACGATAATATTCCCCTCATGATCATGATGATAATAGCTACAATTGGAAATTCCCTGGTGGTCCAGTGGTTAGGACTCTGCACTCTCACTACCAAGAACCCGGGTTCAATCCCTGGTCCAGGAACTAAATTCCCACAAGCCACGTGGCACAACCAAAACAAAACAAAAATAGCTACAATTATTGAGATCTTATTATTCACTGAACATACTCTGATATACAAAGATCAAAAGTTTTTTGACCTAAGACTCTCTAGATTTCTAAATATTTTGCCATGTTGCTATTATTCTGAATATGGGGTTTGTCAACATTAGACACAGTATGATGAACCCTCAGAGGCAACCTACTGTCTAAAACCTTTTATCAGCATCAGTAGATCTACAACTAGGCTTACAAAATTATATGCATTTTAAAATAAAACCATCTCGGACTTCCCTGGTGGCGTGGTGATTAAGAATCCGCCTGCCAATGCAGGGGACACGGGTTGGAGCCCTGGTCCGGGAAGATCCCACATGCAGTGGAGCAGCTAAGCCCGTGCACCACAACTGAGCCTGCACTCTAGAGCCCACATGCCACAACTACTGAAGCCCGCATGCCTAGAGCCCGTGCTCTGCAACAAGAGAAGCCATCTCAATAAGAAGCCTGCCCACTGCAATGAAGAGTAGCCCCCGCTCACCACAACTAGAGAAAGCCCGTGCGCAGCAATGAAGACTCAACACAGCCAAAAATAAATAAATAAATTTGTTAAATAAATAAATAAATAAAACCATCTCTAAACTCTGGGGGTCATCACCAGTTCAGGCTGAAGATGATCCATTAATCCTCCATAAATTAGCCTGCATTATTATAGTTTGTACAGACTGTAGGAGATTAAACAGCAGCTATATTTATCAATTTAATTGCTAACTTACATAGTGAAACAACACCAATAATGCTAGACTTTCTTGCTTATAATGTGAAATTTTAAAAATCTGGACAGTCTGATATCTCCTGATCACAAGATCTAGTTCATTTCTTCAACAAACATTTATTCATTTATTATATGTCGAACATGTACTGTGGACTCAGGAAAAAGACAGAGCCTCTGCTTTCAAGGAACTTACAATCTAGACCAGTGGTTCTCAACCTGGGGTAGCTTTTGTTCCCCAGTAAACATTTGGCAAATGCCTGGAGACGTTTTGGGTTGTCACAAATTGGGGAGTGATACTGACATGTAGTGAGTAGGGGCCAGGGATACAGCTAAACATCCTACAATGCACAGGTCAGGCCCCCAAAACAAAGAAGTATTCAGTCCAAAGTATCAAACAGTACTGAGGCTGGGATTTCCCTGGTGGCACAGTGGTTAAGAATCTGCCTGCCAATGCCTGGGACATGGGTTTGATCCCTGGTCCGGGAAGATCCCACATGCCTTGGAGCAACTAAGCCCATGCGCCACAACTACTGAGCCCGCGTGCCACAACTACTGAAGCCTGTGCACCTAGAACCCATGTTTTGCCACAAGAGAAGCCACCGCAATAAGAAGCACGCGCACCGCAACGAAGAGTAGCCCCTGCTCACCACAACTAGAGAAAGCCCGTGTGCAGCAATGAAGACCCAACGCAGCCAAAAATAAATAAATTTTAAAAAATGAAATTAAAAAAAAAAGCAGTACTGAGGCTGAGAAACCTTGGTCTAGATACGGTAGTGATTCCAAATTATTCCATTGATGGTTCACAAGATATTCCATAAAAAAAAGGATTCCATAAGCTAAAGAAACTGCATATTCCCTCCCCTGCTTAAAATTCCAATGTATATTATCATGTTAATTCTCTAAGAAGTCATGTAATAAATAAACTGTTAAACTTTAACTCATCATTTACCTAACTTGTTTTTCCCTAGAACACCCCCCCACACACACACACTCTTTCTCTGTTTTTATTTATTTTTTTAGATTTTTTTTTGATGTGGGCCATTTTTTAAATATAAATTATTTTATTTTATTTATTTATTCGTGGCTGTGTTGGGTCTTCATTGCTGTGCACAGGCTTTCTCTAGTTGCAGCAGGCAGGGGCTACTCTTTGTTGTGGTACACAGGCTTCTCATTGCGGCGGCTTCTCTTGTTGCGGATCACGGGCTCTAGGTGCGCGGGCTTCAGTAGTTGTGGCTTGCGAGCTCTAGAGCACAGGCTCAGTAGTTGTGGCGCATGGGCTTAGTTGCTCCGTGGCATGTGGGATCTTCCTCGACCAGGGCTCGAACCCGTGTCCCCTGCATTGGCAGGTGGATTCTTAACCACTGCGCCACCAGGGAAGCCCCTGACGTGGGCCACTTTTTAAGTCTTTATTGAATTTGTTACAATATTGCTTCTGTTTTATGTTTTGGTTTTTTGGCCGCTAGGCATGTGGGAGCTCCGACCAGGGATCAAACCCGCACCCCTTGCACTGGAAGGCGAAGTCTTAACCACTGGACCACCAGGGAAGTCCCTCTGTTTTCATTTATTTATTTATTTATTTATTTTGCAGTACCTGGGCCTCTCACTGTTGTGGCATCTCCCATTGCGGAGCACAGGCTCCAGACACGCAGGCTCAGCGGCCATGGCTCACGGGCCCAGCTGCTCCGTGGCATGTGGGATCTTCCCGGACCGGGGCACGAACCCATGTCCCCTGCATCGGCAGGCGGATTCTCAACTACCGCGCCACCAGGGTAGCCCCCCCTCTGTTTTTAAAATCAAACATCTATCAATACTCAGTAGATAAGGATTTAGGGAAACACAGCCTGGGAAATATCTGTCTACAGAAAATCTTACTCCTTTTTGATCATAATGTCAAATGGACACTGGCCTAAAAAATTAACATCTTTTCTGCTATGAATAGTGAGCTGTGTTTACAAAGGAAAGTTACAACAGGTTTTCTTGTTGCAATGGTATTTCATCAAGAACAAAGACAATTCACTAAGGAGAGAAAACTTTGAAGCAAGAAGCTGTTCTGGTCCAACATCACTTAGGAAAATCAAAGCAAACACTTTAATGAAATTTGTGTTGACAGATCACCACATACTAATTCTTAAAGTACTGAAAATCTTTTCACGTATTAAATTCACTGCTCCTTCTTCCCCTAAATTATACTCATCCTTCAAAACTCAGGTTGAGTGCAACCTCCTTGGAAAGCCTTTCCAGAATCTCCCAGGCTGGAGGATGCATCTTCTGTGTTCCCAAGAACTTCTGTATAAGGGAGCATTTAGGACAAGTACCTAGAAACAACTTGTTAAATTACTGTCTCCTTCACTAGACTGTAAACTCTTAGAAGAAATGGACTTCCAGTTCGTTGTTATCTCAATACCTAATTCAATGACGAGCACATTGTAGGAATTCAATAAATGTTGAACAGTACCAATAATCCCTGTAGCAGATCCAGGTAGAAACTAAACAGAAACCTAGTCATTTCTAAAACAAAAGAATTGACGATTATCTTTTCATTAAAACAAAAAAGCACTTAATTTATACTAAGAATATTATTATTCCTTGGAGTTGAGTTCCACTTCTGGTGAACAAGGGGATCTACTCTTGGTGTGATACAGCATTTATAAACAAGGTAAGAAGTAGATAATAAATAATATCAGAGGTAGACAGGCATACTGAATTAACCCAATTAAATCACATTTAAAAAGTCAGCCCTGCATATTCCAAGATATGCTTAAGCAATCTTTGTATCGAAAATCCAGCTTTATGACAGAAATTTGGATCAAGTGACTTGCCCAAGGACGTATGACTAGACTAGGTCTCCTTACTCCCAGTTCAGGGCTATTTCTTCTCCAATTTACTTCACAATCCTAGGGCATCTATACCTCTCTAAAGTACTTAATGCCCTTTAAAGAGGCAGAGGCAGAAGAAATGAAGGAAAGGGATTAAGAAGTGGAGAAAAGCAGAGTGTGTGTCTTTTCCATGGCAAGAGAGAAAAGTTAGAAGGTGAGTGATCATTCCTTTTAATAAGGTTAGAAGACTTATTTAGAAAGATATATTCTAAAATTGTTCATCCCCAAAGCTGGTTTCTTTGAATTTATCAAACGACTTATGAAGAAATAAATCACAGTGGCTAAGGCTGTGGAATCAAACTGCCTGAGTTTCAGTCCTGGTTTTACCACTCCCTAACTGCACGACCTAGGGCCAGTTTCTTAGCCAATCTGTGCATCAGTTTCCTTACCTATAAAATGGAGGAGGTATGATAATAATAGCATCCATCTCATAAGGCTACTGTGAGGATCTCATGAGACAATGTACATAAAAGGCTTAACACGGTGCCTCACAATGGTAAGCACTCGATACATGTTAGCTATTATGACTGAGCTTGCATAAATGTTATAGTTATTGCTCAAAGGTCTTCATGTGGAGAGCATCTTCAAAATTTAGTGACAAAGTCAGAGAATGACATCTTCCAAAAAGGTAACAAATATGACTCAACACAGATTAGATGAAGTCAGCTTAATAGAAGAGGAGGGCATTAGACTAGGAGTCAGGTGACCCAGACTCATCCTCACCACTCAGCCTTGAGACCTTGATAAAGTCACTTAAGCTCTCTGAACCTCTTTTCTCATCTGTAAAATGGGGATCATACCTGCCTTGCCTACCTCACAGAGAATTAAATGAGCTAACAGCTAAGAAAGCACTTTCCAAACTGTAAAGCACTGTAAAAATTAATATTACTATTAATATAAGCAAAATAAATGGTAATATAATTAAATATATTTATTTCCAAGTTATTGTTGTCAGAAATCGAAATTGGGTGAGGGAGAGCACAGCAAGACTAAACATGCTTCAGTGATTGTTCAGGCCAGGAGGGAACAGAGCACTAGATCCATGCGCTTTAACAAAGAAGCAGAAAAGCTTCTCTAGGTTCTTAGCCTGGATGAAATATCCCACAAGACTATCAACTCCCTTTGCTCTAATTCCATGCTCAGCAAGCAGCTTCTTGTTATTCATTGGGTTTCCAAGGTACTGTGACACCAAAAAAGGAGCTTGCTAGACAGCAGGCGAGAAAATATTCCAGTCAACGGAAAAGATCTACGTGACATTGTGGCTTATTCATTAGTGTCTTATAAATGTGGTTAGTGAGAATTAATTTTCCTCAACCCTGGGTGAAATGATAAGTCCTGCAAAATCTAAAATCAAACCAAAAAGAGAGTCCCTGGGATGTTCCTAACACTGCCAGGTTGATCTTTTCCATGAAATTTGGTTTGTATACACAGTTACAAAGTCTCTTTTAGTATCAGCTCATAAATGCAACAGTTGTTTCAATTATGACTTTCTAGCAGGGGAGGGAGGGAAGAAACATTTGTTGAGTATCTCCAATGCATTACTATCTACAACAAGAGTTCCCACATACATTACCTTATTTCATTCTCACAACAATCTTGCAGCACATACTTATTATTACCCTTATTTTATTGATGCGGAAATGAAAGTTCAAAGGAATTAAGTAATTTGCCCAAGGTTATACAACTATTAAATTACTAGATTGGATTTGAACAGAAGTCTGTTACATTCCTAAAGACCTGATCATGCCTTTAGCCGGGGGACATAGCTGAAGTAACCCTGTGTAATACACTGAGGTTTATCAAATAATATTAATGTGACAAAACCAATTTATTTTTAAAAGGCATATGAAATTTGACTACGAAGTCCTTTAAAAAATACTCTAAGGGGCTTCCCTGGTGGCGCAGTGGTTAAGAATCCGCTTGCCAATGCAAGGGACACGGGCTTGAGCCCTGGTACGGGAAGATCCTACATACCTCGGAGCAACTAAGCCCGTGCGCCACAACTACTGAGCCTGTGCTCTAGAGCCCGCGAGCCACAACTACTGAAGCCCGAGTGCCTAGAGCCCATGCTCCACAACAAGAGAAGCCACCGCAACAAGAAGCCCACGCACCACAACGAAGAGTAGCCCCTGCTCGTTGCAACTAGAGAAAGCCATGCACAGCAACGAAGAACCAAAGCAGCCAAAATAAATTAATTAAAAAGAACCCCAAAACTCTAGGGACTTCCTGGGCGGTCCAGTGGTTAAGACTTCGCCTTCCAGTGCAGGGGGTGGGGGGTTGGATCCCTGGTCCAGGAACTAAGATCCCACATGCCTCGTGGCCAAAAAAAACAAAACATAAAACAGAAGCAATACTGTAATAAATTCAATAAAGACTTAAAAAAATACTCTAAGCAGCAAATTAAAGTGGAGTTGAATCATTCAGCTATGTAAACAAGTTTCAAGTAAACAAACTTGCAAAGTTTCCAAACTCAAATGGTAGACTGAGTTTTCTATGCACTAGAAAAATGAAATGCTCTACAACTAAGACTACTATGTAGATAAGGTATGATATTAAAGTTAATTCTAACACAGCCCCTAAACCCTGCCCTACTTAGCCAAGACATCAGAAACTTGTTGGGGTTCCAGGTGGGAGCAGCAGACTCCAATCTGCAGGGCATTTGTTACAACTTGGAATGGTTCTTCTTGTTTGGGCAGAGTCGGGGAGATAACCAGAGGCCATTCATAATACAGTTTCCAAAGCACTTTCTCCTTCATTTGATCCTCACAACTACTTCTAACCCAATTAGAAGATACTCAGAGTATTAAAGCCGGAGCTGCAGCCTCTGGCTGGTAACTCGCCTGTCACTGAGGAGCTACGACAGACCACTCTGGGTCTCTTGCACAGACTGACAGGTAGACAGAGGCAGAAGACCACATTCCTCGAGACTTCAGGGCCTTTGAGAAAGGGTGGACACTTTGCCCCTTGGCCTTCGGGGCTAATGAGAAGTGTTTAGGGGAAGTTCTCTTTCTTCCTTATCTGAGGGCTCTGGACTGTCTGTCAGTGCCAAGAAAAATAGGGGTGCGGCCTCAAGCCAATAATACCCCTGGTAGTAAATGGTGCAGTCCTTCCCAGTCCGGTCCGGTCAGGGCCAGGCCTCCGCTGCGCACCTGGCACAGATCGCGTCCCTTCTGAAGCCCAAACTGGCCTCGCCTCCACCCTGGAGCACAGACCACCTCCCTGAGGTTGGGTCAGGTCTCCCTGAGACCTGGGGACGCGGGTCACCTTCCTCCGTGACCTCGCTCCTTCCTTAGACCTCGAGAACTGGCTCAGCTCTCCAGGCTGGGGCGCGGAATCCGCCCCCGCCGAGGCCAGGGTCAGCTCCCTCTGCCTTGTGCAATGGGGTCCCCCTCCCCCAGGCCTGACGGCCCAACCCAGGTACGCACAAGCCGATGGGGGCCACGGGGAGCTGCCAGCCCGCCCACCCGCCCACCCGTCCCCGGATCCGGTCCTGGTCCCGGCCCGAGCGTCCTCCTCACCGGGTCCCAGCGCCTCCATGGCGGCGGCGGGGGCCGCCTCGCTGCGGTCCCCGGCGCCTCCCGCTCCGGGCCCCGCCGCCGCCGCCGCCGCCGCGTAACGCTTGATCTCCGGAATATTGGCGCTATGGGGGCGCCGCGGAGACGCGGGCGCTGAGCAAGGGGCGGCGGCGGCGCCCGGCCCGGGGACAGGGACCCGGCTCCCGCGGCTCTTCCGGCCTCAGCGACAACAAAAACAATCCCCGCCGCCGCCGCCAGCGGGAGCGGGAGCGGGAGCCAGCGCGCGCGCCCGTCGGGCGGGGAGAGGGCGCGGGGCGCGCGCAGCCAGGGGTCCCGGCTCACGGAGGGGGCGTGCGCAGCCCCGGAAGCCGGGTGCACCCGGCCCGGCGTGGGGCAGAGGCGGGATGGGGCGGGGGTGGGCGCGCGCGCCCTGAGGGGGCAGCGCCCAGAGGACGCGTCGGGGGCGCGCCCGCCCGCCCGCACTGCCCTGTAGCCCAGGGAGGCCTTCCCCGGCGAAGGGCTCTGGGGGGCCTACATGCTGTCCTCCCAGAGAATCCCAACACACAAGTGCCCGGAGAAAGATCGGGATTGCAGACCCCGCTGATCCAGACACAGCTCTCCACTTCCGCCCGTGGAAAGTGTCCTGAGATTCACGTCGGACACCTCTCCTCCTTCCTCCCACCTCAGACCACTTCTTTCTCCTCTGTCTCCTCTTTCTCCACTGTCCTGGGACTGAGAACACCGGGGTCACCACGGACGCAGCATTTTCCTTCCACTTCATCCAAGACTGTACACCCAGGTGCTCTTCCCAGCCCATGCAGCCGAAAGCACCACGGGAATGGACTATGATGAATGATGTGTTCTCTCGCTGTCTATGACTTCTGCTCAGCAAGTCACCAGTCACTTCAAAGAGAAAAGTTTTGCTTTCTTGGATGACTTCACTGGAGCAGCCAAGAGCCAAAGGAGCAACACCCCACTCCAGGGTGGTGCAGTCAGCCCAGTAGACCCAGCATCCTTGGGGCTTTCAGTTGAGACTTTGAGTTCGAGAACATAGGCCAAGAAGGAGTTTCTAGTCTTCAGAATGAGGCAGCTCTGTGCCCACTAATTAAAAAGGGACAATGTGTATATGTGGTACTTGCTAGAGCTGCCATTACAGAGTACCACAGATTGAGTGGTTTAAACAACAGAAATTAATTTTATTACAGTTATGGAGGATAAACATCCAAGATCAAGGATTGGTTTCTTCTGAGATCTCTCTCTTTTGCTTGGAGATGGCATCTTCTCCCTGTGTCTTCTCACGGTTTTTCCTCTGTACACATCTGTGTCCAAATGTCCTCTTTTTTTTTTTTTGCGGTACGCAGGCCTCTCACTGTTGTGGCCTCTCCCGTTGCGGAGCACAGGCTCCTGATGCACAGGCTCAGAGGCCATGGCGCACGGGCCCAGCCGCTCCGCGGCACGCGGGATCCTCCCGGACCGGGGCACGAACTCGCGTCCCCTGCATCGGCAGGCGGACTCCCAACTACTGCGCCACCAGGGAAGCTCCAAATGTCCTCTTCTTATAAGGACACTAGTCATCCTGGATTAAGGCCCACCTTACAGACTTCATTTTAATTTAATTGCCTCTGTAAAGACCCTCTCTCCAAATACAGTGAATTCTGAAGTAATGAGGCTTAGGATTTCAAGGTGTGAATTTTGAGGGGACACAATTCAGCCCATGACACGTGTAGTACGATAGTTATTTGAGCACCTACAATGTGCAGCCATAGAGCCAAGTAATTTTTGTATGATAAAAATGATTTAGGGCTTCCCTGGTGGTGCAGTGGTTGAGAGTCCGCCTGCCGATGCAGGCGACACGGGTTCGTGCCCCGGTCCGGGAAGATCCCACATGCCGCGGAGCGGCTGGGCCTGTGAGTCATGGCCGCTGAGCCTGCGCGTCCGGAGCCTGTGCTCCGCAACGGGAGAGGCCACACCAGTGGGAGGCCCGCGTACCGCAAAAAAAAAAAAAAGAACAGATTGGTTGACAGTTAAGAGGATAAGGAAAACCAACTAAAGGCCAAGTTTTTTTTTTAATTTTTTATAAATTTATTTATTTTTGGCTGTGTTGGGTCTTCGTTGCTGCGCGCGGGCTTTCTCCAGCTGCGGCGAGCAGCGGCTACTCTTCGTTGTGGTGTGTGGGCTTCTCATTGCGGTGGCTTCTCTTGTTGCAGAGCATGGGCTCTAGGAGCGCAGGCTTCAGTGGTTGTGGTGCTCAGGCTTAGTTGCCCTGCGGCATGTGGGATCTTCCCGGACCAGGTCCCGACCCGTGTCCCCTGCATTGGCAGGTGGATTCCTAACCACTGTGCCACCAGGGAAGCCCCCAAAGGTCAAGTTTTGGGTTAAGCCTAGTAGCCACCTCCCTTCTCCACTCCAGGCTAAATTCTTCCCATTCACACAGTGCTGGTGGCTTCCAGCCTGGTTTGAGGCTGACTTTCCCCCTCTCACTTTCTAACAGACTCCCCCCCATATTTTATTTGGTACACTGAGCAGAAACCATAGCCTGTTTCCTGTACTGAAAATAGCCTTAGAAACCTGAGTATGAAATGTATTTAGGGCATAGTCATGACTGCAACGCCTCAATTCCTCAGTCTCTCACCCCTGCCATTCTCGACTGCTCTGATGATCTACATTCTTCCAAAACTCACTCCCACTCAGGCACCCACTGCCCCCTTTCCGACTGAGCCCTTCTGAGCCCTCCCAAACCAATGTTCTACAGTCAGTAAACTCTCCTAAACCTCAGTCTGTTCGACAAGCTCTCCTTCCACTTCCTGCTGTGTCTGAGAGGAAGCTCTGCCCCAGAATACCACTTCCCCCTCAGCTCTCTCTGATGGTGTCTGCTCATTCTCCCACACCCCACACATCTACAGGACAGGGTGGGGAATGGGCAGAGAATTGGCAATCTATTTGCACCCCCATGACACCAAACCTTGAATTCTCATTCTGATGTTAAAACTACTTGCCCTCTCGCCAGACTGCCACAGGGCCTCCCTTGGTGGTATAATTAACTCAGCTCCTGGTCTTCTGTCTCAGTTCAGGCCTGGCTCCCATTACATTATGAATCCTTGAAAGCAGGGCTTATGCCTTATTCAGGAATTCAGGTTTGTGTTTCTGTTGTCTAACTTGTTACTTGGCACAAAATGCTTACCCAGGGAAATGTATGGAATGAATGAATGAATGAATGAATGAGCAATTAATGTGTAAACCATGGGAACTAGAAATGGTCCAGTGGAGGGGCCTAGGTAAAAAACTCTGGGTGAATCCCCAGCTTCTCCAGAGTGCAGACTTTCCAATCAGGTGGTCCTGGGTTCAAATCCCAGTTCCACAACATACTAGCTCTAAGGACCTGGGACAAGTCCCTTCACCTACTGCTCAAGGATGTTGTGAGGAGGAAGTTAAACCATATATGTGCATGTTCCTGCGTGTCTGGCACAGAGTAAGTGCCCAATAGTAAACAATTCTCCTCCCTTCCCTCCTTTCCCCCAGCTAAAACCTGCTCCCCTGCTGCTGTCTTGCTGTCCTTTGAGAGACAGTGAGCTCATGATCTCGGCTTAGTCCAAGAGAGGGAAGCAGAGTTGTCAGGGACCAAGCATGTTTACACAGCCTTTGTCTGAGCCACCTGAGGACAGGGACTTGGCACACTCATCTGAGGGTGAGAGCCAGAACACGCTCAATCGAGGTTTATGAATGGAGCTGGACTTTTTGAATGTGTCGATGCTCCCCTGAGACCTGATTGTGCCAGAGGGTGCTAGTGGACCTTGTGCAAGATGGCAGGGCTCCAGCCACCCATGCTGCGTGTGACACTCCAACCCTTGTGTGGGCTGCTGGTCTCTGTTAGTGTTTTTTTTTTTTTTTTTTTTTTTGCGGTACGCGGGCCTGTCACTGTTGTGGCCTCTCCCGCTGCGGAGCACAGGCTCCGGACACGCAGGCTCAGTGGCCATGGCTCACGGGCCCAGCTGCTCCACGGCATGTGGGATCCTCCCGGACCGGGGCATGAACCCGCGTCCTCTGCATCGTCAGGTGGACTCTCAACCACTGTGCCACCAGGGAAGCCCCTCTGTTGGTGGCCCCAGCCTCTCCTAATACAATCTTTCCACAAGTCTGGAGCTTAGAAGTCGAGGATGAACTTCTTTGCAGTCGATCAGCTGGGCTAGGGACTTAAACTCTTCTTTAGCTGGGGACCCCCTTATTCAAACAAAAATCTTAAGTGGGAGCTGAAGTGGAGCCACTCTGTCTGAGGAAAGAGACCTGCATTGCACACTACTGAACTAGACTAGCTTGCCAAGAGACACCACCTGGCATCCCAACGGAATTTCTGCCCCCCTCCTCCTACTCCATCAGCAGCCTTGCTTCTTTACAATTTTTTAAAGTAAATTTATTCATTTATTTTTGGCTGCGTTGGGTCTTCGTTGCTGCGCGCGGGCTTTCTCTAGTTGCAGCGAGTGGGGGCTACTCTTCGTTGTGGTGTGCGAGCTTCTCATTGCAGTAGCTTCTCTTGCTGCAGAGCACAGGCTCTAGGTGCACGGGCTTCATTAGTTGTGGCACGTGGGCTCAGTAGCTGTGGCTCATGGGCTGAGTTGCTCCATGGCATGTGGGATCCTCCCGGACTAGGGCTTGAACCCATGTCCCCTGCATTGGCAGGAGGATTCTTAACCACTGTGCCACCAGGGAAGTCCCAAGAAGGCATTCTTAACAAGACATAAAATTTAGAAACCACAAAGAAAAATACTGATAGATTTAATTACAAGAAAAATTAAAACTTCTCACAAAAACCACCATAAAATTAAATATAAAGAGTTCCTATAGGGCTTCCCTGGTGGCGCAGTTGTTAAGAAGACCTAACGCAGCCAAAAATAAATAAATAAATAAACATATATAAAAAAAGACTTCCTACAAATTCATAAGTAGAAAAATTGGCAATTCACAGAAAAAAATATAAATGCTAACAAACATGAAAAGGTGTGCAATCATTAACAATCAGAAAAGCAAAGTACAAAAATGAGCTATTTTAAAAATTCATTGCTTGAAAAATATTTTTAAATTGAGTAAATCCAGATGGTAAAGGTGAGGGAAATTAATACTCTCACACAGTATTCGTGGGATTATAAATTGGGAAAACTTTTTTTGAAAATAGTCTGTCAGTGTCTATCAAAAATTTAATTGTGGGCTTCCCTGGTGGCGCAGTGGTTGAGAATCCGTCTGCCGATGCAGGGGACATGGGTTCGTGCCCCGGTTCGGGAAGATCCCATATGCCACGGAGCGGTTGGGCCCGTGAGCCATGGCCTCTGAGCCTGCATGTCCGGAGCCTGTGCTCCACAACGGAAGAGGCCACAACAGTGAGAAGCCCACGTACCGCCAAAAAAAAAAATTTAATTGCGCCTCCCTTCAAACCCTTAATTCCATTCTTGGTCTCTGTCTTAAGAAACTTGAAATTCTGTACACACGTAACATATAACAAGGACGTTTGTTCATTATAGCATTGATTGCAATAGGAAAAAAATAGAAATGACCTTAACATTCATCAGAAAGGAATGGTTTAAAAAGTAGATTACATTCATATTATGGAATAATAAGTAAAATGTATGTATTAAATGTATGAGATGCTTCTATATGTACTGACATGGAAGGATCCCTAAAATACACCGTTAAACTGAAAAAAAAATTCAGTACAATAGAATAAGATGCACAGTGATCTCACTGAAATTGTGTATTAAGGAGATAAAATGTATAGTTCTCTTTAGGCTGCCTCCCAATTCCCTCATTAGAGGTGACTACTATTAATATTTTATATGTATAATCCCTAATTTTTTTCTGTGCATTTATAGTTACATATATATAAGTCCATACCATATGATCTCATACACAGACATGCACAGAGGAAAGACTATGTGAATTGATACAGGGAAAACACCATGTAAAGATGGAGGATTGGAGTGTTGCATCCACAAGCTAAGGAACACCAAAGATTGCCCACAAACCACCTGAAGCTAGGAAGAGGCAATGATGGATTTCCCCTACAGGTTTCAGAGGGAGCATAGCCCTGCCAATACCTTGATTTTTGGACATCTATCCTCTAGAACTGCAAGATGATAAATTTCTATTGTTTTAATCACCCAGTTTTTGGTATTTTGTTATAGCTGCCCTAGGAAACTAAAATAGGGAGTAAAGGTGGAAATAGGGAGACCAGGAAGTGAGCTATTGCAATGATCCAGGTGAATGTTGATGGTGGCTTGAGTCAAGGTGGTAGCTGTGAATGCTGAATATGTTTTGAAGACAGACTTTGCTGATGGACCGAGTAAGAGGTATAAAAAAAAAAAAAGGAAAAAATAAAAAAGGAGAGGCATTAAGGATAATTCTAAAGTTTCAGTGCTGTTAGTACCCCAGGTGTCTGCATCTTTGTGCCTGAGGCCTTTCCCAGAAGTGCAAAAGGAAAGCCAATCTAACAATTCCTACCTTAGACTGGAAGTGCTGGGAAATTAACCCCACCTAGGGGAAGCCCTCAACCAGTGATTCTCAGGAGTTGGTGTATAAATATCCCAGCTCCTTTGCCCCTCAGATGGGAAAATTTTGACATGTGTGTTTTACACTATTTCTCACAAGATTAAGCTCCAGTCAATCAGTGGTAGCTGGCTTACCAACACATCTTTATTGGCTGCCTTCTCTTTCATGTATCTCTCCTACTGTTGACCCTTGTTTCTCTAAAATAAATTATTTGCACTTGAATCTTTATCTCAGAGTCTGCTTTTGGAGAAACCCAGACTAATACACAAGATTTTCAGCTTGAGCAACTGGGAAGATATTTATTCATATTTATTAATTAATAAATTGACATTTATGAAGATGGAGAAGACTTTGACAGGTAAAGATTCTTGGAGGGGGGAAGATCAGTAAAACATTTTGAACCCAATAGTTTTGAGGTGCTTGTTAGGTCACCAAATGGAGAGGTTGAATAGGCTTAGAGATATACAGTCTGGAGTCAGGAGAGAGATTGGTCTAGAGATATACATTTGGGAGTCAACAACATAGAGATAATATTTAAAGAAAGCCATGAGTCTGGCTGAAATCACTAAAGGAGTTAGTGTAGCTAGAGAAGAAAAGAGGTCCCAGGATTAGTAGGGTTCTTGGCACTGTAACATTTAAATGTCAAGGAAATGAGGAAAATCCTGCAAAGCAGATTGAGAAGGAATGGCCAGTGAAGTTGGAGGAAAAGAAGAGTGTGTGAAATCCCAGAAACTAATGGAGGCAAGTATAATATCAGTCCCTTCTTTTTGTTTGTTTTAGTATCCTTCATTTATTTTGGAGGCTTTCCTCAAATATCTAGTGGTCATATTTTGTCTTTTCACATTGACGAGTCGGGTTTTAAAAGGTTGATTTGAATTCTGTATCCATGTATGGGTTTTGTCTTTTGGTGGCTTTCATAGTAGAAGCTGAAACTCTAGGTCATTTCTCTGAGGCTGTTCTGTTTCTCCAGGGAATTCCCCATTTTCAAGCTGAGGGAAGGAATAGCCTAGTCACCAAATAAGGAGATTATGGGGTGGGGGAGGGAGTGAGAGTGTGGCCTCTTCGTTCGGTATGTAGACTTCCAATGACTCTCCCTTTCTCTAGTAAAGTACCTCTCTGTTTCAATTACTGCACAGACTAAACCTCCAGATTCCTGCCAGGGAGGAGTAGTAGTCATCTGACAGGTGCAAGATTATAGAAGGGACCTAAAGGCTAATGGATCCTTACAGAGACTTTCATCCAATCCTCTTGTCTTGAACCCATTCTTCTCCCTGGTTCTTTCTTCCTGAGTTTCTGAGTCCTCTAGTATTTGAGTTTAGCTGGAATTCTGTGGCAGGAAATGGCTTGCTTCTCATTAGCACCACCTCTGTAGACAGTTGGTATGTGGCTTTTTCAGCCCTGCTAATTTTTCCACTTGGATTTCCACCTTCTCATCCTCTCATGTCTCCTCTCCCACTCTCTTTATCCTTGTGGGTTTATTTTGGTCTTATTCACTTGCTTTCATTTTTGTGGGGCTCGAAGAACTAGAAGAGATAAACACATGTGTTCATTTTTCCTTCTCAACAACAGTATTTTTTTTTTTTTTTTTTGCAGTACGCAGGCCTCTCACCGCTGCAGCCTCTCCCATTGCGGAGCACAGGCTCTGGACGTGCAGGCTAAGCGGCCATGGCTCACGGGCCCAGCCACTCCGCAGCACGCAGGATCCCCCCGGACCGGGGCACAAACCCACGTCCCCTGCATCGGCAGGTGGACTCCCAACCACTGTGCCACCAGGGGAGCCCTCAACAACAGTATTTTGAGGTCATCAAATGTAGAGCAATTTTCTAGTGTCTGGGGCCAGAAATTCAAGAGAGATGTGAGTTCTTCCCTGGAGAAGCCACGTTCCTTGAATTCTTGGTGTCTCTGGTCTTCCAGAGTATCTCTTATTTTCTTTTTCCCAGAGGCTAGAACTCGGCCAGAAGTATTTCTGCCTGGCCAATTCATCTATTTTCCAGTTACCTAACTGTGGAGGCATTTCCTACTTGCCAAGGAGCCAACTCAGGTTGACTCCTCCCTTTTGTCTATCCTTCTATGTCCATGATATCCACACAGGAGGAATATATATGCATAACTCTACTAAGTCCAGAAAGTAATGGAAAGTTATGAAAGGGAATCTCCAAGTTATATGGGGAAAATGTTTGGAAACTTCGGGCCGAGAGAATGTATATGGAGCGGGTGGGGGTGATTTAGACCATAAATTTTATTTTATATCACTATCCACACATCCCGGTGTTTCTGAATATGCCAAAGTTAATGCTAATAATAAATGGAAACATTTCTATAATGCTTGTTATAAGTCAGTACTATTCTAAATGTTGATCACTTAACTTGTAAAATAAATCATTATATATTAACTACATAATTGTCAACAGCCTATGAGGTAGATACTACCATTATCTCCAATTTACCACTAAAGAAACTAAAGTACACAGGAATTAAATACAAGGCTACGGTGAAGGAATTGAACCTAGGTGTTCAAACTCCAGAGTTCAGATGCTTAACCACTAGCCTATGCTGACTCTCTTCTTCGGGCTAGATCATATTTTGCTTCCTTTAACTCATTAGGTGAAAATTTTAGGATACCAAGTGTCAGAAACCAATCAAAGTTTTCCCATACCATTTATTTATTATTACATTTAACACCCAGACCACATCTTGATGGTATCCTCACTAATTTTGGCCTTCTGTTTTTAATTGGGATTCTTCAACCATCTGGATACTTCTGGCCCCCAGAAGTGGTATTGCTTCCTATAGTTGGAGTCAGTGATGGAATGGATGTCTGCAACCTTACAACAGAGTCTCTGAGTACTTAAGCGCTTTGTCTGGGTTGCAGTTCCAACGAGAAGGGTCATTCTAATCATCTTTATTATTTTCCCAGGGGCAAGTTTGGGCTCATACTAAAATTCGATTACAGTTCCTTTTTTTCTTATTTGAGATATAAAAGGAAAAATCTTTTCTTCATCTATTTATGGATGCATGCATTGGAGGAGGAGGAAGGATGAGCTGGGGCACTGCAGGCTCAGCCAAGGATGCCACAGTCATTTTGCAAAAGCTGGAAGCAGAGCAGCAGGGTGGAAAGAGATATCCTGAGGGACAGAAAACCAGGCATGAGACTAAATATCCAGTAACTCCCGAAGCTAACATCTAAACTGTGAAGTAGAAAGAGATCTCCCATGTTTCAGAAAGCTGGGAACTGGCTTAAAGCATAAAGAGTTTACTAAAATATTGCTGATACTCAAGAGTCCAAGTCTTGCTGAAGGGAAAGCCCTGATCCACCTTCAAAGTATTTGAAAACAGTAGTGAACTGAATGTAATTAGAGCTGAAGCAAAGCTGAGATCCAGCTCAACTACAGGTTAGATTGACTAATTTCCCCATACTAGTGACCTGACAAAAAGGGGCTTGCCCTTTTTAATCTGTGTTGGTTTCTACAGTCCTTTTTCACAAAAACATATAATTAAAAGCTATCAGATACACAATGAAACAAAAACAAGCAAAAAGACCCATGGTCAAGAGTGGAAATAGTGCTAGAAGCAGTTGAAGTGATAGCTCAGATTTTAAATGATCAGACAAGGACTTTAAAATAGTTATAATAAATATGTAAATGTTCTAGTGGAAAGGTGGATAAAATGCATGAACAGATGGAGAATTTTAGTAGAGAAGTGTAAACTATAAAATAAGAATCAAATGGAAGTCCTAGAAATGAAAAATAAGATATAAGAAGTGAAGAATGCTTTTTGATGGACTTAACAGCCGACTGAACACAGCAGAGGAAAGAATCAGATGCTTGAAGACAGGTCAGTATAAATTATCCAAAGTAAAATACAAACAGGAAAAAAAAAAAGGAGCAAAAAGTATGGAACAGAGTGCCCAAAACCAGAGATAAAATGAAATGTTCTAACATATGTGTAATTGGAGTCTCAGACAAAGAGGGCAGAGAAAATCAACAACAACAAAAAAGTATTTGAGGAGATAATAGCTGAGATTTTTCTAAAATAGATGAGAGATAAAATGTACAGATCCAAGAAGTTTAGCAAATCCTAAGCAGAATAAATACACATAAAACCACACCTAGACATATCCTACTCAGATGACTGAAAATCAAAGATAAAGATAACATTTTAAAAGGAACCAGAGGGGGAAAAAAACATATTACATACAGGGGAGTAATGATGCAAAGAATGGATGACTTATCAGAAATGAAGGCCAGAAGACAACGGGTGACATCTTTAAAGTACTAGAAACAAAAACCGTAAATATCCTTCAAAAAAGAAAATGAAATAAAAACATTTGCAGGTAGACAAAGCTGAGATAGTTTGTTTCAGACAGACCTGCATTATAAGAAATGCTAAAAGAATTTCTAGAAGCTGATAAAAATTCGGATCTGCAGGGAAAAATGAAGAGTACCAGAAATGGTAAATATATGGATAAATATAGAAGACCTTTTCAAAAATAATATCTAATTTTATTTATATATAATGTATATATATATAATTTATATATATATATATATATATATATATATATATATATATAATGTGTGTATAATATATTGTGGGATGTATAAATATACAACAAGGATTCAAAGGGCAGAGGTGGGTAAATGAAATTATACTATTGTAAGATTTCTTACATTATTCATAAAAGAGTACAATATCATTTGAAAGTTAGATTGTGTTAAGTAAAAAAATGCATGTTAAAAGAATTATAGCTAACAGTAGAGGAAATAAATGGGATAATAAATTCACCCAAGAGAAAGCAGGAAATGAGGAACAAGTGAGACCAAGAGAAAACAAATATCAAGATGAAAAACTCAAACCCAAGCACACTAACAATTATATTAAATGTAAATGGATCAAGCACTCCAATTAAAAGTTTTTCCATATTGGAAAAAAAAAATAACAAGCAGGGAATTCCCTGGCGGTCCAGTGGTTAGGACTCCACGCTCTCACTGCAGAGGGCCCGATTCAATCCCTGGTTGGAACTAAGGTCCCATAAACTGCGTGGCAAGGCCAAACAAACAAAAAACCAAGAAAGGATTTCTAAATAAAGGAGCTTTAAGAAGCGTATTTGTATTTGTTCATCTTTTTTCTCTTAATTCAAACATGCAGCTATCTTGTAAGGAATGGCAGAGGGTTTGTGATAGCCATACCTTGATCAATGGTCATAATGTATGTCTCATTTGCTTCCATGAGAAGAAAAAATTATAGCATTGCTGTGCCAGACATTTCATTTGGTGATTTAGTCAATTGTTACTGGTAGTATCTGGCCTTATTGATCAAACACATATCCTTATATTGAGAACTTATATCTAACAGCCTCCTAAAAACTTGGCATTTCTAACAGAGTTGATATCTGACTTTTAATAAGATATCGAGGTCATGCTTCTGTAAATACAGAAAAGAAACATCCTGAAGCCATGGAAAGAGCATTGGACTTGGAGTTAGAGGGACTAGATTCAAATCCTAGCTAGATTAAAATCCTAATCCTACATGTTAATGAACTATGTGATCCTGGGTAATAAACCCTCTTTCCTTCTCTGGATCTTAGTTTGCATCTATAAAAATAGGGATAATAGGGCTTCCCTGGTTGCGCAGTGGTTGAGAGTCCGCCTGCCGATGCAGGGGACGCGAGTTCGTGCCCCGGTCCGGGAAGATCCCACATGCCACGGAGCGGCTAGGCCCGTGAGCCATGGCCGCCGAGCCTGCGCGTCCGGAGCCTGTGCTCCGCAACGGGAGAGGCCACAACAGTGAGAGGCCCGCATACTGTAAAAAAATAAAATAAAATAAGGATAATAATAATACAGGCCTTATAGGTTTGTTGTGTTGATTAAACAATGTATAGGAAGGGTCTAGTCTAGTGCCTGACACATCAGTTCCTTCTAAAAAATAATAGTTGAATCTAATGTCACAGAATTTGGAAAGCTAGTGGTAGCTCAAAGGGGAGAAATTAAAGCATTAACAGACAGAAAGAGAATATTAAGGCTAGAAGCTCTTTCAAAGCAGACGTCTTTAGTTCTTTACCATCTCTGTACTTTGAATAAGACTAAGTGCTCTGCTTATTTGAAAAGTTTGCTTACTTGAAATGATCCCATCAAGCAAGAAGAGCAAGAGAATTCTAGCAGGTTATAGCCCCCATTTTTTTTTTTTTTTTTTTGGCCACGCTGTGCAGCTTGTGAATCTTAGTTCCCCAACCGGGGACTGAGTGTGCACCCTCTGCAGTGAATGCCTGGCGTCCTAACCACTGGACCTCCAGGGAATTCCCAGCCTTAACTTTGCTTCTAATGTTTGGTGACAGGTAAGAGGTTAAGCCCTTGCTTTAGGCTTAGACTAGTCTTTCTGCAGCTGTTCCATCATTCCACTTTATGGTTTAATGGTGGTGAAAGGAATTAGCATTTATTTAATGCCTACCACGTACCAATCAGTGAGTTAGGGGTCTTAACATATACCATCTCATTTTAATCGATTTTGTTTGGGGAAAATTGAACCTGAGAAAAAAGTGACTTCCCCACAGTTACATGGCTGATAAGTGGCAGAGCCAGCCTGTGAACAAAGAAAGATCTCTCCGATGCCAGTGTCCGGGCTTTTTCCATGACACCATGCTGCACCTCTGGCCCTTGCCTCACCTGGGCTATACAGCAACAATCTCTTCACTGGTGTTCCTGTATCCAGTGTTTCTCTTCCCAAACCATTCTCCGGATGGCAGCAAGCTGAACTTCCTAAAACACTGCATTGTCTTGACTCAACACTGGTTGGCTTCTCTTTGGTACTGTGGGTCCATATTGTTTGTTTGGCATTTAATGGTGTCAAGAATCAATTTGCTACGTGACCTTAGGTAAATCATCTTCTGTCACAAACTGACCCAAGCCAACTTGCTATATTATATTAATAAACATTTATTTACTAATTACTGAGTGGTGTTTTGTTGTTATTGCAGGGGTGAGAGGAAGATATCAGTAGCCTCCAACAGTGAGAGATGGGCTACAAGTTCTTTCTGGAAACCTTACCACAAAGTGGTGTGCTACAGTGAAAGCAAGTCTCAGACTGAAATCTACTACACGCTCAACATATTTATTAACAAGCAGGCAAAACCAGTCATACAACTTGTAAGCTCAGTGAAGTCCCAGATCTTGATCCTTTTAGACACTTTGCCAACTACCTTGCCTGAAAAGTTAACTTTAAGTAAATAAGACAATATTCTATTTAGCAGGATTCATCTAGCCTGCTAGTCAGAATCAGGTGACAGGATCTTCCACTAATGGGGAGAAAAATACTGAATAGGTCCCAGCCCATAACATCACTCTAAAGAACCTCGTTGCTGGGCTCACTAGATTCTTATATGTTTGTCAAGCAAGGGTGGAGGTACCTATATAATACAATGCTCCTAGCTAAATCACATATCTTGACACCATTTATTTCACCCATGAAAAAGCATATCTAACATCTAACCCTATTTAATAGTCTTCTAATGCTGATTGACAATAAAGATAATTGAAGTTCTTGATGTAAACTGCTACTGGAATGTGGGATATTGATTAGAATTTCTCAGATACTAACTAACCACTACTAGAGTGTTTATTTCTTATTAGGGTACTTCAGATGTTAACTAATAGCCACCAAGCTTTACACTAAAACTAGTTAACACACACGTATATAAAACTTTCTAGTCTGAAATATTTAAACATATATTAACATATTATATATCATATCTTTTATATGATATATTATAATATTTAATATAAGTAAATTACAGACAACATAACACCTTCACTGGGGTTCAGTTTGTTTATGTGAGGAAATAGGATGAGCTAACTTCTAAAGTTTCTTCCATGATTTTATAAGTGGATTTTAATGCAGTTAGAAGGATCTGGGTTAGAATCATGGAAAAACTTACTGACAGTTATCATCAAGCATGAAAACCTCTTTTCTAGAACACTTTCATATTTTCTTCAAAGAATTTATTTTTCTAAATAAATATCCTTAGCCCCAACCACACCTGTCATCCTCTAACCCTCTTTTTTATTAAAAAAATTTTTTAAAATATCTATTTATTTATTTACTTAGGCTGCACAAGGCCTTAGTTGTGGCACATGGGATCTTCGTTGCAGTGAGAACTTTAGTTGCGGCACGCATGTGGGATCTAGCTCCCAGACCAGGGATCGAACCCGGGCCCCCTGCATTGGGAGCACGGAGTCTCACCCACTTGGCCACTGGGGAAGTCCCTAACCCCCTTTTAAAAATAAACATTTTAAAAAATTATTGAGGTATAATTGACATATAACATTATATTAGTTTCAGGTGTACAACATAATGATTTGATATTTGTAAATATTGCAAAATGATCACCACCATGACTCTAGTTAACATTCATCACCACAAGTTACAATTTTTTTTCTTGTGATGAGAACTTTAAGATCTACTCTCTTAGAAACTTTTGGATATGCAATACAGTATTACTAACTACAGTTCCCATGCTGAACATTACATTCTCATGACTTATTTATTTTATAACTGGAATTTTGTACCTTTTGACCCCTTTCACCCATTTCACCTGCCCCCCACTCTCTGCCTCTGGCAACTACCAATCTGTTCTCTGTACCTATGAATTCGGTTTATTTTTTAGATTCCATATACTGGTGAGATCATGTGGTATTTGTTTTTCTCTATCTGACTTACTTCACTAGACTAATGCCCTCAAGGTCCATCTGTGTTGTCACAGATGCCAACACTTCATTCTTTTATATACCTATAACGTTTTCTTTATCCATTCACCCTTCGATGGATTTTTAGATTGTTTCCATATTTTGGCTATTGTAAATAATGCTGCAATGAACATGGGTGTGCATATATCTTTTTAAGTTAGTGTTTTCGTTTTCCTTGGGTAAATACCCAGAGGTGGAATTGATGGATCATATGGTAGTTCTATTTTTAATTTTTTGAGGAAATACCATACTGTTTTTCATAGTGGCTGCACCAGTTTCCATTCCCACCAACAGTGTACAAGTGTTCCCTTTTCTCCACATCCTTGACAGCACTTGTTACCTCTTGTAGTTTTGTGTTTTTTGGTTGCTTTGTTTCTTCATTGCTGCAGGCGGGCTTTCTCTAGTTGCGGTGAGTGGGACTACTCTTCATTGTGGTGTGCGGGCTTCTCATTGCCGTGGCTTCTCTTGTTGTGGAGCACGGGCTCTAGGCATGCAGGCTTCAGTAGTTGCAGCACTCGGGCTCAGTAGTTGTGGCACACAGGCTTAGTTGCTCTCAGCATGTGGGATCTTCCCAGACCAGGGATTGAACCGTGTTCCCTGCATTGGCAGGCAGACTCTCAACCACTGCGCCACCAGGGAAGTCCACGTCTTGTCTTTTTGATAACAGGTGTGAGGTGTTATCTCATTGTGGTTTGATTTGCATTTTCCTGATGATTAGTGATATTGAGCACCTTTTCATGTACTTGTGGGCCATCTGTATGTCTTCTTTGGAAAAATATTCAGATCCTCTGCTCATTATTTAAAAATCAAATTGTTTTTGTTTTTGCTGTTGAGTTATATGAGTTCTTTATATTTTGGATATTAACCTTTTCTCAGATATATGATCTGCAAATATTTTTTCTCATTCAGTAGATTGTCTTTTCATTTTGTTGGTGGTTTTCTTTGCTGGGCAGAAGCTTTTAATTTGATGTAGTCTCACCTGTCTATTTTTACTTTCGTTGCCTTCGCTTTTGGTGTCAAACCCCCAAAAATTATCACCAAAATTGCTGCCAAGGAGCTTACCACCTATGTTTTCTTGTAGGAGGTTTAAGGTTTCAGGTCTTATGCTCAAGTTGTTGATTCATTTTGAGTTAATTTTTATGTATGGTGTAAGATAGTGGGCCAGTTTTGTTCTTTTGCATGTGGCTGTCCAATTTTACCGACACCGTTATTGAAGAGATGTCCTTTCCCCATTGTGTATTCATGACTCCTTTGTTGTAGATTAATTGACCATATACATATGGGTCTATTTCTGAGCTCTCTATTCTGTTCCATTGATCTATGTGTCTGCTTTTATGACAATATCATACTGTTTTGATTGTCATAGCTTTGTAATATAGTTTGAAATCAGAACGTGTGATGCCTTAAGCTTTTTCTTCTTTCTCAAGAGTGCTTTGGCTATTTGGGGTCCACCCTGTAACTCCTTATTATTCTTTATTTTTTCCAAAACCTTTATCACTATCTGATATTATATATTTATTTACTTATTTGTTTTTGTCTATCTTCTGCTACAAGACTATAATCTCCCTAAGAGTAGAAACTTTGTTTCAAACTGTACTTTCTGTGCCTGACCTGCAGAGAAGTCAGGCATAGAGGGTAGAAGTTTGTTTTATCTTTTGCTGCATAGCAAACCATACTAAAATGTAGTAGCTTGTTTATTTAAAGCCCATGATTCTGTAATTTGGCTAGATTTAGTTGGTCAGTTCTTCTTTTCATCTGACCTTTGGTAACTCACATGGCTGCATTCATCTGGAGGTTCAGTGGGACTGGATGGTCCAAGATGGTAAAATCTAGTAGTTAAGTGTCGGCTGAAGTGCCTTGATTCTCCTCTATTTGGCACATCCAACAAGATACCTTGTGTTTCTTAAATGATGGCAACAGTGTTCTAAGATAATAGAAGTGAAAACTGCAAAGCTCGTTAAGGTTTAGCCTCATAAGCTATCTATACAATGTTACTTTCACTAGATTCTGTTGATCAATGGAAGTAACAAGGACAGCCCAGATGCAAGAGATCAAAAATTAGATGAGAGGTGCAGCAAAATCACATTGAAATCACAAAGAGCTGTGATTATTCTAACAATCTATTACAAAGCTCAATAAAGGTTTGTGGGGCTTCCCTGGTGGTCCAGTGGTTGAGAGTCCGCCTGCCGATGCAGGGGACACAGGTTCGTGCCCCGGTCCGGGAGGATCCCACATGCTGCGGAGCGGCTGGGCCTATGAGCCATGGTTGCTAAGCCTGCGCGTCCGGAGCCTGTGCTCCGCAACAGGGGAGAGGCCACAGCGGTGAGAGGCCCGCATACCGCAAAAAAAAATAAAATAAAATAATAATAATAAATAAAATATAAAGGTTTGTGAAGTGAATGAATGTATTATTATATCATGTCTCAAGTTCCATGCTTCATATTCAAGGTCGGCTGTGATCTTGCTTCCAGAGCACAAATAGCATATCTTCCCCAAGCACTCATCAAATCTGCTTTATTATTTATTTATTTGTATGTGTGTTTTATCCTCACAGAAAGGACATTATCTTGTTCTCTTGGTATAGCCCATGTCTCTATCAGATATCCAGGCTCCAAGGAGACACTCTGTTGGTCTTTAATGAGTTTAATTTAACTTAACAACCCTGACATCTTATCCCCTACCTTCCATTCCATCATCATGAAGTCACTAGTTGAACAATTCCCTGAAAATCTTATCATTATTCCAGTCTCCATGCCTTTACTCATTCCATTTTCCCCACCTAAAATACTCTCCTTCTTCCTCTTTGCTTATCTCAGTGTTTCTCACTGACATTTAGCAACTTTGGTCCTACCCACTAAATTCCAGTAGAGGCAGGGTCATTATGACAACCATGATAAATCCCCTGGTTAAATATCACTATCCTTTGGGCCTACAGTGGGAACAATATTGTTTTGTCTGTCCAGTACCACCTCCTGTCTTAGGAAGTGTTCCTTCCCCACTCCAACTACATCATTTTTGAAGAAGTTACTCTATTCCTGTAAGTCTGTGCCCTTCTAGGTACAGCTGAATTACCTGGCATGTCTGAAGAAGGCCAGGCACTAGCCTACCCAATTTGCTGAAAGTTAATAGGAATTAGGAGTGGAGTAGACCCCTTGTGTCCTTCTGTAATGGAATCCCCTTCCTCCAAACATACATATATGGGTTGACCTCAAGTGCTGAGGATGCTAATATCTAAATAAACAATACTCACACCAAAAGCCATTAAGTTTCTATAAAGCTTAGGGTAGGGTTGGGTTGTGAAAAACACTTGGGTTTTTACAAAAACTGAAGCAAAAAACCTGGGCAGAAAACTGAATAAAGCAGGGCAGAGGAATTTCTCTTATACATTTTTCCTGGGTAGGTAGCTAGAAAGGAAAAGGAAATTGAAGAGAAAATATATGAATGGAGTACTAAAAGCTACTGAATTAAGGTTTTGGATGCTGCACAGATAGAAGTTTGGAACTAGAAAGGAGATAAGGACCTGTGCCTGGGGAATACCTCTTCAGTCACCAGAAAAGCTAAGAGAGAGAGCTCCAATGTGGACAAGGGGCAGACAGGGGTGACCTGGGAAGGGGAAACCTTTTATTCTACATACTAACTTGTGCCAAGCTAAAGTGAGTCTGTACTTGAAATTAGTGACCTATATTCTCAACTTTGGTGACTGGCGCCCTAATTTGTCACTCAAGCAATCTAGAAACCTAAGAGTCACTAGTTTTACATTGACTCTATTGTCTCTTGCCCCTCAAGGTTAATCATCACCAAGCCCTGTCAATTTTGCCTCTTTTTTTCCAATCCATCTCCTCCTCTCTATTGTTACTACCATTGACCTAGTTCAGGTCCCTATAATCTCCCACCTAGACAACTGGTCTTCCTGCCTGCAGTTTAATCCCCTTCCAATCCATCCTTCATATGCTGCCAGAATAATCTTTCTCAAGCACATATCTAACCATGTTGCCCTCCTTCTTAACAACACCCCCATCCACCAGCTGCCCAGTTCATACCGTCTAAAAACTAAACTCTAAGCAGAGCACTCCAGAATTTTTGTGCCCTGTTTAACTTTCAGCCTTCATTCTGGCCATCCGTCCCCCTCCCCCAAACACACACTTCTGTGCTCTAGACGCACTGACCTACTTTCAGTTCCCCAACACGACATGCTTTATCAAGCCCCTACACATACCTGGAATACCTTCTCCTCCTCATGCCAGCCTGGAGAATTCCAATCCATCTTTGAAACTCAGTTCAGGCATCATGTCCCCCTGAATTGCCCCAGGCAAAATCAGTTTCCCCTCCTTCAGGGCCCCAACAGCTGCTTGTATACTCTTCTTCCATTACACATGCCTAGTTACTTGCCTGTCTTCAACCAGCAATAGGAAACTCTCTGAGAACAGGACTATATTTTATTTATCTTCATATTCTCTGTGTCTAGCATAGGCTTAAATAGGGGCTCAAGGTTGTTGAAGGAATAGATGGATATTTGATACTTTTTGGTACTTTAGGTTACCAAAAGTTGCAGTAAAGGAGCTTCTGCGTACAAAATAGCTGATGGTGTGTGTGCTGTCATGCGTTGGAAAGAGGCCCTGGTATTGTTTGGGTTCTTTTTTTAGGTGTATTTTAATAATTCATTCGACACTGATTTATTAATCATCCACTATGTGTCAGGTCCTGTGCCATTTTTAAAGGTCAGTGGATACTGGACATCAAGCAAGAAAAATAGCCTTGGCCTTCAAGCAGGTACTCTCCAGGAGAAGCTTTACAACTATATGGAATTACAGTACAAAATTATTTTTGAAAGCAGGTTCTGGGAGATGTAATTATTTTACCATTCCAAAGGAAAGTTTAAACAACTTGTTGAATAATTTTAAAATGAAGGGAAAAAAAAGGATAGAGTGGCTACAGGCTCCAGGTAATAGATGGAATGACATGACCCATCCCTGCCACATGGTGGCAGTGCTTCTCCAGGGATGAGGATTTCGTGGCCTAGGACTTCAGAAAAGCATGTTCTCACACTAACTCCAGAGGAGGAAGAGTACTAAAAATTTAACATGGTCAACTCTCTCAATTTGCACAAAAGATGAAGTAAAACATATAATTTAATCAACTTTCTCCCTCCAAACTTTCGTGGGCCTTTGGAATCTGCTTTTATTTGTTGGCCAGCAAGGAAATATAAATAGAACTTTGGACTGGGCTGAGCGTGTTAAATTACAAGGCTTATTTTTTTCATAATTGCTTTCTTATATTGATTTTTTGTGACATAATGATAGATTCTACTAGTGAAACAATTTCTCAAATTCTATGACCAAAATAAGTGTGTCAGTATTGTAAAGTATTTCCTGTAGAGCACCCAACTTCCAGGTGCTCTGACAATCAAACCCATCTGAGAATCATGATCTAATCCAACGTTTTCTAATTACAAATAAAGAAAACAAGGCTCTGAGAAGCTAAATGACTTCCTTAAGACCACAAAGCCATTTATGCGATAGGTTCAGGCTCATCCTTGCAAAGTGAACACTCCAGATCTTTCCCTCACTGCCATCTATCAACTTCATAAACAGAGCTTGTTGGATGATTAATCTTGAGAATCAAGAGACAGAGAGCAGTCAACGTGACTTCCAGATTTCTGAGTTGGTAACTTGGATTACGGTGCTGTATTCTCACCAAAACTGAGAATATAGATTGCTAATTTCAAATACAGACTTGCTTTAGCTTGGCACAAGTTAATATATAGAATAAAAAGTTTCCCCTTCCTAGCTCACTCCTTCCACCTATTGTCCAAATCAGAGCTCTCTTAGTTTCTCAGGTGACTGAAGAAGTGCCCTCCACGGAAAGGAAAATGCTCAGCGTTCTGAAAATGTTAATGTCTGGGGTGTCACCTCAGTTATTCACTTCCCAGAGGGAAGTCAAGAATAATATAGTTGTCAAGCGACTGAGTTAATTAGATTAACAAATACTGATTGATTTCTCTACCATGATCCAGGTATGTTCTAAGCCCTTGGTTCTCAAACTGTGATCGCCATACCAGCTGCTTTAGCATCACCTGGGAACTTGTTAGAAATGCAAGTTCTTGGCCCTCACATCAGACATACTGAATCAGAAATTCTGGGAATGGGGTCCAAAAATCTGTCCTTACAAGCCCATCAGGTCATTCTGATGCATGCTCAAGTTTGAGAATGACTATTCTAGATCAGGAACATATGGTGTTAAAGAAAAACAAAGTGCTTGTCATCTTGAAGCAACAATATACAAACACACAAAAATAAAACTTCAGGCAGAGGGAAGTGCTATCAGGGAAACCAGTACAGGGGATGGAGGGAGAATGTAGAGGGTGTGCAGGCAAGGTCCCTCTGAGGAGTATGAGCACTGGAGTCAGACTGAGCAGGGTGTGAATATTGGCTCCACCAGTTACTAGCCTTTGAAAGGTTTAGTTTCCTCATCTGCTAAAATGGAGATAGTATTATTACCTTACAAAGTTACTCTAAAGATTAAATAAGATAACGCTTGCAAAATTCTTGTAACTGTTTCTGTCTCAAGGTAAGCCCCCAATAGATGTTACCCCTCCAAATATGAGGGAAAAGTGTGTAGATGTATACTTAGGAATCATCAATGTAAAAATTAATAGTAAAGTGCGTGAAAAGGTGGATAGACTGAGATGTGAGAGAAGAGGATGGAAGATGGGATCTTGTTGGTGGGAGCAGACATGGGTTGAAAGGAGGTGAAGAAATGAAGGTGAGGAGAGAGAACTTTTATCTGAACTCAGCTAAAGCGGGAAACTTGGAAGAGGAGGCCAGTGGATAGGGTGACTAACCATCCTGGTTTGCCTGGGACTGAGGAGATTCCTGGGAGGTGGGACTTTCAATGCTAAAACTGGGCAAGTCCTGGGAAAACTGGAATGAGTTGGTCACCCTGTCAGCGGATAGGGTCATGGCCGGTGAAGTGGGGGAGGTAAACGTGACCTTTCGTTCTTGGTGCACTCATATCTTCCTTACGGTAATGTTGTAAATATCTTCCAGTAGCTAGACTCAGCAAGAATCTGGAGGGCAAGGGAGCTCGAATAATGCAGTGGGGAGAAGTCAGCCTTGCCTGGACAGAGCAGGATAAGGAAAGAGAGAGAATGGACTTCACAGGGCAAAAAGATAGTAACCAGGACAATGACAAGGGATTAGAACTGTCTGGGATTAGTCTGACTCCAGACCTTTTATTTTTTTTCCTGCCTTGTCCAAAGAGTATGGAGGTGGGATGAGTGTGTGTTTTCTGCATACTCGAATTAACCTTAAATAAAATAATAAAGGTTATCCAAGGATATTCTTTGGTATCTGAGCAGCCCACAAAACTTTTCCTTTTTGATGTCCAGTGGCGTGAGGGCCATGTACAAGAAGGAGCAGGTGGGATCCAGCTGCTCCAGGAAAGGAGGTCCTGGAGAAAATCCCCACGGGGATGACTTCAGGTGCCCAGGGATCTTCTCCTGGCTCACTTCCCGCCTGCGGGCTTACTCCTCAAAACGCGCTTGATGGGAGCTGCCGCGCTACGGTAAAGGTCAAAGGTCAAAGATCACCGCTCGCACGGTAACGTCTTGCAAGGCCAGAGGGTCTGGCCGCCAGGCAGCCAGGACACCTCCAGCCTCCCCCTGCCTCAGTTGACAAGAGGAGCCGCGACCCGCCAACCTAACCCAGATTATATTCAACGGGCCGGCCGAAGGAGCTTCGATTGGTAGGACAGGATGGGGGCGCGGCCTCATGTGGAAAGCCTCCTCCGGATTGGTGCAAATCGTTGAGGGCGGAGCCTCCACTCCGGCTGGGCGCGAAAGCTCGAACGCCGCTGCCTGGCAGGAGACTGCGGGAGCAGCTGTGTCCCGGGTGGGGGAAGCGGAGACCTGCTTCTTCCCGAGCAGCGTGTTGCGGAGGCCGGAGTCATGACGGGAGAAGTGGTTTCCGAGGTGAGTTTATGCACTTGCCTCTATCTGAAGCTGCGGAGGCCCGGCGCGGAGGGGTGGGGTGGGGCAGGGGTCGAGCTGGCCGAGTGGGTCGTGGAGGCTGGGAGGACTACAGCTCCCGGCGTGCACCGCGGCGGCTCGGCTTCGCGGCCCAGCGGAGATAAAACCACGGGCCCCGCGCGCTCGGGACCCCGCGGTCGATCCCGGCGCTGGGGTCCCCGCGCCTCGGTCCCCTCGGGGAGGTTGCTCCTGGTCTTTGCGGCGCGCACAGCGCGCCGCCAGCCTCTGATCAGCCTCCTCATCCCGCCCCTTTGGCGCGTTTCCTGCGGCGGGAGCTCTTCCTCCAACTGCGCCCCAAAAAGGAGGAAGGACCAGGCCGAACCGGGCCGCCAGGGTGAGAGGCAGCATTAACTGTAAATGGACGACAGGAATCTTAGAGACTTCGAAATTGGGTCTGGAAGAGGCCTCTGAGGTCATCACACAGGGTCCCGAGAGGTGAAGGTACCAGTCTCGGAGCCTTCCGGGAGGAGACCGGCTGGTCGCTGTCGGAATTGGCGTAGAAACGACATCTGTTTCCAGATCTGTGTTCTTTTCTGGGGCTGGGACTGGAGTGAGACACTCGTCTTGGAAGCAAAATTTAACGGGGCGCTTCAAGATAATTTTAAAAATTTATTTTTACTGAAGTATAGTTGAATTATAATGTGTTAATTACTGCTGTACAGCAAAGTGACTCAGTTGTACATATATGTACATTCTTTTTCTTATTCTTTTCCATTGTGTTGATCACAGGATATTGAATAGAGTTCCCTGTACTATACAGTAGGACCTTGTGGTTCAAGATAATATTTTAATGCAGTATTTTTAAAAATAAAAATCAATGCAAAAAATTCTATTATTTGATTTTGAACAAAATATCAAACTTTGAAATGAAGACAAGATCCGACCCTGTGTTTGCACTACTCTGTCTCACTCACCTCACACTCATCCTGGCCCTGGTTCAAAAAAAGCTTTATTTACAAAAGCAAGCAGCTGACCTCATGAGTCATAATTTGCCCATTTGATTTTTTATTTTAATATTGCACTAAAATATCTTGATTACTGAGTGTTTTGAGACCTTCTAGCCTCACCCTGTTCCTGGCCCTGACTGTTGCTGGTTCTGCTGCAGATTGCCAAGAATACAGTGATTAAGAGTATCACCATGGGGCTTCCCTGGTGGTGCAGTGGTTGGGAATCTGCCTGCCAATGCAGGGGATACGGGTTCGAGCCCTGGTCCGGAAGGATCCCACATGCCGCGGAGCAACTAAGCCCGTGTGCCACAACTGCTTAGCCTGTGCTCTAGAGCCCACGAGCGACAACTACTGAGCCCACGCACCACAACTGTTGAAGCCCGTGCTCCTGGAGCCTGTGCTCCGCAACAGGAGAGGCCGCCGCAGTGAGAAGCCTGTGCACCACAACGAAGAGCAGCCCTTGGTCGCTGCAACTAGAGAAAGACCGCGGGCAGCAACGAAGACCCAATGCAACAATCAATCAATCAATCAATCAATCAATCTATATTAAAAAAAAAAGAGTATTACCATGTATTGAGCAATGTGGTTACCTGAACTCAGTTTCCATATCCACAAATAGTCTTACTGCTTTCCATTGTTGGGAGGATCATCAGCATATACATCATGATCCTCAGTGATATTCCTCCATTTGTGTTATTTTTGGTTATAATTTTAATAATTGTACTAAATATTCAAATCAATTTAATAGTTGTTTGAGAAACCATTAGGGTGAGGCCTTGTGACCTATTACATTACAGATGTATTTTCCCCCTTATTAATAAGTTGATTCAGAGTTCTATGAACTAAGCATGGTCACTAACTAGTCAAGTCACCCAACATACCCCCGTCTCCTTAGATTTTTCACTTGTGACTTAAAAAAATTTTTGGGGGGGGGCTGAATTTCAGACATAAACATCGAAAGGCTGTTATAATGAACCCATCACCTAACTTCAACAATTATCAAATCATGCCAATCTTGTTTCATTTATACCCCCACCCACTTCCCCCCTTACTGGATTATTTGGCAGCAAATTCCACACATATTTCATCCACAGATATTTCATCATGCATCTCTAAAAGGTAAGGGCTTTCCAAAAAAAGATAACTATATTATTACCATACCTAAAAAATTTAGAATTATTGCTTGATATTAAATAGTTAATCAGTGTTCAGATTTCTTTGACTCATACATATACTTTCAGTTTGTTTGAATTAGAATCTGAACATGGGTCCTGCATATTGCAGTCGGTGATATGTGTGTGTGTAAATATCTTAACTCTCTCTATAAGTCCCCCTCCCCCTCTTTTTTCTTGCAATTTACTGTTAAAGAAACCACAGAGTTTGTCCTATAGGGTTTCCCACATCTGGATTGCCGGTGATGTTATTTATCATGTCATCTGGATACACTGAGAAACAGTTCACACAGTAAAATGCAATAAGTGCTTGATTCTTTAAATTTATTTACCACAACTCAAAGAGTTGGTCCTATAATATCCTTCAAAGGTGAACAATGAATTTTGTTTTTTGGTCCAGTAATTCTTTTTTTTTCTTTTATAAATTATTTTATTTATTTATTTTTGGCTGCGTTGGGTCTTTGTTGCTGCGCGCGGGCTTCCTCTAGTTGCTGCGAGCGTTGCAGTGCGTGGGCTTCTCATTGCGGGGTCTTCCCTTGTGGAGCACGAGCTCTAGGTGTGCGGCTTCAGTAGTTGTGGTACATGGGCTCAGTAGTTGTGGCTCATGGGCTTAGTTGCTCTGCGGCGGCATGTGGGATCTTCCTGGACCAGGGATTGAACCCGTGTCCACTGCATTGGCAGGCGGATTCTTAACCACTGCGCCACCAGGGAAGCCCATGTCCAGTATTTTTTTTTTTTTTTTTTTTTTTTTGTGGTACGCGGGCCTCTCACTGTTGTGGCCTCTCCTGTTGCGGAGCACAGGCTCCAGACGTGCAGGCTCAGCGGCCGTGGCTCAAGGGCCCAGCCACTCTGCAGCATGTGGGATCTTCCTGGACCGGGGCACGAACCCGTGTCCCCTGCATCGGCAGGCGGACTCTCCACTGCGCCACCAGGGAAGCCCATGTCCAGTAATTCTTAATGTCATCCTTTTGTTAAACCACTGTATTGGTTTTTCCTTATTTCATCCTGATGATCCCATGATAATTTGTGTATCTTTATGTACTTAGAGCTTTCTGTCACCTGCTGGTTAATACAAAGTATATTCTCATTTTCTAGGTTCACCTAGAAATCAATGATTCAAAACTCATTTCACAAGAAGAAGCAGATAGTCCTTCAGACAGTGGACAGGGCAGCTGTGAAACAGTTGGGCTCTTGAGTGAACAAGGTTTGTAACAGTCACTACTTTTATTTTTAGGAATAGAATGTGGCAGCTTGGGTTGTAAGGGGACTGGATTAATTTCATTATTCTCTGATTTATTAAATTATTAATGCTTAACCTTGTTTGTTCTGTTTATTATAAAAGCAAAATAATAGTGCTTGGACCCTTTTGAAAATAACCATTTCTATTATATTATTGAATGTATAAAGTGTCTAGAAGATACCATATTGCCTGGTTGAATGCATTCATCCTATAATAAAAGGACTTTTAACATCTGCCAGAAGGATCAGAACAGCTTTACACATTGTAATATATATAATTACATTTCTTAGTAAGAGATATTTTTCCAGGGAAAATGTTTTTCAAAATATAGTTTTAGATTTGCTTTGCTACAGTCAATTCTTAGTGTTAGTTACATAATTTCACAAGGTGATATATCACTTGGATAATTGGATATGTTTTTGAGGAGTACGGGGACTAGGAAGAAGGCCAATGATGGTAGACTCTAAAAAAAATTGTGTTTCCTCCAGATTCAGATGAAGAGATATTTGTGAGTAAGAAATTGAAAAGCAGGAAGGTGCTACAAGAGAGTGATTCTGAACAAGAGGGCACAAATGCCTCTCCAGAGAAAACTACCTATGACGATATAGAGGAGGAAGATAAGGAGAACTTACATGCTGGAAAAAATGGAAAAGCCAGAAGGATTTACAGAACTCTGATGAACAGTGATGAGAGTGACATCGAGGAGTCTTTGTGTCAGGAAAATCTTGAAACCCAAGTGACACCTTGCTTAGAGCTGAGTCTCCAACCTGAAAACTCTGTGGATTTTACAGTTGACAGAAAGATTTCCAAAAAACCCATACATGCTAAAGAAGGAATTGGAGGAAAAGCAAAAGTAAAATCAAAGCGAAGACTCGAGAAAGAGGAGAGAAAGATGGAGAAAATTAAGCAGCTGAAAAAGAAGGAAACAAAAAATGAGGTACATTTAAAAGAATAATTTGCTGTTTCTAAGGCAGGTTAATGTTTTAGAAAAAGTTGCTTTTGGGAAAAAAAGTTGCTTTTAGTCCTTGAGGTTGTTTCTGCACTCAGGATATACCTTCGAGTTGATTGTCTTGCAATGAGGTATGTGATTTCAAATCTGTTGGTCTCATTCTCCATTTTGGATATGAGAGGACACCTTCCAAATAAATGGGTTTCTGATTTTCTTTGTGAGCACGTGGAGTTATTCTTTGCTGTTTCTGATCTGATGAAAATTAACTTTCATGGGATTTTTCATGCCTCCATCAGTCAAAAGTCTTGTTTGCTAACTGGAAAAACCATTCTCAAATTTTATAAGCTAGTTGCTTAATGAAGTATTTAATTGACTTTTCAAAAACAAGTGTACTATTTATTAAGTTAGTTTTGGACAATTGTGTAAAATCACAGCATGGACTTCAAAGGATGACTATGGATTAAGAACCAGTGATAATGTTCTCGGATGCCATATACTTGTCTGTTGATGAAGCATGAGCTTTTTCTGTCCTGATGCAAACTGCTATATGCTGTTGTAAAACATTGGATTTGAAAATGATTGGATCTTGCTTTTTCTTTGTGTTACCCAGGAAGATGATGTGAAACAGCTATTTAATGACAGTGGCTGTCTACTTGTGGATAAAGACCTTTTTGAAACTGGGTTGGAGGAGGAAAATAACTCTCCATTAGAAGATGAAGAGTCATTAGAATCAATAAGGGCAGCTGTGAAAAACAAAGTAAAAAAGCACAAGGCAAGTAAAAGATGACTGCAATTAGAGCTAACCCACTGCTTCTAACCTTTGCTTTGTTTTCTGATTTACTGTTGGAACCTTAATTTTTTTTTTTAACTGAAGAAAAACACATGTCAATTGATTTAAGTTTTTCAGCTGTTAATTTTGGAATTATGCAGTACAAGTGATAGACGTGCTACCTTGTTTGGGAACTAGTATTTTCATTCCCCTAATAAGAATGTTGAGGAAAGTAAGATACTTTATGTTTTGTAAGAAACAGGTAAAAAAGGGGTCAGAGATGTAAATTTTATAATCTGATGGCCTCTAGGAAATGAACCTATAGGGTTTCAGGAAGGGTATCAAAGAGAAGCATCAGTCAAAGCATCGTTCTCCTGAGTGTTTGGAAGCATAATCATTCTTCCTGAGATTAGCTTCCTGGAAGTCATTGTCCCTCCTTAGGGAAAGATGTAATAGAGAGGTGTAAGAAATGAGGGCCCATTGGAGACAACTAATGTGTTTTCTAGGCATTAGAGGATGCTGTGTGTCTAACATTTTATATTTGATAATTATTGATTTATCATTAATATAGTGTGATGTGATGTTGTAGTGCAAAAGCAGTCTTTGTGTAAGCAACATCCTCTTGTGTCAGTTTAATTTTTTTCCCTGTTAATCCATTTGCAATCTTCTCTTTTAGAAAAAGGAACCATCTTTGGAGAGTGAGGTCTATTCACTTGAAGAAGAAACTGAGTTATCAAAAGGCACCACGAGGAAGGTGACATAGAGCCCTATATAGTTGTCATGTTGAGCTCTTTTCCCAGGAGATTGTGGGTGTTTCAGGAATTTTATTGTGTCTATCGTATTACCCTGATTCCTAGGATATTGCTTTGTACATAGTAGGGACACAAATATGAATTGGATTGAATTAATTCTATGAGACTTGCAAATAAATGAGCTCCTGAAGTTTATATTGTTTTGATCTTACTAATGCTTACTGTTCCCTCTCCATCCTCTTTTCTTGGAGAGAGCAGACTTTTAAGGGATGAATATCTATCCATCTTTCTGGATAATAGCATTAATGTAGTCTCACTTTTTGTTTTCTTTAAGGAAAGAAAAGCAGCCAAGTTAAGTAAGGAAGCATTAAAAAAATTGCATAGTGAGACTCAGCGCCTTATTCGAGGTAAAGAAACCTGTATGGTAAACACTGAGGCAAATCACATTATTTCTTTGAAAGCTCAACTTGGATGTTGGGGACTTTCCTTTTCTTTTAACAATCTTAATATGAATGAGATTATAATAATCAAGTTTAGAATTGATCTTGATGAATGGCCATCGTTCTGAAGCCCCTGGAACATTAGTATAAACTGCGAAAATTTCCGGAACTGTAGTGGTGGTAATGAGGGAGTTTTTTAAAGGGTTTTTTATGGCCTGGCTGCATCAGGATCCCTTTTACAAACCTTTCAAATTTATGAATTCTTAGGCCCCACAGAAATTCTGATTCAGTAGGCTTGAAATGGGGTCCAAGAATCTCTATTTTTAAAAAATTACTGGATCAATTTGATTTCACAGCTAGTTTTAAAAGCCACTGGTCTTCAGGGAATTTTTTTGTAGTTGGATCCTGCTTTTATTAAAGGCAGGATTGTTTTCTATTTCTGGGGATGCCTTTGGTTGTTTAGTTAACTGATTGTAAAGTGACATTTCAGAATGTACAGTGTATGTATTTGCTTGTTTTGTTCCATTTTATAGAGTCTGCACTTAATCTTCCATATCATATGCCTGAGAATAAAACTGTTCATGAATTCTTCAAACGTAAACCCCGGCCCACTTGCCAGGGAAATGCCATGGCACTACTGAAGTAAGAAGCTTCTTTCCTTGTGATTATAATTTTCATAAATACTCAGTTTTGAGGCAAACACCTGGTGTAAAGAGTTCAGATTCCTCACTTCCTTAAAATTGATTTAAACGATTCATTACGTACTAAGGGATAAGAATGTTTCACGTTTAGGATAATTTTCAACTCCAGGTTATTTTCCCTTCTCTAGGTCATCTAAGTATCAGGCAAGCCATCACAAAGAAATCACAGACACTGAAAATACAACTGAGATAAATAGTGACCACCATAGCAAAGATTCTGAGCAGACAACAGGTGCAGGATATGAAATGGAAATTAATGCACTCCCTGCACTTTCAAAGGAACCCCAGATCACTGCTGGATCAGATGAGTCTTGCAATAAGGATTTGACAGGAAGTGAAGAGCTAGAAATTCCCGAGAAACAGGAGCAGAGTGATGCTAGACCTTCACCTGGGGACATCTCGGTGGCACAACAGGAATGCAGCTTCCTTGGGAATAAGGACAGTGAGGAGTATCAGGCTGGAGGGCTTGTGGCACCTGAACCTTGTGCCCTGGAGGAAGAAGAAGGCCTGAAAAAAACAGAAGAAGCAGATGAGAAGGTGGAAGAGCCCCACCAGCAAACTAAATCAGCAGCAGTGGTGCCACCTGAAAAAGTGAGGAGGTTCACTGTGGATAGACTGAAGCAACTGGGGGTAGATGTTTTCATTCAGCCTCGGCTGGGTGCTGACAAAGATTCTTTTGTGATACTTGAAGAACCTGAAACCAACAGAGGTAATCCTTTGAATTGTGAGGAGCTTCTCTAGAGTGATTTGTTCTGGCAGCTTTCTAGTATTTGCCACTGTGGAGGACAGGGAATACAGGAGAAACAAATAATCACACATGGTCTTATTCTACAGATGTACCAGATAGCAGATAGAAATCATTTAGATACACTTGGCAGGGTATTAGAATGTTCTAAACCTTGTTTAAATGGAAACCTGCTGATAGTTAATGTACAAAGCAGGGTACCTTGCTGTTGTTTTACGGTATGACTTTGATAAAAGCATTATTCTGTTTTTCACAGAAATACCTTGGTTCAGCAAATTGTCTGCAAAACTGAATTTCTTTTCTTCTCATTCATTCAACAAGTATTAAACTATCCACTACATGCAAGTTGCTGTAAGGCATACTTGAGAAATCTGACGTTTATCCTACACTTAAGGTACTTATGCTCTAGCCAGGGAGATAAGAAGTAGGCAAATAACAGTAATACAAGGAGGTGACATCTTCTATCATGAACATGTGTCACTGATAACTGGAAAAAGTTAAATAACATGGAGAAAAGGGAAGAGTATTCTTTGCCGAAAGAAACATTTAGAGTAAAGAATCATAGGAGTAAAGAGGAGGGATAAGTTTCTTACAGTAGGTGATTAAAGAATAAGTGGATGTAATTGCTTGTTCACTACCTTCCCCTTTATACCTTGAGTAGGGATCTCCTGGCTTGTTCCTTACTCTGTCCCCCGTGCTTCCACAGTGGATGACACATTGTAGGCAGCCATGTTTACTGAATGAATGAATGAATGAATGATCCTTCAAGAGAGAAATCAAGTATTACCCACATTGGGTAGACTTCCTGACATGTCGGTAAAATTAGGTGTTCCCTCCTCTGCAATGTGATATGATAATTAAGAGCTTAGGCTCTATAGCAAGGTTGGGATCTGAATCTGGATTACACTACTCACTGTTTAAACTTGAGTCTGCTATTTGACCTCTCCAAGGCATCTTTTTAAAAAACTGAAATAACGCTATGTGGTTCACAGGGCTTTAGTGAAGATTTGTTGAAATAATGCATACAAGTGGATAGCATAAAGAAACGCTCAGGGCTTCCCTGGTGGCGCAGTGGCTGGGGGTCCGCCTGCCGATGCGGGGGACACGGGTTCGTGCTCCGGTCCGGGAGGATCCCGCATGCCGTGGAGCGGCTGTGCCCCTGGGCTGTGGCTGCTGGGCCTGCACGTCCAGAGCCTGTGCTCTGCAGCGGGAGGGGCCCCAGCGGTGAGAGGCCCGCGTATCGCAAAAAAAAAGAAAGAAAAAAAAAAGAAACGCTCAAATGGTGGCTGCTTTTTCTATTATCAGTGAAATTATTTACATCAAGACTCTCCTTCATTAACTAACATGGTCGGCAGGTGCTAGGTCAGCCACAGTATCAGTCTTTGTTGATTGAATGGGTGGACTTTGCGGAAGTGGAGAGAAGGACGTTCTTAGAAGGGACGGAAAGAGCTCTGTGTGGTGCATATTGGGAGGACGTGTAAGTCAGTTTGACCAGAGCCGTTGGTGGGGGTGGAAGGGTTTTGTAACAACTAGCATAGCTCTGTTAGCAAAGAAGCGTGGAAATAACCTGTTGTCCAGAACAGGGAGAGAAAGTTTTGTTGTGTGGGACTAGAAGTTATCTAAATAGTCTCAGACTAAAAGGTGCGGTAGAACTTTTTGAGTACTTACTATACTAATACTGTGAAATTTTGTTATATGGGACTAGAAGTTTTCTAAACAGTCTCAGACTGAGAAACAGAAGAGGGAAGAAACCTTTTTTTTTTTTTGCATACCTACTATATTAGACACTGATAGATCTTTTTATTAGTTATCTTTCTTAATTTTCATAGCCCCAGATATTATTTTGCACATGAAGAGCCTGAGGTTTGGAGAGGTTGGGTAATTTTTCCAACATTACACTTGGCTTATACAGGGAACTAGCACCATGCCTGGCTCATAGTAGGCACTTATTTTTAACTCAGAATATGTTTTCCTTCAGAAATAGTATTTGACATGGATATTGGGTTTCCAGATCAGCCTGTTTCATAATATATGAAGTTAGGATCAACATTTGTTCATTCATGCTGTAAACTTTTATTTAGCATGGTGTTGGGTGCTGTGTACGCAAGTAAGATGTAGTCCCTTCTCACAAGGAAATTAAAGCCTAGTAGGAGCAACAGGCAGAAAAATTGGATGTTAAGTGCTGTGCATACTTTGAGCCTAGAGAAAGTTCCTCACAGGGAGTCAGGGAAGCTTCTGAAAGGAGCTCATACCTGAGCTGAGTCCTGAAAGCTGAGTAGGAGATACCAAGGCAGAGAGGTGAGGGAGGGCTTTCTTGGTGGAGGGGACGGAGCTACAAAAGACACAAAGACAAGAGAAAGCTCTGGTTAGCTGAAGTGAAGGTTGCAAGGAGGTTGGTGACTAGAGGCCAGATCATGCAGGGCTTTTAGGTGGAGACATGAGCTGGAGCAGAGACTTTTCACTTAGAGAGGAGATGAAAGGTGTTGGGAAGAGACGATGGAGGGAGAGGAGCTTGACCAGGGGTTGTATAGTGAGGAGGGTGGTGGTTGAGTCACGTGGTAAAGGGCAAGGAAAAGGGGTGCTCCAGTGGGTTGGGGGATGAAGAGTTCTGAGGGACCTGGCTTTCTCCAGAAGAATGAAGGCAACTCCTGCCTCACTCTTATTTAAGGTCCTGAGTAATCTTCCTCCCCTTCCACTTCTTTTATTCTCTTGGCACCAGTGATGAGCTGCCTATTTCTGTTCCCTTTCCACTGCCACTACCTGTTGCTTCCAACTTACTGAAATAATATAAAATGGGATGCAGACTTACAGCTTCTCTCCCTACTCTTTGGTTTGCAATGTAAACATGCCATCCTTTGGAATTGGATTTTTTCTACTAATAAATAATGTTAGGGACTCAGAATAAAAAGGTTTCTTTCCAGTTCTTCTCTTTTTCTACTAAGACTCTCTAGGGAGGGAAAACCCACATCTACATGCCAAGCACAAAACTACTAAAGTATGATTTGAGCGCATTTTAGAAAAAGAGCCAAACTTGGAGTATCTTGGACATTGTATCATGGAAGAGAACGCACAGCATGTGAAAATAGCCAGCATCCCTCAACCCCAAAGGAGCTTTTCTTCCTCTCCTTTCCTTTCTGTCAGCTCTTCTACACCGGATCCCACTATGGTATGATTGACTTGTTAAACAGTGAGAGAGGTAACAGCTAGCTGAGGGAGAAAGGAAAGAAAGTTCTGAGCAATAGCAGTGGGGAAGAAGGGAAAGGCCCTGTTGCTATTAGACCATTGAACTCATACTACGTGTGTGTGTGTGTGTGTGTGTGTGTGTATTCATATTCCTGTTTATATACAAGTTGGGCGTGTGGTACAGGGACCACTTCTAACTGGGATTTCCTTTCTGATTGTACTGATTATATCTGTAAAATTTTCACGAAGAAACTTTTCCAGTCCTGCCGCTGACTTACATCACTCATTGCATTGATTGTTATTTTTTTTTCCATTTTTTAAATTGACCTTACTCGTATTTAGTGAGATTGCTAATAAGCAGTGAAATGTTCAAAGAAGGGAATTTTTTAAAAGGAGACTGAAACCCATGAGAAATTAAGCCCTTGAATAATTGAGGAGTATGGTATTTTTTCTACCAGCTTAATACTTTTTAAAAAAGAATTGCACAGGGGCTTCCCTGGTGGCGCAGTGGTTGAGAGTCCGCCTGCCGATGCAGGGGACACGGGTTCGTGCCCCGGTCCGGGAAGATCCCACATGCCGCGGAGCGGCTGGGCCCATGAGCCACGGCCGCTGAGCCTGCGCGTCCGGAACCTGTGCTCTGCAAGGGGAGAGGCCACAACAGTGAGAGGCCCGCTTACCGCAAAAAAAAAAAAAAAAAAAAAAAAAAAGAATTGCACATATTTATTTTTATTTTTATTTTTTTAACATCTTTATTGGAGTATACTTGCTCTACAATGGTGTGTTAGCTTCTGCTTTATAACAAAGTGATTAGTTTCTGCTTTATAACAAAGTGAATCAGCTATACATATACATATATCCCCATATCTCCTCCCTCTTGTGTCTCCCTCCCACCCTCCCTATCCCACCCCTCTAGGTCACAAAGCACCGAGCTGATCTCCCTGAGGAATTGCACATATTTAGAAACTTCATTGTAAATTTCTACCCTAAAATGAGTTTTGAAGTATATTGAGGAAGTTGCAGCAGTCCATTAGTTTGGCTTAAGTTATATGAATTGGACACAGGTGTTGGTAGCAAAGGAGATTTTGGTATTTCTCTGTGTGTGTTTTTTTCCCTACAAGTTTGTTGAACTTAAAAAACATAGCTTGTAATTCTTAACTGGAATCTTAAAGGCAAACTGACATACTGGTTGGCGTTTTGTTTAGAACTGGAAGCCTTGAAGCAGCGTTTCTGGAAGCATGCTAATCCAGCAGCCAAACCCAGGGGTGGTCAGAAGGTGAATGTGAACATCATAGTGAAAGATGTGGGCACTGATGGAAAGGAAGAGCTCAAGGTAGATACGGTACCTGTGACTTTGGCAGCTGAGAAGCTAGATGGAGCTAGCCACACAAAACCAGGTATTTGCGTTCATGGGGGTTTCTTGGTTTATTTTTTTGGCTGGGGGCGGGGATGGGTGCCTCACTCTTTGTACTCTGGCAGGTCTTTATGGCTACGGAAGACCCTATAGTGAAACGTTATAGAATCTTTTTCCTTGGAGACTTTGGAGATGGGACAGCAGTACCTCTAGCATGATTCATGTGTGTAGCATTACCTAGTTGTGTGGGGTGGGTAAGAGGAATTATTTCTTAAACTAGCCTTTGTCTTATTTAAAAAAAAGTATCCATTGTAGAAAATACATGGAATAAACAAAAAACTTCTACAGTTCTCTATCAGGGACATCTTCTGTAACCATGTTTTATATCCTTTTAAACTTTTTGCATGTATTTTTTAAACAGACAGTACATGTCTGTTTAAAAAATAAAACAGTAATGCAGTCATACTGTGCATTCTGCTTTGTAATCGGTATTAGGGACAGGTCTGTTGTTTCCACTCCCACTTTGAAAATATGAGTAATATATCACGTAGAAAAAAATCAAAACACTGAGGAAAAGATATAAAATGAAAACTTAGTCTTCCCAAAGGCAACTTAACAATTTCTTGTGTGTTCTGGGAAGATTCATATGCATATGCCATTGTGTGTGTGTGTGTGTGTTTGAGTGAGAGAGAGAGAGAGAGAGAGACATTGAACACTTATACTCTCTGCCAGGCACTGCTCTAGGTGCTTTACAGCAAATAACATTAGTGTCCTTATTTTATATGTGAAGAGACTGATATACAAAACATTTAAACAACTTGTGCAAATTTATATAACTAGTAAGTAGTAGAGCTAGCAGCCTAATCCAGACCACCTAACTCAAGAGTTCAGATACACATATTGCTTTGGGGGCTTTTTTTTTTTTTTTTAACAGCTGCGTGATATTCCTTTGTGCAAGTATAACATGATCTGTTTAACCATACTCCTGTTAATGGACATTGTGTTTGTTTCAGTTTTGGTGTTTCATACAATATTGCATCCTAGTATCAGATATATGTTAGTAAATTTTGATGCAAAATTCCTTACAGTGGAATCAGTGAGTCAAAAAAAAATATATATATATATATCATTCCCATTGTCCTTCAAAATAGTTGCACCGATTTACACTCTGAATCATGGTGTATAAGAGTTCCTGTTTCTTCCGGTTAATAATGGATATTATCAAGCCTTCAAATTTTTGCCAAATATATAAAAAATGGTATCATTATTTTGATTTGTATTTCTAATGAGAAGGGATGGTAAGCATTATTTTTTTAAATAATTTTTAATTTTATTTTTACTAATTTTATTTTTGGCTGCATTGGGTCTTTGTTGCTGTGCTCGGGCTTTCTCTAGTTGTGGTGAGCAAGGGCCACTCTTCATTGCGGTGCATGGGCTTCTCATCCCGGTGGCTTCTCTTGTTGCAGAGCACGGGATCTAGGTGCGTGGGCTTCAGTAGTCGTGGCCCGTGGGCTCAGTAGCTGTGGCTCACGGGCTTAGTTGCTCCATGGCATGTGGGATCTTCCTGGACCAGGGCTCGAACCTGTGTCCTCTGCATTGGCAGGCGGATTCTTTTTTTTTTTTTTTTGCGGTACGCGGGCCTCTCACTGTTGTGGCCTCTCCCGTTGCGGAGCACAGGCTCCGGACGTGCAGGCTCAGCGGCCATGGCGCACGGGCCCAGCCGCTCCGTGGCATGCGGGATCCTCCCAGACCAGGGCACGAACCCGTGTCCCCTGCATCGGCAGGCGGACTCCCAACCACTGCGCCACCAGGGAAGCCCTGGCAGGCGGATTCTTAACCACTGCGCCACCAGGGAAGTCCTTAAGCATTATTTTAATTTTATTTACAATATATGTTCATTTTTCTGTGAACTACCAGTTCATATCGTTTGCCCATTTTACTCTTGAGTTGTTTTTCTTTAATGTGGATAAATGTATCGATATTTTCCTTCATGGCTTCTGAACCATAGACTTTTGAAGGCCCACTCCCCCACCCATCTTTTTTTTTTTTACCCTTTTAAATAATAATTTTATAATCTCTGTAATATATTATCCCAGGGTGTAGAACATAATTATGGAAGTTATCTCCTACACTCAATTCATGATATTCTCCATTTGTTAAGATAACAAAAGCCTAGACTCCTAAGGTCTCTGATTTCCCTTTTGGGATGTGTCTAGAACACCTCTGGAGTTGCCTAAAGTGGACACTTGTGTTGTTGTAGTGTGTAGTTGGTCATTACGTCTAAAGCATCTCTTCATATTTCTGTTCAGGGGAAAAGCTTCAGGTGCTGAAAGCTAAGCTGCAAGAGGCAATGAAACTCCGAAGGTCTGAGGAGCGCCAAAAGCGCCAAGCATTACTTAAGTTAGATAATGAAGATGGATTTGAAGAAGAGGAGGAGGAGGAGGAAGAAATGATGGATCAGTCCGAGGGAGACGGAGAAGAGGAGGGAGAGGAAGCTTTGGAGGAAGAAGAGGCAAAAGAGGAGGAAGAGGAGGAAGAAGGCAATCAGGAGGTTTCTGGCAATTATGTGATTTTGTTACTAGGTCATGATGAATAAGGAAGAGAGAAAATCAGATTTGAGTAAGAATATAATGAGCATGTTCAATTGTATAAGAGATTTCAGGGGCAGAGATAAATGTAGCTCATATGTACTTAAACATTAGTGCTTTCAGTCCTTTCAGCACCAGGGAACACCTGCAGTTCACAGAGCCATAGCCTTGGCTTCTACCTGTTGGTTTGCATATTGCACCATCATGCTAATATCGAAATGGCTTTGTATTAATAGAGATTTTATCTTTGTTGTTCATTTAGGTTTCTCTATTCAGAATAAAAAGCACTTTTAACCTTGGCCAGATTGAGGTCTGGAATAAATTCTCAGACAGCCCGAGACCTTCCTGAGTTCATTTTATTCTTTGTTGAGGAAGATATTTGTAGAAGGGCCTCTTGCCCTTTTTCTATAGTATTGTTTTCCACCTAGAGAAGACAGATGGTGATAGGACTTTTGGTATTAGAAAAAAGAAAATCGTCCTTGTTTGAACACTGGAGTCATTTAAAAGAACGGGTTAATGTTTAACTCTGGGTAAAGGAAGAGGAAAGCCATGGCTGAACTGGGCAGGATGTCATAGTTTGTGGTTGGTTGGAGGTCAGTAAGTTGTCCTGCAATCTCAGGCTAATCATGTAACCTTTCACTGACTCAATAAAATGATAATCCAGTTCTTTCATGATCTTGTGGCAGTTTGGGGAGGGTAAAGGTAAAGTAACATAAGTATAAAAGAGCTTTAGAAGTGTTAGCATAAATTGTGTTAATGATAATGGTTAGACTGAGCTTCCTTCAGGTTTACCTTTTCAGATTTAAGATGTGACTTGTAACTAAGCAGCCATATTTCAGGCTGACAGTGTGTTTGCTTGTAAATTTTTTGACTTGTATTATTCTGTTTTGGGGTTGTGTGATTGGTAAAGATTGCAGAATTCCTTCTCGGTAGTGAAGAAATAGAAACCAAAGATGAGAAAGAAATGGATAAAGAAAACAATGATGGCAATGGTGAAATTGGCAAGGCAGTTGGCCTTCTCTCTGTCCCCAAGCCTCTCTTGTCAGATTCTACCTTCCTTCTATTTAAGGACAACTCTTCCAAGATGGGGTAAGTAATTCTCTCTAAGGAAAGATAAGATTCCCTGGTATTTGCCCCTCTAGTAAGAAGCAGAAACAGATACTCAAACAATTTACCTTCTTATTTTGTAGTTACTCTGCTAGTGAAGAAAAATCAGAAATAGATGAAAACTCAGGCAAAAGACCTAGCAAACTAGGTAAGTAGTGACTCTTTCGTAGAACGTGACTTTTCTCTGATCCTCCAGCTTTGACGCTTAAGGACTACAATTCCTTAAGGTTCCATTTTTTGGAACCCTAGTGGACTTTTCCCAGTCTTACCTGTGGCAATGACAGGAATTTATGAATTAGAATATTTTTCTTGGTCCAGTTTTTGAAAACTCACATGCAGTTTCTTTACAGTTGACCATGAGCATGTAATAGGTCCTTAGTGACTATGTGTTCATTGAATGAAACATGAAACATTTCTATCATATGTAGATCAAAGGAAGATATGTAAGTGATTGGATAATGGAGAGAATGATCATAGGCATTAGGCAGAAAGACAGGAACTTTCAGGTGTCACTTAGCTCACAGTGATAAACCCTGATAATATAATGTTACCTTAGTACCATAATTGACCTTTTTTAAAAAAAATTTATTTATTTTATTTATTGATTTTTGGCTGCGTTGGGTCTTCGTTGCTGTGCGTGGGCTTTCTCTAGTTGCGGTGAACGGGGGCTACTTGTCGTTGTGGTGCGCGGGCTTCTCATTGCGGTGGCTTCTCTTGTTGCGGAACACAGGCTCTAGGCACACGGGCTTCCGTAGCTGTGGCATGCAGGCTCAGTAGTTGTGGCTCGTGGGCTCTAGAGCGCAGGCTCAGTAGTTGTGGCGCACGGGCTTAGTTGCTCCGCGGCATGTGGGATCTTCCCGGACCAGGGCTTGAACCTGTGTCCCCTGCATTGGCAGACGGATTCTTAACCACTGCGCCACCAGGGAAGCCCCCGTAATTGACCTTTAATGTAATGTTTTGGAACATGTAACTTGAGAGGTTTGCCAATGGGTCTTACCTGACAGTTTCATTCTCAACTCTTTTTCCTAAACAAATCTAACTTATTTCTGGAATCATGCACTTAAAAGTTATTTCTCTTTAGATGAAGATGATTCATGCTCATTACTGACAAAGGAGAGCAGCCACAATAGCAGCTTTGAGCTGATAGGCTCCACAATTCCATCCTATCAGCCTTGCAACAGACAAATAGGCCGTGGGACCAGTCTTTTCCCTACGGCAGGAGGATTCAGATCTCCTTCCCCTGGACTATTTCGAGCCAGTTTGGTCAGCTCAGCTTCTAAGGTAAGATGGCAGTGGTTTTCTACTCTCCTTCCGCTTTTGCTTCCCACATTGTTAATGAAGTGTGTCCAAGCCAACAACTCCCACCACATTGTGTATGTTTAGTTCAAAAAAATCCACCCCTTTGTGTATTTTTATATATATATATATAAATTTATTTTATTTGTTTAGTTTTGGCTGCGTTGGGTCTTTGTTGCTGCACGCTGGCTTTCTCTAGTTGCGGGGAACGGGGGCTACTCTTTGTTGAGTTGCGCGGGCTTCTCGTTGCTGTGGCTTCTCTTGTTGCGGAGCATGGGCTTCAGTAGTTGTGGCTCACGGGCTTAGTTGCTCCACAGCATGTGGGATCTGCCCAGACCAGGGCTCGAACCCGTGTCCCCTGCATTGGCAGGCGGATTCTTAACCACTGCACCACCAGGGAAGTCCCCCTCTTTGTGTATTAAAAACAAGCCTCATCCAAGGTTCTTACTTTCTTGAAAATATTTTTCTTTGTGCTCCTCTTGGCTATGCATTGTCCTCCTCAACTGCAATTGCCTGAGAGTAGATTAAATTTTACAAATAGCAACTTCTGTTGTTGTCATGACAGTGAATGACATTTGTAAAATGTTTTGTTTTTGTTTGGTTTTATTTTGGTGCCAGAGTTCAGGAAAGCTGTCTGAGCCTTCACTTCCCATAGAGGATTCCCAGGATCTGTATAACGCCTCCCCAGAGCCTAAGACACTTTTCCTAGGAGCAGGAGACTTCCAGTTCTGTTTAGAAGATGACACTCAGAGCCAACTGTTGGATGCAGATGGGTAGGTAGTTTTATGTTTCTGTGGGTGGATGGTGCTGGGTACTGCTTAATTTCGTTTAAAAATAAAGTGAGCTTCTGTCACTCCATCTGTGCTTTCTCTTCTGAGAAAGAGGTGTACAGACCATTAGTATTACATTCCACACGTTTGAACAAAGTCTGTCTAGAAAATTAAAAGTAAATAGCCTTGGGCTTCCCTGGTGGCGCAGTGGTTAAGAATCCGCCTGCCAATGCAGGGGACACGGGTTCGAGCCCTGGTCTGGGAAGATCCCACATGCCATGGAGCAACTAAGCCCATGCACCACAACTACTGAGCCTGCACTCTAGATCCCGCGAGCCACAACTACGGAGCCTGCAAGCCACAACTACTGAAGCCCAGGCGCCTAGAGCTCCGCAACAAGAGAAGCCACCACAGTGAGAAGCCCGTGCACCACAATGAAGAGTAGCCCCGGCTCGCAGCAACCAGAGATGGCCCGCACACAGCAATGAAGACCCAACGCAGCCAAAAATAAATAATTACATTTATTAAAAAAAAAAAAAAAAAAAGTAAATAGCCTTGCTGGCATTCTGATCCTTCAATTTCTGCATTGTATGACATGCATAGCTCTTATAAGGTCATCAGATTTCTCTGCATCCATCCTACTATGTTAGGATTGTTGGATAGGATTGAGAATTGACACTTCTGTGGCACGTTACATGGCCATAAATTTTGGCTGCATTGGGTCTTCGTTGCTGTGCATGGGCTTTCTCTAGTTGCGACAAGTGGGGGCTACTCTTCGTTGTGGTGGCTTCTCTTGTTGTGGAGCACGAGATCTAGGTGCACGGGCTTCAGTAGTTGTGGCACATGGCCTCAGTAGTTGTGGCTCGTGGGCTGTAGAGCACAGGCTCAGTAGTTGTGGTGCACGGGCTTAGTTGCTCCACAGCACGTGGGATCTTTCTGGACCAGGGCATGAACCTGTGTCCCCTGCATTGGCAGGCAGGTTCTTAACCACTGCGCCACCAGGGAAGTCCCATACCCTTTACCTTTTGAATAGGCTTTATTCTTGCATAAACTTCCCCCTCCCTCTTTAGATTGTCACAGGCTAAAGTGTGACACTCTTGTCTTCTGGTTCAGATTCAGCTTCTAACTTTGGTATTGGAGATGAGTTCGGGCTTTTCACCCACCACTTTGTTTTTTTCCTGGAGAATTTCTTACACTCTTCATTGGGCTTGTAGGTTCTTAAATGTTAGAAACCATAGGAATCAGTACCAAGCTTTGAAGCCTCGATTGCCATTGGCCAGTATGGATGAGAACGCCATGGACGCTAACATGGATGAGCTGTTGGATTTGTGTACGGGAAAGTTCACATCTCAGGCTGAAAAACCTCTGTCCAGGAAGAGTGACAAGAAAGAGAACATGGAGGAACTTCTGGATCTTTGTTCAGGAAAATTTACTTCTCAGGGTAATTATCCAACAGAGCATCAGGCTCACCACAGCCAAATATCTTAAGTCAGTGTCCTTGAAGAGATGCCCCTTACTCTCAGGTGAGAAGTTCACAGAAAACAGAGCTGTGGTGGATTCTTGAGCATAGGTTGAATTCACTGCCTAGCTCCTGACATTTAGAGCTGTTACTTTCTTAGAGTGTTGAGGTATCAACTTAAAACTGCTTTAGCTTTGGCCATATGACTTGTCATTTATGGCTAATATATTTGCAAAGCTTAGAGCAGTATCTGCTGCATAGAAAATTTCATATAAATGCTAACTTATTACTTCCACCTGCACACTCCTTTCTCCCCCTCACACCTCTGCTAGAATGTAAGCTGTTTGGGAGCTGTGATCTTTGTTTTGTTTGCTGAATGAATGAATGAATGGTGAGCTCTTTTTGGCAAGCTTACCTTAGAACTGTGTTGAGCCGGCATGTCTTCAGATGGCTGGGGAGAGAGGATAAAGCTGTCATTTCTTGGTGACAAATCTTTTTCTTCATTGTGATGTAGATGTCTCTACTCTGGCTCCATCAGAGTTAAATAAGCAGGAGAAGGAGAGCAGTCTGGGTGATCCAATGGAAGAAGCACTTGCTCTTTGCTCAGGCTCTTTCCCAACAGACAGGTGAGTCTCAGTGATTGGAGGGAACTTGGCAAGTCTGGCGTTCTGATAAAATACTGGGGTAAGTTTTCTGGGCTCAGGAATAAATGGTCATCTTAGGGGCTTCATATCCTATCTGAGAGTCTTGCAGTCTTTTTGAGTCTCATATTTGCATAGTAAGGAAATTATAATGCTTTCATTTAGTTGGTGGGGAACAGGGTAAAAAAAGGCAAGAAAAAGCACATGAAAGTTCTCAACATCACTAATAATTAAGAAAATGCGGGGGCTTCCCTGGTGGCGCAGTGGTTGAGAATCCATCTGCCATTGCAGGGGACACAGGGTTCAAGCCCTGGTCCGGGAAGATCCCTCATGCTGTGGAGCAACTAAGCCCATGCACCACAACTACTGAGCCTGTGCTCTAGAGCCTGTGAGCCACAACTACTGAGCCTGTGTGCTCTAACTACTGAAGCCCGCGTGCCTAGAGCCCGTGCTCTGCAATGAGAAGCCACCGCAATGAGAAGCCCGCGCACTGCAATGAAGAGTAGCCCCTGCTCGTCGCAACTAGAGAAAGCCCGTGCGCAGCAGCGAAGACCCAACACACCCAAAAATAAAAATAAATAAATAAAATAAATTTATTTTAAAAAGAAAATGCAAATCAAAACCATAATAAGATACTACCTCACCCCAGCAGTTATTCCACTTTTGGGTATATACACAAAAGAAGTGAGAACAGCGTCTGTAATAGATATTTGTACACCCATGTTCATAGCAGCATTATTCGTAATAGTCAAAAGGTGGAAGCATCCCAAATGGATACATACACAGTGGAATAATATTCAGCATTTAAAAAGGAAGGAAATTCTGATACATGCTACAGCATGGATGAACTGTGAGGAGATTATGCTAAATGAAGTAAGCTAGTCACAGAAAGACAAATACTGTATGATTCCACTTACGTGAGGTACTTAAAGTAGTCAAATTCGTAGACACAAAGTAGAAGAGTGGTTGCCAGGGATTGTGGGGAGGGAAGAATGGGGAGTTGCTATTGAAAGGGTATAGAGTTTTAGTTTTGTAAGATGAAGAGTTCTGGAGGTTGGTTGCATAACAATGTGAATGTACTTAACACTAATGAACTGTACACTTAAAATGGTTAAGATAGTAAACTATGTTGTGTGTATTTTATCACAATTTAAAAAATATTTTTAAAGGCAAGATATCTCGTTTCCTGTTTCTTGAAGAGATTGTTGGTGCTATAAAATATTTTCAATTCCTAAGTTGGCTGACTGCTTGTAGTTTGCTTTCAACTTGTTTATTGATTTGTTGATTTGCATTTTAGGGAAGAAGAAGGTGAAGAGGAGGAATTTGGAGACTTTCAGCTTGTCCCAAATGATAATGAGTTTGATAGTGATGAGGTGAGTTTGAAGGGGATAGAGTCATCATAACTGAACCCCATGTATTGCTGCTTTGTTTGCTTGTTTTGTAGTTTGAGTTCTTTTTTTTTTTTTTTTTTTTTTTTTTGAGGTACGCGGACCTCTCACTGTTGTGGCCTCTCCCTCCCGTTGCGGAGCACAGGCTCCGGACGCGCAGGCTCAGCAGCCCTGGGTCACGGGCCCAGCTGCTCCGCGGCATGTGGGATCTTCCCGGACCGGGGCACGAACCCGTGTCCCCTGCATCGGCAGGCGGACTCTCAACCACTGTGCCACCAGGGAAGCCCTGTAGTTTGAGTTCTTGAGAATTCTGTTTGGCATGTTATCAGAAGCAATTTCCTAGAATGAAATGTTTGGGCAGAAGTTTATAAATTCCTGTCTTAGTTGAGGACACATTTTATTCTGTGTAACCTTGCATGTGATACTATATGATTTTGCAGGATGAGCACAGTGACTCTGACAGTGAAGACCCGGCACTAGAAGACCATGAAGATAATGATGAGGAAGACCTCCTGCAGCAATCCGAGAAGTTGAAAAGGCAAATGTAGGTGTTATGTCCCTTCCTTCAATTGCAAGAAAGTTCTCCTGACAGTTGAGTTGTAGCTTGCTACATTTGCTGGTTCTATTTTTGCTTTTTGTGGTTAACACAGATTGAATAAAATCCATTTACGTGATATCTCTTGAGAATTCAAAGATGGTCACGTCCTCCTCAAGTGATTCCTATACTAAATATCCCTAGTTCTTCAGCTGTTTCTCACATGACATTGCTTCCAGACTCTTCACATGTATGGATACTCACTTTATCTTCAGGAGTGGTCTGACTACCGCTGTATATAGTGGTACAACCACATCCCTTGTTCTGGTTGCATACTACTTATAAAGTAACCAAAGAGCATAAGAGCTGAGTCACTGTAGATCCTGAGGATCTAGTAGATGACTAAAATTCCCCATGTCTTTTTTCCTATGAATTACTGTCATTCCAGGTTTTCCTCATCCTAGTCTCAAGCAAATGACCCCCCTTTATTTTTTTAATATTGTTGTTGTCACTTTGATCATGAAAGTAAGCCATTTATTTTGGAATATTTCAAAGAATACAGAAAGACATAAATAAAAAGTCATCCAGGAACTTCCCTGGTGGTGCAGTGGTTAAGAATCCACCTGCCGATGCAAGGGACACAGGTTTGATCCCTGGTCCGGGACAATCCCACATGCCGCGGAGCAACTGAGCCTGTGTGCCACAACTACTGAGCCTGTGCTCTAGAGCCCGAGAGCCACAACTACTGAGCCCGAGTGCTGCAACTACTGAAGCCCGCATGCCTAGAGCCTGTGCTCTGCAACAAGAGAAGCCACTGCAAAGAGAAGCCCGCGCACCACAACAAAGAGTAGCGCCTGCTCACCGCAACTAGAGAAAGCCCGCTTGCAGCAACGAAGACCCAACGCAGCCAAAAAAAAAAAAGTCATCCATGTCCGCCGTCCAGGATATTTTTGAAAGTGGTGGTGGTGGTTATTATTACCTCATTTTTTTCAGGCATATATTTTTATGTGGTTGAGATCTGTACAATTTTTTTTGTATGTGTAATTTTGCATCTTGCTTTTTTTTCCTACTTACCATATCTAAGCTTTTTTCCTTGATATTGAAGGTTTTATAAGAACCATTTTAATAGGTATTCCACATTTTATTATTTGTGAATGACTTTTGGAATTCAAATATAGGACATCATATTGATCCTTATTAGGTTTATTTTGTTGTTTTTAGCCCATCATTCCATTCAGTTGAGATCAGTTTGGGTTTCTCATTTGTCACCTGTCAAATTAACTATGCATACAGCTTTGGGCCATCTATAGATTTTTAGTCTAAGGCAATGGTTCTTAAACCTTATTTAACTATAGAGTCCTTTGTTCAAATGAAATCTTATAAAGAATGGCAGCTAAAAATTGAACTGCTCAAGGAGGGTAGATGGGAAGATTGAGAAGCTTAGTGGCTATTGGCCCCTGAAGGAATTCTTCAGGAACCCTAGGACTTAGAGGAACTCAGCTTTAAAATAATAATGGAAGTCTTTCATAAAAAATCAGCCTTCGGGGCTTCCCTGGTGGTGCAGTGGTTGAGAGTCTGCCTGCCGATGCAGGGGACACGGGTTCGAGCCCTGGTCTGGGAGGATCCCACATGCTGCAGAGCAACTGGGCCCGTGAGCCACAACTACTGAGCCTGCGTTCCTGGAGCCGTGCTCCACAGCGAGAGGCCGTGACAGAGGCCCGCACACCGCGATGAAGAGTGGCCCCCGCTCGCCGCAACTGGAGAAAGCCCTCGCACAGAAACGAAGACCCAATACAGCCCAAAATAAATAATAAATAAATAAATAAATAAATTTTTTTAAAAAAATCAGCCTTCAGAAAGCCATCAGGCTTCTGCCACTCATGACCATAGGTGACAGCACTTTGAACTCAGATGACAGCAGATTTGTTCTCAATGTGAGCTGAAGTCAGAAAAACTAACTTGTAGTGGTTTTGATTACTACTAACTCTGAGCTTCAATCATACCTCTAACTTGAGGGTCAAGATTTGGCAGGCTGTAAGAAGACCCCAGTCTATTACCTTTCCATACTATACTCTCTCTAGTCTGTCTCCTGAAGCTGGTACGCTTAAATACAAGACAAAATAGTTTGAACCTTCTGGCAGGTATGTCCCAAATATATAGAGGGGATTGAGAGTTCTGGCTTTAGAGTCACCAACCTAGGTTGAATCCAGGCTCTGCTGCCTCCCAGCTCTGTGACCATTGGTAAGTTGTTTACCCTCTGAGTCTCAGTTCCTTCAACTGAAAATTGAAAGGAATAATAATACCCCTCCCTGAGATAACGCAGTAATGCTCCAAAGCACAGTTATTGGCACACAGTATATATTAAATAATAGACTTTTAAGTATTATCAAAATGTATTATTATTATTAGTTTAATCTTATTGTTATTAGATATGGCTCTGTGTTCTGCTTTTCTCATTGCTGTGTGTATATTCATTGTTGTATTTTCTAATTTTCAATTTTCCAGGAGATTGAAGAAATACCTGGAGGATGAGGCAGAGGTGTCAGGGAGTGACGTGGGAAGTGAAGATGAGTATGATGGGGAAGAGCTTGATGAATATGAAGAGGATGTAATTGATGAATTACTTCCTTCTGATGAGGAACTACAGAGTCAAATCAAGAAAATACACATGTCAGTATCCCAGCAAGCCCTTCTGAATAATGAATGGGGTGTGTCTTAAGGCAGGCCCTATAACCAGCCAGAGTGGTCCTGGTTTTGAACACCATATTTCTCCTGTTGTAGGAAAACAATGTTGGATGATGATAAGCGACAGTTACGTTTGTACCAAGAAAGATACCTTGCTGATGGGGACCTGCACAGTGATGGTCCTGGACGAATGAGGAAATTCCGATGGAAAAACATAGGTATTTTGATTGTTGCCTTTAGAAGCAAATTGTACAAGGTACATGTTTGTCCAGTTTAAGACAGCAAGAGGAAATCCAAACTATAGCAGGCAGCTGTGGAGGAGGACCTTGCCTTGACCTTTATTTTCTATTAATGGATAGGAAAAGCTTGTGTCAGTATATTGTAAATGAAAAGGGTTCACTTGTGTCTGCTGAGACACCCTCTCCTGTGGGGAGTGCAGAATGCTAATAGCCTTAACTCTTTGCTTCAGATGATGCTTCTCAGATGGACTTGTTCCACAGAGACTCTGATGATGATCAGACTGAAGAACAGCTTGATGAGACGGAAGCCAGATGGAGGAAGGAGCGAATTGAACGAGAGCAGTGGCTTCGGGACCAGGTAGGAAGCCTGCAAGAAATTCTCCTATTCCGACCCTACTTATGAGGGTCACTCCGTCACCCAGCTTGTCATGATAGTCGTCAAAATCTTGGGCAATATATTACTGTCCCTTTTTTTTTTTTTTTTTTTTTTTGCGGTACGCGGGCCTCTCACCATTGTGGCCTCTCCCGCTGCGGAGCACAGGCTCCAGACGCGCAGGCTCAGCAGCAATGAGCCTGCCCAGCCGCTCCGTGGCAGCCGCTGCATGTGGGATCTTCCCGGACGGGGCACGAACCCTGTCCCCTGAATCAGCAGGCGGACTCTCAACCACTGCGCCACCAGGGAAGCCCTGCTGTCCCTTTTAATCCTTGAATTTTCTTTTGTGCTTTGAGAAGGTTACCGTGGGCAGTTCTAGTCATGTTTTTGTCCAAAATCCTTTGTGTGTGTGTGTGTGTGTGTGTGTGTGTGTGTGTGTGTGTGTGTGTGTGTAAAGCAACAAAGAGTTGCAAAAAGGAAAACAAATGCTGTCCCAAGTACTCTAGCTTCCAGGCTATACTAATTATTTGGGGGAGCTGTGGGCTTCTGTTAATGCTGTCTGATTTTTATTTTCAGGCACAGCAGGGGAAAATTGCAGCTGAAGAAGAAGAGGAGATTGGGGAAGATAGTCAGTTTATGATGCTGGCCAAGAAAGTTACAGCCAAAGCTCTGCAGAAGAATGGTGAGCTCTTAGTCCTCCTCAGGGTCTAGCCCCCTGGATTGTTAGTGCTGGAGCCTTAGAGGTGACTCCAGCCTTCAGGGGCTGTTGCAGCTTACTCGTGGGCCGGTGTCTCATGTTATCTTAAAGAGGTCCCTCAGATGGGGAGAGACAGTATTCTTTCCATCTTAGACTATTGGGCAGTCGACATTGTGATTGTGAGTATATGTAGCTGGTTTTGCTTTATGTTCTAAGGCAGCTCAGAGGAGTGAATTCTGGCTTCTTTATTCAGTTGCCCAGGATTATATACTTAAGTGTTAGAGCTGGAATTCGAACCCAGATTTGCCTAACCCCAGAGCTGAAGCTCTTAAACACTCCTTAACACTCTTACCACTCTTGTTTTTTCTTATTATTACTGTTACTTAGACAATAAGTTCAGCTGAGTTGTCTGTCTTCTCTTAAGCCGCTTAGCTGTACTTTCAAGTCATGATTATAAAATAATCAGAGTTCCTATGGCTTTAGTTTATTGGTTTAGTTAAAGGCTTGTTAGCTTGTTTAGATTTAAAAGTAATTCTACGCAGCTTTGTCCAGAACAAGCCTCTCTGTCTTTTCTTTTCAGTCAGTCGCACTGTGGTTATTCAAGAATCAGAGTCTTTATTCAGAAATCCTTTTGAAGCCACCAAACCGGGAAGTGACAACCAGGTTGGTTGGGGACCTTGTTAGCCTGATGTCATGATCTTCAGTGTTATAAAGGCCCAGGTCAAGTTAAGGGAATGCTCTTTCATTAGCGGAGGGAGGTGGCTGCAAGAAATGGAAGTAGATGTCAAAGGAGCCTACCGTTTCTTTTCTACTCGAGCAGGGTAGGACTGTGTCCCCTCAATACCTGGTGGAGGCGGGGAGGGGCTGACTTCTCATTCTTCCCTTGGCACTTGGAATTTGATACCAGGAATTTGATGACTCTTCTTTCCTCAGCTGAAGATGGGCTCACTGCTAAACCAGCCCAAAGCTGTGCTTCAGAAACTGGCTGCCCTGTCTGACCTCAACCCTAGTGCTCCCCGAAATTCAAGAAACTTTGTCTTCCACACACTTTCTCCTGTCAAGGCTGAGGCAGCAAAGGAATCATCTAAGCCTCGGGTAGGGAATTTGAGAACTGATTTGGTGACTGTCCACAGCAGAGTGAATGAATGAATGAATGAGTTGAATTGAATTGAATTGAAAATATATATATATTTCTGGCTTAAAGGCTTAAATGCTGCAGTGTTAATCTTGCACTCCCAATAAGGTACAAGGGGATTGCTACCTGCAGTAAGTAATCAGCTTTGAAACTTGCCTGGAAATTTTCTATTTCTTTTTTTCTAATGATCCGTGATTTAACTATGAGCTGCTTAAGAGCTAAGTGAAGCTAAGTACTTGTATGAAGTTCTTGAGTTGGCTCTCTCTCTGCTCTCTAGGTGAGGAGGAGGGGTCCGTCTTTAATGACATCCCCTTCACCTAAGCGCCTCAAAACAGATGATAGCACTTCAGGATCAAAGCAAAGCATCTTCAGATACTTGGAAAGCTAACACCACAAGGGCACCAGCACCTGTGTTGAGACTTCGTTGAGAAGTTTCTGGCATTGAAGGTTGGAATCGATGCTCATGTGGATGATCCCCCCTTCCTTCATAATCAGTGCATTAAGATTGAGGACAGAGATTCCAGTTCTTTCCACTGCATGGCTCTGGACATCTCTTTCCTAGTATTACTTCCTGGGTTGGCCACTAACTTAATTCTTCAGTGTTTACAACATCAACTTATGGGATACCTGGGTGTCCTCCATTAAATACTTGACATTTTACCCTAGCAGCTTCCTGGGTTGATAACTTTTGGTGAAAGGGGTGACTGGAGAAAGAAAAAGTGTGGCATGACAGAAAATTACAGACAGCAGTGAACGTCAAAACTGGGATGACTCCTTCACACCCCTATGATCTGCACCATGGTGACCAGGACTCAGTGAAAGAGAGACTTCTTAGAGGACCTAGGAATCGACAGATGGGCTGTTTTATTACCTTTGCCCCTTCCCTTTTCTTTTATGCCTCTTCCCAATGCAGTCTCAAATTTCCAATTAACCTGTGCTTCCTTTATGAGAAGGACTCAAACTGGTACCCAAGTCAGAAAGAGCAACTTCTCTGGAGTATGAGGATGAAGATAAAAGGTTACATCCAGTGTCCGTCGACATTAGGTATTCCATGAGGCAGAGAGCTCTCTCTTAGGACTAAATTTTCGATTTGAAGCACTGTTGCTCAAGGACCTTCCTTCTCATTCTGACTGGAAGAGTTATATATAATCATTATTTATTGCATTAAACTGGGTTGAGTACATTGCCCTGAGCAGAGGACAATTTAATACTTCATTACTTATTCTGAGAAAAGATCGTCATGGAGTCTCATCAAAATATTGTTAGGATTGCCACCACTCCCGATTTTCCCTGAACTACCATGAGGCTGTCAGAGTTTTAGACAGATTTTTTTTTTTTTTTCCTCTCAGCACCAAGTGTCACTGCTGCTTTGGAAAAACATTTCATGTAAATACTGCGGTTTCACTGTCAGGAGCTAGACTTGGGAAGCTGGATGAACTGTGCCAGTTTTTCACTGGCAGATAAGGAATACCAATTTAACTGGTGGAATTAGGATATAGGTTTTCTACAGTTGTTTGTAATATGCAAGATGCTGACTTTGATGGAGTTTACATTTGTATATTTGTAATCTTGTAATGGTGAAAATGTATATAAAGATGTTTTAACATGTATGTAGTTTTTCAATAAATCCCAGTGCCTTGAAGGCAGGATTTGCTGTCCAGATTGAATGCTCATTCTTAGGTCAGAGCCTGTCTAATGTTGAGCATTTTGTTTTCAGGGTATGTCTCTCAGGGGAGGCCTCTGGACCTGGAGTGAGAGGCTGCTGCCATTGTCCCCTCACTGTCTTCTCAACTCTGGTGAATTGATCGCATTAACTAACCAAGTGGTTTGGGTTCAGTGCAGGTGAGCAGAGTTTACATAAATGGTGCCTGTTGTTAATAGCCCTTGGATTGGCAGCTGTGGGTCCAAGGTGGGCATTATTGCCCCTCCCTTTGAGCTCTCTAAACAGTGGCCAAGGCTAGGCAGCCCTTGCTAGGCAATAGAGAACTAGGGAGGAGGGCTGGATATTTCTCCCTTTTGCTTTCCCATATCCTTTTTTGGCAGGGAGAGATGGAGAAGAGTATTAGGATTGACCACTAAGGATAAGAAAATCAGTGCCTGAGAAATCTAGGGAGCAAAAGGTTTCTATTCTAGGCTCCAGAAAGAAAGCACTTTTTGGAGAAAGAAAAGTTGAGTCTTAAGCTCTGGGTCGCTTTTCCCCATATTAGTGTAGCTGTCAGAAGGCAAGCTAAGCCTTGGTAATAAGATTGAAGTGGAGAGTCGGGACCTGACCATGTGACCTGTGCCCAGAGCACTGAGCCTCCAGCTTCAGCTCCATTCTAGTGAAACTGAAGCCCAGGGCCTGTGCTGTGGCTCCTGCTAGGACTCAGCTTCACTAGCTTGGAAATTATCTGCTTGGAGGAATGAGAGCGCGTGAGTCTGAGAGATGAGCGTGCTCAGTGTCAGTCCTTTCACCTCCTCTGTGTTCCACACGCTGGGGTAGGGACACATGGTATTTACTTGATTTAAACAATTCAGTCCACAGCTGCACAAACCATACTAGGGTCTCTTCCATAAAGCATCAGGTTATACTCACCAAAGCACTGTAGAGACAAGGTACTCAGCTTCCTGTGCAAATTCTCAACTGCCTCTCTACAAACTTTACCCCACTTTGAGAATCTCTAATGGCTCAATGTGAGTGTTTTCAGGGTTTTATCTCCCAGAGATACATGTAATATCTCTTGGGGCTTTCTGTCCCGAGGTTTGTACACCTCAGAATAGGAGAGAGTATTTCTGGGAGGAATATTGTCATGATACTCTGATTCTATCATCCCTGAGATGGCATTATATCTTCTACCTTTGTGTCCTACTCACTGCCTGGCACATGGTCTGGAATGTGGAATTGCCCAGTAAAGGGTGAATGAAAAATACCAAACCTTTCAGAGCCTCCATTTATCTCTATAAAATGAGGATAGTCATTCATGCCTGTCTCAGAGTTGCTGTGAGGCTTGTTGGAAGATGTATGTGGATGCATTATGTCGAACACTACTCTGCAAGCATATGGATTTGCCAATATTACAACTGCATCGTGTTTTGTGGACCACTTCTCAAAGGCCTGTTGTCTCATAAGCATCTCAAACTTGACATCTTTAAAAATGTGATGTTCCTTCTCTAAAAACGTGCTCTTCCTTCTGTGTTTCCCATTTCACTGAAAGGTACCTCCACGTACCCAGTCACTCAGGCTGGAAACCCAAAGGATGTTCTCGATCCCTCTTTCCTTACTCCCATAATCAAGCAATCTCTAAATCTTGTTATTTCTACTTCCAGATTGCATCTTGAATCATCTCTATAGCCGATGCCCTAATCCAGGATTCCATAATTTCTTGCCAGGGTGTTGGCAGTAGCCTCCTGATCACCCCACTCCCATTTTTGCTTCCTTTCCATCCAATCTGTGCACAGCAGCCAAAGGGCGATATTTGCATAATTAAATCGGAGGATGCCACTCCCTCCCTCAAAACCTTTTCTGTCTTCCAGTGCACTCAGGATTAAGTTCAAACTACAAGACCCTCCACGATATAGTTGTGCCTCCCAATCTCCTATCATTCACTGTTCTCCATTCACATTACATAAAGCTTCAGAGCCTTCCCCCTTTTTTTCAAATGGGCTTCTTTTTTTAAAATTTTTCTTTATTTTCTTTATTTTTTATTTATCTTTTGGCTACGTCAGGTGTTAGTTGCGGCATGTGGGATCTTTTGTTGGGGCATGTGAGCTTCTCTCTAGTTGCGGCACTCAGGCTTCTCTCTAGTTGTGGCATATGGGATCTTTCATTGCAGCGCTTGGGCTCTTCACTGCAGCACGCGGGCACGCGGGCTTCTCTCTAGTTGTGGTGCGAGGACTCTAGAGTGCACGGGCTTAGTTGCCCCACAGCATGTGGGATCTTAGTTCTCCAACCAGGGCTTGAACCTGCATCCCCTGCATTGGAAGGTGGATTCTTAACTACTGGACCACCAGGGAAATCCTCCCTTCATTTTAGAAGGAACCACAGTCTGGTATTCTTTTTTTTTTTAATTCTTTTTTTTGTTTGTTTGTTTGTTTTGTTTTTTTGCGGTACGCGGGCCTCTCACTGTTGTGGCCTCTCCCGTTGCGGAGCACAGGCTCCGGACGCGCAGGCTCAGCGGCCATGGCTCACGGGCCCAGCCGCTCCGCGGCATGTGGGATCCTCCCAGACCGGGGCACGAACCCGTGTCCCCTGCATCGGCAGGCGGACTCTCAACCACTGCGCCACCAGGGAAGCCCTAGTCTGGTATTCTTGATGGCTGGTGGGGTAGAGGTGGGGGTGAAGAGGCAGCTCCCAGCTCCAGGCTGGAGAATCACTGGGCCCAATCTAAGGGGTGGAAGGTGCAGGGGCAGGATTGGGAGTGAGTCCTGTAGGTTTTTCAGTCCCCATCTCTTTTTCTCAGAGGCTGAAGGAAGGAAAAAAGCTGACTGCCCACCCCTCTCTTTGTTTGTCTTGTCTAACTTATGTTATTTATCAAAGAGACAGGTTATTTGGAAAACCAGATGGACCCAGGCAAAAATCATCTGGGTTTTCCAAACGTGAAAAATTAGGTTCTGGGGGCCCAGGAGGAAAGGCATGTGTGTGTGTGTGTGGGGGGGGGTGTTGGGAGGGGATGAGGAGTATTGAAAGTATTTTATGTCTCTGTAGTCAGACCCGGAAATCCCTCCATAACATCCAAGCTTTCCCCCTCCCTCTTTTTCCTTCAAGTTCTTTATGATTACAATCTAAATGAGAAAACTAAAATCTGTATATTGGTGGCTGGGAGTGCTGAAAGGTTTAATTGGCCAAGAATGAGAACATGTCAGGGCTGTAGCAGAACAGCAGCCGACGGCTTTCTCTAGCTCTCCTGCCCTCGCCTCCTCCCACAGATCCGCTGGGTTAGTGACAGTGTCAGGGTACAGAGGTCTCTAGAGCAGAGACCTGGTCCACCCCTTGTCCCTTCAATGTTATCATCCCAAAATGATCACAGCAGTTATGGAAGTTAGACATTAAGGGAAGAACTTACCCTTTCATAACTTTGTGATGATATTATGGCCAAAGAACACTGGGGGTTAAGGGCTGTCTGTCCATTAAATATCCAGGGAAGGAGCTAGCTCTGTGGCTACAACCAGGAATTTTGTGTGTGTGTGTGTGTGTGTGTGTGTGGTACACGGGCCTCTCACTATTGTGGCCTCTACCATTGTGGAGCACAGGCTCCGGACGCGCAGGCTCAGAGGCCATGGCTCACGGGCCCAGCCGCTCTGCAGCATGTGGGATCTTCCCAGACCAGGGCACGAACCCGTGTCCCCTGCATTGGCAGGCGGACTCCCAACCACTGCACCACCAGGGAAGCCCTACAACCAGGAATTTTTAAAGCTTGTGGTTCTGTTACCTCTGGGCAGCAACATTATTAGGATGGAACTAAAGCAGGCAACTATGGAGGCATGGCTCTTGGCTGCAATAGAGGAAATGTTCTGGCTGAAATCATAGAGAGCCCTCTCTCTACATACACACATGCACACTCGCAGAACAGAGCCAAGACCCTTTCTGGCCTGAAGAATCTTTGGCAGCAGCAAGAGCACTTGTCCCATTTTGAGTGTCATTTGGGTTTTTCTGTTTGTTTTTGTTTTTTTGTTTTTTTGTTTTTTGCGGTATGAGGGCCTCTCACTGTTGTGGCCTCTCCCGTTGCGGAGCACAGGCTCCGGACGCGCAGGCTCAGCGGCCATGGCTCACGGGCCCAGCTGCTCCACAGCATGTGGGATCTTCCCGGACCGGGGCAGGAACCCGTGTCCCCTGCATCGGCAGGCGGACTCTCAACCACTGCGCCACCAGGGAAGCCCTTGAGTGTCATTTGTCACTGAGCCCTGCCCGGCCCACTCACCCATTGTCACAGTGCCATCTGACTGTGATAGCCACTTAATAACTTGATCTCATCTGTATAATCTGAGTTAACTAGCTCCACAGTTGTGAGGATTAAATTTGAGAAATTTGTAAAGTGTCTGCCTCCAGGTCCAGCACATAGTAAATCTCAGTGAGTGCTTGTTGAATGAAAGAATCCGTGAATTGGAGCATTAAGGCTCCCTTGACCATTTCCAAAGGTCAATGTGTAACAGCTCGAATAACAGGCTTGTGGGCTGTCCTGTGGAGCCTGGAGCCTGAGGCATGATCTAACTGTATCTGTGGTATGTGGGGTAGACCCCGTGATGCACCACCCTATCCCCTTTAGTGAAGGCTTTGCTGGCCCCACTGCAGACAGCCTTCAGTGAGGGGACGGCCTCAGCTGCAGAGAACTCCTTACCCAACGCTCACGCCCCATTCCAGCACAGCCCACATCCAGTGATGACAGGAGTGTAAAGGCCTGGCCACCTCAGCTCATTTTAGGACAATTCTAAAGGGCCCATTCTCACTTCAGAGCTCCCTGGGGGGTTGGCTGAGGCTGTCATGGACCTGTATGGTAGTTCAGCTCCTTTCCCCTCACTTCCACAGACGTTGATCCCAAGGGCACTTCTTAGGAAGTATCCGGTGTCCTAAACTGTCTGAGTCTGCTTCCTGGGGAATCCAGCCCATGAGTGTGCTAGTCCTGGTGGCCAAGCCTTTAGGACAGGAAAGGACAGAGACTCCTTTGCAGTTTCCAGCATTTGTTTCCAGCGTTGGAGGTGTCCATGCTGCCTTCTTATGTCCACCAGAGGGCAGCAGCAGCATAGCAACCTGTCCTCCTGAGGCTCAGTGGGGTGGGCTTGGAGGTCTTTCCCCCAGCCCCCTCCAATTTCCCACCCCTAGTACTGAGTATTAGGCAGGATCACCCTCCTAAGGGAAGAAACCTTTGGGAAACTGTCTAGGCCTTAGTTTGGTCAGTCTCAACACGGCCCCCTCCCACTCCAGTCCCAAGGCCAATCTGTCTTCCTAATGTGGACCCCATCCGCCTCCTCAATGGGCAACCTCCTTGCCCAGGATCTCCCACCTCTCCACACTCACCATCCACAACAGATTTGTTTTCTGTGTGACAAGGTAATTATGAGCTTGGGGATAGGAGGCCCAGGGGCCAGTCTGAGGATGGTCACTTCAATCTGGTCCTCCCTGTTCTGCTAACATTATTGATTTTTTAGTTTTCTTTATTATGATGATTTTTCTGTGTGAACTGGCTCTGATGACATGAGGTATGGAGGTAAGAGAGCAAAAGCGAATTTATTCTTGTCACAATTTAGCTTCCTGAAACCACCCACCCGACTTTTTTTTTTTTTTTTTTTTTTGGTCTACTGGTTTTAGCATCTTTGCTTACCTGCCTTCATTCTGTTCCCTACTCCCCAAGTTTCTCCCGAAGATTCTTCCAGGAATTGGAGCCAGATGTGGCTAGAGAATGCCATTAACTTATCAGCAAGCCTTTATTGCATTCCTATTACTAGTCAGTTATTTCTAGGCTAAGCTCCCCAACTTCCTGCTTCTTTCTCAGCCCTTCCCCCGGGGCAGTCCTGAGACAGGCTAAGCTACGTGCCTTTTTTTTTTTTTTTTTCCTGCAAGAGTTTCTCTGGCTGTGAAATGGGTATGAGGAAAACCTGACTGAGGAAGCTTTCAGAGAGGGAGATTGACATTGAGTGGAGCCTATTCAAAGAGCACGCCTGCCTGACCTTCAGGCTACTAAAGGCCTCCCATGGTGTACTCTACTTCCTTATGGAGAACGGGAGGGGCAGGGTGGGACGGGGCACGGTGATTGCCTGATTGCCGTGGGAATCAGCTGAGGCCGAGGGCGATTTGTGGAGCCACGTTCCCCCAGTCTGTTTTCTCTGTGTGTGCCAGAAGAATGAATAAATCATTGTTCAGGGGTGGGATGCAGCTGCCGGGCTCCTCCCCTCGGCACATGCCCCGACTCCAGCTCCTCCATTGAGGGCTGCTGGCGCAGAGCAGTTTATACACCCAGCTCCCCAAATCCTATGAAGGCCTCCCCCTCCGCACGAGCCACCGGCTTCAAGCCCATTCAGCCTGGCCCTTTGTGCTGGAGGTTAAGTGGTTACATGTGGGGGGCACCCAGAAAGGACCTGTCAGTCCCTGAAAGCCTGTGCTGATAGCGTGCCCTCCTACTGATGAATGGGTGGGTGGAGGAGAGGTGGGCGGCCCGAGGGTGGGGTGGAGGAGAGGGCAGGGGGATTATGGAGCCCATGGAGGCAGCTGCTAGGAAGGGGGTGGAACAGGCACTCCCTTCTCTCATTCTCCCTTCAGATCGGCTTCTCTACCTCACTCTGTTGTGGGCTCTGGGACCTTGGATTTGGCTTCTCTGGGCTCCTGGTGAAAGAGAGGCTATTTACCATTTGGGTGCATTGGGGAGAAAGAGTCTATACTACCTTTCAGGCTTCCAGCAACTCCAAGACACACCTCAGTTTCTCCTTTTCCCCTTCAGGGTCAGGAGGGAGGATGCAGGGGGGCTTGGGTAGAGAAATTCATCTCCTAGGTTCATGTGGAGCAGTACATTTGGAACTGCCCCACTGAGCTTTAAAAGCTTCCTGAGGGGCTTCCCTGGTGGCGCAGTGGTTGGGAGTCTGCCTGCCGATGCAGGGGACGCGGGTTCGTGTCCCTGTCCGGGAGGATCCCACATGCCACGGAGCGGCTAGGCCCGTGAGCCATGGCCGCTGAGCCTGCGCGTCCGGAGCCTGTGCTCCGCAGCGGGAAAGGCCACAACAGTGAGAGGCCCGGGTACCGCAAAAAAAAAAAAAAAAAAAAAAAGCTTCCTGGGAGGCCCCTCAGGAGCTGTTCAGCGTGGATGGTTCAGGGCAGGAGAGATCTCAAACTGGGTATATTACAAAGATTTTGTTGGAAAAGGACGATTCTAAGGCTTAAGAAAAAAAAAGGTGTAAAATTTCACATTTGATGTACCACCCCCTCATTTTACAGCTGAGAAAACAGCCATGTTGGGGGTGGAGAAGGGACACATCTTACCTAAGGTGATCACACATCAGCTTCTGGATAGATTAGAGTGACACTTTACCTTTAAGAGGTGGTAGAGAAATGGATGAACAAAACAACTAGGTCACCAGCTTCCTAGGCCTTCCTTTCCTGAGCTGAGCTAATTCTGGAGAATGGTTTTTTTCTGCCTTAAGGGCTCTCAGGTACTTCAAAGGTCCTCCAGGGCTCTGCCTGGCCTTAGGAGCCCAAGCAACAGTGTTCACAATTTTAATGTTATTTAACAATGTTCAAGGCATATTATCTTTATTTAACCTAAAAGGGTTAAAATGCTTTGATTTGTCCAAGTTCCCAGAGCTATGTGGGAAGTTGACAGATGATATGAGCTCAGGAAAAGAGAAGAAAGCAGGTCACAATGTAGCTTGTCCCCCAGGATTAGATGCCTGTGCTTTGTTTTGATGTGGAATCTTTGGGGGCTTCCTCAGTTATTTCCCTGCCGTTCACAGGATGAAGCCCAAGCTCCTTGGAATGCTGGTCAAGGCCTTTCACAACTGGGCCAACTTCATCCTCCAGCCTCATCTCCCATCTCCATTTCCTCCCAAGCTCCAGCCACACTGGCCTCCTCTGTGTTATCTGAACATGCACAGTGCATACAGTTTCCGCTGCCTTCTGCTTTCTCTTGGTGAGCTTCTATTCATCCTTCAAAACCTGACTCAAATATCACCTCTGTGAAGCCTTTTCCTTCCCCTCTTTTGGGCTCATTACTTGTGCCTTCTAGCTCTGTTGTAAGACATATCACATTGTACAGCCCACTCTTTTCTATTTCCCTTTCTAAACAGAGAGCTCTCCGAGGCCACCACCAATTCTGATTCTGCTCTTAATCCTCAGCACATTACCTGGCACAAAGTAGCCCTGTGTAACTGTGTCCTGAATGTGAATTAATGAATGGGAAGGGGCAAGGTCCTTGAGATTAAAACACCTTGATCCTAGCCATCTCTTTTTTCCCCCCCGGGAGGACTGACATTGAGAAATTATCCACCTATAGAGGAACTCATGCCGGTCCTATTCCTTGAAGTAGAAATTCCTCTCCTCTCCCTTGTCTCCTTGCCTAACCTCCCAGGCCCCTAGGGCCTGGATCTGGCTACTCACTGCTAGCCAGTCTTGGCTCTGACATCTGTCTGCTCACCAAGATAGCGACTCACTGCCCACTGCTAGATCTTCATGATGGGCTGGCCTTCTGCAGAGCCCTGTTTGGGCTGGTACTGTCCATCTCTGGTGATTTCTGTGTCCCTGCCAGTTAAGTCCCTGCAATCTATGTAGCTGGGTGGACACAGCCACAGACACCCCTTCACCTGGGGTGACTGATTCCCTGGCATCCTGACTGAAGAAACCTCTGGTGACTGAATAACAGACATCTGTATATCTGCTTTTCTGTGGTCACGGATGCCCCTGCCTTCCTGGGGGTTTTTGTTCTCCAGGCTCCCAGCTCTCTGAAAGTCATGGAGCTGCCAGGACCACTGTCTGAGCACTTACTGAATTAATTATACGTGCTAGAGTATCCCACCCAAGATTATCCTTGCCTAAGAAAAGAGAAGCTACATTCTGATGCCCTTGGAATTCACTTTACCTGTCAGGTATCATGTTATTTAGAAATAATCAGCTTTATAGAACAATGGAATGACCAACTGATGACTCAGCTATGTCAGGTTATTGCACGCTGAGTATAATATAGGCTTTAGGGCTTCCCTGGTGGCGCAGTGGCTGAGAATCTGCCTGCTAATGCAGGGGACACGGGTTCGAGCCCTGGTCTGGGAGGATCCCACATGCCGCGGAGCAACTAGGCCCGTGAGCCACGACTACTGAGCCTGTGCGTCTGGAGCCTGTGCTCCGCAACAAGAGGCCGCGATAGTGAGAGGCCCGCGCACCGCGATGAAGAGTGGCCCCCGCTTGCCACAACTAGAGAAAGCCCTCACACAGAAATGAAGACGTAACACAGCAAAAATAAATTAATTAATTAATAAAAACTCCTACCCCCAACATCTAAAATATATATATATATATATATATATATATATATATATAGGCTTTAGTTCAACAATCAATATATAATTCTTGGTTTTTTTGTAACCAGAACACATAGGAAGAGGTAGCGGTAGGTGTGGCATGCTATGTGATTGGACCTAATGACTTTCTCAGAGAGTTTGCTTCCTGTCTCTGACATTCTACATTCTGCCGTTCAGGAGGTTTTAGCATCTAGGGAGAAATGTTTCTAACCAGGGAATGCAGAGACGATTCCACTGCGTTTTGGGCTCCTCATAATACTAGAGGAATAGAAGAAAGGAGGTCACACTTGTAGGCTGATAATGGCTATTAAGGGGAAACAGAGTTGCTACTACTTAATGAGCACTGAGAGGTGCGTCAGTGGGACCCAGGGGACCACCTTGTGCTCTTGTATTAATCAAGATTCTTTTGACTGCCAGTGAAAGAAATTCCATTCAAGTTAGGCTTGGCAAAATAAGGGCCTTGTTGCAAGGTATACCAAGGCCTCAGGAAACAGGGACAGGACCATCACCAGGACTTCTGTCTTTCTGTGTCTGTATGTCAGCACTACTTTCTCCCACTACAGACTGACTTCTATTTGGCAGGAAATGTGATTGTTACAGCCCTAGGCTCACATCTTCCCTGCTTTGTCTTCCTTTAATTTTATTTCAAAAAGTCCCAGAGAAGGACTCTGATGCCTAGAGTGCGAGTCCTATTCCTAGATTCATCAGGCTTCCATATGATCCACCTAATTAGAGCTGGGAGAGACAGGAGAGGTATGAGGAGGAGCTATTCAGGGCCCACCAAACAAACAATTAGATTTTGTTGTGACTTTATGACATAGGAAGACCTGTATCACTGCAGACCACCAAAGCTCAGAGACTTTACAAGTGAGGATTTGGGTCACCTCATAAGGAAAAAAACTCCAGCTGAAGGTAAGGGGAACTTGCAGTGGACAAGGGAAAAGGGAGACTAGTTAGGCCTAGTTAGGTCCAAAGCTTGAGTTACTTCTGCCTTTTCCTTTTTATTTCCTTTTCCCTCTTAAAATAGGAGTTGTCATAATCATGAAATGCTTTTTTTTTCCTTCCATTTCCCTTATTTTGTATATAGGATTTGTTGGTGTGATTTAATTTGCCATTTAATTTCTAGGTTGCAGAATGGTAAATTGGAATTAAGTTGGAAATGGAAGAGGATGCCTCATTATGGAGATCAGACTCAAATTCTTCTTTTAAAACATAGAAAGTGGGCTCCCCTGGTGGTGCAGTGGTTGAGAGTCCGCCTGCCAATGCAGGGGACACGGGTTCGGGACACGGGTTCGTGCCCCGGGCCGGGAAGATCCCACATGCTGCGGAGCGGCTGGGCCCGTGAGCCATGGCCACTGAGCCTGCGCATCCGGAGTCTGTGTTCCGCAATGGGAGAGGCCACAACAGTGAGAGGCCCGCGTACCGCAAAAAAAAACAAACAAAAAAATCATGCATAACAAAAAAAGCAAAAGAAAGGGAGGTGGGAAAGACAAGGGTATTTTTTAATGTATTATGATTCAAAGATGAATCCATGTGAGTATTGTTTTGTTTGTTTTTAATTGGTGGCATGGAGTGGGTAGCAGGAGGAAGGTATAGCCAATTGCTTGGTTTACTCAGTAAAGCTGGGGGGTAGGAAGGGACCTCCTGGAAGCTCATGTGCCCTAAAGGCTAAACTTGTCCCAGACTTCTTTCTGGGGCTGCCTCTCCCTAACAGCAGCCAGTGCTTTTTGGTCTTACCATTAGAGTAAGCAATTACTCTGCTCAGTAAGTGACTTTAATAAGCACACAATGAACATATAACTTCAAATTGTGATAGATGCTTTCAAGAAAAGGATCAAAATGCCCTGGGATAATATAAAAGGGGGAACTAATCCGGCCTAGGAGGTCAGAGAAGGTTTATCTGAAAAGAGATCTCAAATATGAGAGGGGGAAGAGAATTTTAGGCAGAGGGAACAGTGTGGCGGAAAGGAGCATGAGACCCAGTTCCAGAGACTGAAGGGCAAAGGCTGAAGCTGGAGAGATGGAGCAGGATGCTCAGAGCCCTGCGGCTGCAGCCTTAAGGATTTACCCTGCAATGCGGAAGCCATTGAAGGGTTTTAGGCGGGAGGGTGGTGACATGATCAGATTTTCATTATGAAAATGTCACTGTATCTGCAGTGAGGAAAACCAATCAGAGGGACCCAGTAAATGCAGTTAGGGAATTAAACAGGACCTGCAAGGCCTCGGTCCAGGCTGCCGAAGGCGGGGGAGGCGATTCCGACGCTCCGGCAGGCGCGCGGCTCCGCGGAAAACCGAACCGGCACACGTGGGCCAGGCTGCCCCGCCCCGCCGCGCTGACGCCGCCTGACTCGGCAGTCCCGGCTTGCATTGGGCGCACGGCCCGGGATCTCACACCCCACGCGCCCGCCCGCGTGGACGCCCAAGCCGAGGGATTCCTCTACCCCTCCTCCGCCCAGCCCCGAGGGACGAGTTCCCGCCGCGGGCGCTCGGAACCAGAGCCAGCCGGGCGGGGCGGCGCCTCCAGGCCGTGAGTCGGGACCCGGAGCGGGAGGGTGTGGACCCCAGCAGGGGGCGAGGGTCACAGCCTCTGCCCAGCTGCCTCTTTTGGAGAGATTAGGGATGGACGGTCAGTATCCTCTGTCTCCTGGGGGTAGTCTCCCTCTCCCGCAAGGCTAGGCAGGAAGGGAGGCCGCCTCCCCCAATCCTCACAGAGCGCTCTCCCACACGCAAATTGTGGATTAGTTTAGAGAGAAGCCTGATCCTGGGGTGTCTCGGTTCCCATTTTACCGTCTCCGAGAACCCCTAGGTCCTTAGCAAGACCCCCACATCATTCCAGCTGCCTTCACGGCCCCGCCCAAATTTAGAAAATAGAAAACATTTGGGCGGGGACGATCTCCGGGCACCTTGCTTAGCGGGATGGAGTCTGTAGATTACGAAGGGACTGTCCCTACACCATTGCCCCCAGGACTTCTTCCCACTACTGGATATGGGGAGGGTCCCTGCCACCTCCACTTACACTCTCCCTCACTCTTACTGATCCCCAGTTTTTCTAATCCTAGTAATTTATGGTCAGTAGGAACTTCTTGTCAATCTAAACCCTAATTTTGGGAGAAGTCGTTATTGGGGAGGAAAGAATAATGTGCTGTGTTCTCTCTCTAGGGCCTCAGGATGGAGCAAGCTAGAGGCAGGGACCTGGCATAGTACTAGACATGGAGGGAAGGGGCAAGGTCAGAAAAGAGGCTTGTCAGTGGGAGAAGGGCTTCCTCACTGGGCAGAGGAGGGAACCCAACCCAGCTCTTCCAGCCCTGGGCAGTCAGCAGTAGCCTCTGCTACTCTTGGCCCGTCTCCCTGAGCATAGATATCCCACTGCAGTCCCCCTCCCCCATTCACTTACTCACTCAGCAAGGATGTGCTGATGCCTGCTTAGTGCCACGTTCTGTGCTGGCTCCTGAATATGATGGAGGGTATATAGAGGAATTCCATGTCTAGCTAGGGAGCCAGTGAGCTGCCATTACAAGATAGAAAACAGAAACAAAAAAAAGATGAATAGACATTTATTGATCATAAACTATGTGCCGGGGACAAGAAACAAACATGAATAAGACAGCATGTACCCAGGGCAGTGGGGATCCTGAGGAAGGCATAGTTCACTGTGTGTGTTTGTGTATATCGGGGCAGTGGGGAGGATATCAGGATGGCTTCACCCATGGGAAGTGGGCGTACTAGAGCTGCGTTTTGAAGTATGAAAAGGAATTTGCTGGGTGCAGAAGGGAAGAGCTTAGAGGGAAGGGGAGAGGAGGGATATTATAGGCCCAGGGAGTTGTATGAGGAGAATAACGGTGTGTCTGGAGATCTCTGAGCTGTGTGGAGGCAGAGTGGCAAGAGGCAAGTCTGGAGCAGTGAGCAGGGGCCAGATGAAGCGCGGCCTTGCAGGCCGGGAAGAGGGTTAGCAGGAGGTTAGGGAGGGAGCCATGACAAACTTACATTTTTAACTAGAGGCAGAGAGATCAGAGGACAGCCTGCCTCAGGGCTGAGGGAAAACCCTGTGAGGAGACTGAGAATCAGAGTCAGAGAGGGAAGAGGAAAACCACCAAGGGAGGTGTTACCAGAGCCAAAGGAAAGGATCAGCCTTGTCCCTGCTGCTAGGCTGCCTCGACTTCAGGCACCCCACCCTGTCCTGCTCTGACTCATTCTCTGCTTCCCTTTGACAGACCAGATGTTTGCCATCCAGCCAGGGGTGGCTGAAGGGGGGCAGTTCCTGGGGGACCCGCCTCCTGGAGTATGTCAGCCCGACCTTCAACCAGACAGCAACTCCAACTTCATGGCAAGTGCCAAAGATACCAATGAGAATTGGCATGGGATGCCAGTCCAAGTGGAACCCATACTGATGAGGAGCTTCTCTGAGTTGCCCTCTGACAACCAGGCTTTCCAGGATCCTGGACTCCCTGAGGGGGAGGTCCGCAGCCCACCAGAGGGGGCAGAGATCCCTGGAGCTGGGCCTGAGAAGATGGGTGGTGCCAGCACAGTCTGCTCCCCTCTGGAGGACAACGGCTATGCCAGCAGCTCCCTGAGCATTGACAGCCCTAGCTGCAGCCCTGAGCCTGCCTGTGGGACCCCTCCCAGCCCTGGCCCTCCAGCTCCCCTTCTGCCCTCGGTGGCCCAGGCCGTACAGCAGCTGCAGGCTCAAGAGCGCTATAAAGAGCAGGAGAAGGAGAAGCACCATGTGCACTTGGTGATGTACCGTCGCCTGGCCCTGCTCCAGTGGATCCGGGGCCTGCAGCACCAGTTGGTTGACCAGCAGGCCCGTCTGCAGGAGAGCTTTGACACCATTCTAGACAACCGGAAGGAGCTTATCCGCTGTCTCCAACAGAGGGCAACACCATCCACACCCCAGGACCAGGGCTAAGGGTGTCTCTGTACAGGGGTGCAAGGGTTTATGTATATATTTGCAGGCATGTGTGTGGTTGTGCACAAGCAAGTACAGATTATTTGCTGGTATGAGTGCAGGGAAGCATAAGTGAGTATGTCAGTGCTAACATGTAGGCAGATGTGCACAGACCATGTGAGAATCAGCAGCCCTATGTGTGAGTATGTAGATATGTGTATGTATAGTATGTATGTAGGAGGAAGTAAATTTGTATATGCATGTGTGGACGGGTACCCCACGGTGTGTGTATATGTGCATGAGTGAAGATATATATGCAAAAGATGTGTGTTTATGTATGAGTGAGTTTGAGCGTGCAGATTTGTGGTGGGTGTTTGTGACTGAGCCCTTGTGTGTGCAGGCCTATGTGTAAGGGTGCATGTGTGCAGGTGCATGCATGGGATGTATACATTAGGAGCATGTATATTTGCAGGCTGACTCAGGAGCAAGTGTGTGCAAATATATGTTCAATTGCACACGTGGGGCATCCATCCATACCTTATGTTACCCGTGGTCTCCGCTAGCCTTTTTTCTCCACAGGGTCCCACTGCTCCCTGGAGAGAAGGCTAGCTAAGGCTGTTGTCCCTGATGGTGGATTTGCTGTAGGAAGTTAGGTCGCTACTCTGGCCTACTATGGCTTTTTGGCTGCAATCTTGCCAAGGCAATTGGTAGAGAACTGGTATCAGGGAAGGGAGCTAAAATGGTGATTGACACCATGGCAGGCATGGAGGCGGGATCAGAGGAGAAGATAGGGGACTGTCCCACTTGAACTCTGCCATTGGGCGCGTGGGAGATGGGGATGGGGGGAGATGATGATGACAGAACCCTGAGAAGACTAGGAGAATGGGAATTCTACAATACCAGTTCCAAACAAATCACACCTCTCCATTGCAAGGGAGCTGTTGCAAACCATATTGACTCAAGCTTCTGATGAAAAGGAATCTGTGTTAATATAATGTCATATGTCAACTACACCTCAATAAAAAAGAAAAAAGGAAAGGAATGTGTGCTTTCTAAGCTTGCAAGGAGTGGAGAGGTGTTCCAAGGCTGTTGGAGAAAAATCTTACTTCCCTCTCTGTGCTGCTACTTGCTGTGCCTCTCTGGCTGTAGCAACATTAGGTGTCAAATTAATTTGGTCAATTTCCCTGAAATCAAACTCTCTGGGCCAGGAGGAGCCACAGTTTGGCTCTCCAGAGTGGGCAGTGGGCAGTGTCAGTCCAGCCACTGGAAGCTCTTAGGATGCTGGGCCATACCCTCTTCTGTGACTGCATGGGCTTGACAGGCCCCAGCAGAGGCTCCGTGAGGTGGAGAGCGGGTGAGTTCTGGAGAGAACCAAGGACTAAAGTAGTTGAGCTCCCTGCTTTGCTTTTGAGAGCCAAGAGGATGCAAAATCCTGATCGGTTAGCAGTGACACAGAGGTCACTGATGCCTCTGGCCCTGTCTCCCTAGCTGTAAAATGTGTGGGTGCGTAGGTGAAAGGTATAGGGAGCGAGGCTGAAGCAATGGCCCTGGGAACTCTGCGTCTCACTTTTGCATGTTGAGTGTGAACCTGGCCTCTGGACCAACGAAGATAAACTGGGGCAAAGAAATTCATTTCTTGGGTTTGTGTTTCTATTCTACCTGTTGTTAGGTGGCCTCTTTTCCTCACTGAGCTCCCCTTTTGAGCAGGGTTCCGGGCTGGGAGCTGGGGCGCGGGTGTTGGGAAAGACATTGTGGGGAGGAATTCAGTCTGCTGTGGCTGGCGGTCTCATGGGGCGATGTGGGGAGGTGGATGTGGGGGGAATCTTTCTTCAGGGACCTCTCAGTCTGACAGGGGAGACTTTGGCCTCCGCCCAAGAGCCCCATATGGGATTGTCCTTGTCCTAAGGCACCTTTGGGCCTGAAAGGGAGGGGCGTCAATTGTGAGGGACACATATGCACCTCCGACACTCCTGTATCACACTCATATACTCAATCTGCCCTGGAGCCACCACTTCCCTGAAGGGGGGTCTGATTGTGAAAGACTGAGTCAGGGTCCTTAGATGGTTCTGACACAGATGTAGTTATAATACATGTACATGACTTCAGATATTTGTTGATGCCAATCTAGATTAGATCTTCTATTTTACATTAGTTTGTATGATGATTCATAAATCAGTTTCTCAAAAATTAAATACTTTTATAAAGAAAGTCTATTACAGTTGACCCTTGAACAACACGGGGGTTAGGGGCACCAACCCACCACGCAGTCGAAAATTTGTGTGTAACGTGTAATCAGCCCTCCATATATGCAGTCCTTCCATATCCATGGTTCTACCTCCTCGGATTCAACCAACTGCGGATGGTGTAGTACTGTAGTATTTACTATTGCATAACAAATTACCCTAAAACTTAGTGACTTAAAACAATCACCTGGGCTTCCCTGGTGGCGCAGTGGTTGAGAATCTGCCTGCCAATGCAGGGGACACGGGTTCGAGCCCTGGTCTGGGAAGATCCCACATGGCGCGGAGCAACTAAGCCCCGTGAGCCACAACGACTGAGCCTGCGCATCTGGAGCTTGTGCTCCGCGACAAGAGAGGCCGTGACAGTGAGAGGCCCGTGCACCGCAATGAAGAGTGGCCCCCGCTTGCCACAACTAGAGAAAGCCCTCGCACAGAAACGAAGACCCAACACAGCCAAAAATAAATAAATTAATTAATTTAAAACAAAAACAAAAACAAAAAATAATCACCATTTCTGTAGGTCAGGACTCTCTCACCAGACTGCAATCAAGATGTCAGTCCAGGGGCCTCCCTGGTGGCGCAAGTGGTTGAGAGTCCGCCTGCCGATGCAGGGGATGCGGGTTCGTGCCCCGGTCTGGGAGGATCCCATATGCCGCGGAGCGGCTGGGCCCGTGAGCCATGGCCGCTGGGCCTGCGTGTCCGGAGCCTGTGCTCCGCAACGGGAGAGGCCACAACAGTGAGAGGCCCACATACCGCAAAAAGAAAAAAAAAAAAAAGATGTCAGTCCAAGGTCCCTGGTCTCCTTTGCTGGGAGCATTCAGTTCCCGGAGGGCTGTAGGCTGGAGATCACTTTTAGTTCCTTCCATGTGGGCAGCTTGCTTCATCAAATTATGCAAGCCAAGAAAGTTATAGAGTATTAACAAGACAGAAGTCACAGTTTTCTGCAACCTAATCACAAAAGTGACATTCCTCAGTGTTGCCATATTTTATTGGTTAAAAATAAGTTGCTTAAAGGGAGCATATTACACAAGGCTCTGAGTACCGGGAGTGGGGCTCATCAGGGGCCATCTTAGAGGCTGCGTGCTACAGGAGGCATATTTTGATTGATCAGATAAAGCCATATTTTATTGATTGTTTTTAATTATACAAATAAAAATTAATTCTACTTATAAAAATGGAAACATTTCAGAGAAATTTAATGTTTCCTTTTATCCCTCCCCAACAAGGTATATATATTTTAAACCTCACAAAGTATACTTCTCGCTGAAACAGTGACCCAGGACATTAATAATTCTTGTTATCTCAACATTTGACATTTAAACACAGACGATACTGGACCAGTTTTTTTTTTTAAGGTGTGTCTCATTATTTCTTTTTCTTTTTTTAAAAAAAATAAATTTAATTATTTTATTTATTTATTTTTGGCTGTGTTGGGTCTTCGTTGCTGTGCACGGGCTTTTTCTAGTTGTGGACAGCGGGGGCTACTCTTCATGGCAGTGCACGGGCTTCTCATTTTGGTGGCTTCTCTTTGTTGCGGAGCACAGCATCTAGGTGTGCAGGCTTCAGTAGTTGTGGCGCATGGGCTTAGTTGCTCCGCAGCATGTGGGATCCTCCCAGATCAGGGCTCAAACCTGTGCCTCCCGCATTGGCGAGCGAATTCTTTTCTTAAAAATTATTTATTTATTATTTATTTTTGGCTGCATTGGGTCTTTGTTGCTGCGCACCGTCTTTCTCTAGCTGTGGTGAGAGGAGGCTACTCTTGGTTGCGGTGCGCGGACTTCTCATTGTAGTGGCTTCTCTTGTTGCGGAGCACTGGCTCTAGGCGCGCAGGCTTCAGTAGTTGCAGCACATGGGCTCAGTAGTTGTGGCTCACGGGCTTAGTTGCTCCGCGGCATGTGGGATATTCCCAGACCAGGGCTCGAACCCGTGTCCCCTGCATTGGCAGGTGGATTCTTAACCACTGTGCCACCAGGGAAGTCCTGATACTGGACCAGTTTTAACAAATTCCATTTATTAAGAGACGTTGTTCTAGCAAAGGGCGATAGCTAAATTTGAATAACTTCAACTGAGGATTTCTAACAAGACAACATCAAGCCCTCAGAGCACAAGAGGGTGAATTTTCAGAAAAGGTCCCTTTCCTGAATGCGTGAAGGCTTTTCTGAGTAAAACCGGTGGTTAAGAGCACAGACTCAGAAGCCAGACCCCTGTATTTAGATGTTGGTGCCATTTTTCTTTCTGTCTCTGTGACCTTAGGCAAATCAATTAACTTCTCTGTTCTCCAGTTTCCTCATCTTAAAATGAAGACAATAGTAGTAACTACCTCATAGGGTTGTCGCAAGGGTTAAATGGATATATAATATGCAAAATACTGTACCTGGCACATAGTAAACTATGTTAATGAGAATTATAATTATTATTATAGATAGTGCTTTTGTGATGCACACTTAACTTTTTCACAGAAAAACAATGAAATTTTTCCTTAAGGAGTCTGAATCTAAAATTTAAAAAACATCATTTTAAAAAGGCTTTTAAAAAATAAAGCTGCCTAATACTCCTCTCCATAAGAGAGCTTTCTGAGCTGAGAAAAAGATGAAAGCCAGACCAAGGAACAAGTGTGGTGAATTGCATGTTGACAGGAGCCCTGCCAATCCTGGGTTTAGGGACAGACCCAGCCCCTGGTGTGGTGGTGGGTTAGAGAAGGAGCTTGACAAGAGTAGGGAGTCAGGGCTGGAGCCAGGCCAGCAGAGTTTGGGGCCGGGATGCTGAGGCAGGACCCCAGTGGATGAGCTGACCCAGCCAAGAACTGCTGTTTCCAATCAGGCACGCTGGCCATCAGGCCTGATAGTGGGAAGCTCTGAGGCTACTGTTGTACCTGTGTGGGGAAGACCTGATCCAGAGACTGTCTAGGCAGCCTCCGTTTCTTTGCCTGTGGCAACTGTACAGACTGAACGAGGAAGTGGGTCTGAAGATGCTTTGTAGGCATTAAAACAATCAAGGCCCCCCTTCACAAGGCCCTACAGTGCCAGCCTTGCCCTTGAGTAAGTCTTGCCTGCACAGGTAGATAAGACTTGCATCCAAAAGACTAATGCACTAGCTGCTCAGCCAAGGAGAGGGGGAGCTGCGGCTGCCCTCTGTGAAGGTCTCTGCCTGAGACTTCTATACTTGGGAGGTTGTTTTAAAGTCAGTGAGTGGGGATTTCTTAGTCCCTGGGACAGTGAGAAGAGTGGGGAAGTTCCCTGCACTAGGGAGGGGTTTAGCCAGTGAGCCACCTTTCCCTTCCTGCCAGAGTGAAACCCCATGACCAGGAGCAGGGAAGTTCTAACTCAGGTTTCTGGTCCTACCTGAGGAGACTTGCTTAATAGGAGGAATGAGGGATGAGGTTGGGGCTGAGACCCAGAGACCCACAGGTCAAGGCACACAGCAGAGGCCTGAGCAGGCCGGAGGGACAGGAGGAAGCATGGAAGGGGTTGGCAGGGAGGTAGTGCAGGGCTGGGTCCTCTGGGGAGAAGAAACGTCTGGGTCCATGGAAGCTTTCTCTTCAGGGACCCCAAATAGGTCTGCACCATCAAGTGTCAGAGGGGACGGGATTAAAACCTGGGGTGCAGGGAGACAGGGAGTGAAGCGGGAATGAAGAGTGTAGGAGTTACGGGGATAAGGAGACTGAGAAGGTAGGTGGGCTCCCAAGCCCTGTAGGTGTGGCATATCATATTGGGGCTCTGTGTACAGATGGTGCCCGACTTATGATGATTCGATTTATGATTTTTAAAAAAGATTTATTTATTATTTATTTATTTTATTTTATCATTTTTGGCTGCATGGGATCTTCATTGAGGCATGTGCGGGATCTTTCCTTGTGGCACGCAGGCTCTTCCTTGTGGCGCTCAGACTTCTCTCTAGTTGTGGCCTGCAGGCTTCAGAGCACATGGGCTCTGTAGTTTGCGGCACACAGGCTCTCTAGTTGAGGCGTGCAAGCTCAGTAGTTGTGGAGCACGGGCTTAGTTGCCCCATGGCATGTGGGATCTTAGTTCCCTGACCAGGGATCGAACCTGTGTCCCCTGCATTGTAAGGTGGATTCTTTACCACTGGACCACCAGGGAAGTCCCCGATTTATGATTTTTTTTTAAGTAATTAGAAATATCCTAGTATATTGTACTTCGGAGATAAAGAGTCCTTTGGGCATTTAGATCCTTACTTCATCATCACCGCCATCACCACACACACACACACACACACACAAACACAAATCAACTATTTATACATGGATTAAAAAAAATTACTCTTGCGCATGAACAAAAGTGAAAACACAAATAAATTACTTAAGGTATTTGAAAACCTTTTTCACATTCTTTCTTTTGTATGAATCCCCTTTTATTCCAGTCATTAGTGTTTGTGTTTTCTCATAAAATGTAGTCTTTATGCTATTAAGAGCATTGGTGATGAGCATTGCATTAAGAAGCATCTCAGCATTGTCTCTAGAATTTCCTTCTGAGACAGAAAACATTTCTGGGACTGGAGACTGAAGTGTTCATCCTGTTTTCCTTCTTTCCAATTAAAGTTGATTCCATGACAGAAGTATCAATCTGTGGAAATAGCTTTTTTTTTCCTCCCCAAAGCAGAAAATTCAGCACCTGTACTTAGAGTTCTGTTGGAGAAGTGGCTGAACTCAAAATGTATTAGGAACCCAACTGCAGTTTAGTGTTGGTGGATTCAACAAATTGCAGCAGTCCTTCAAACACAGGCGATGGTTTCCTTCTGGGATGACCTCACCAGGACCCTTGGCAACAGTGCTGCTCAGTAGATTCTAGCAGCAAGATACTACGTTGGTTGTGTTTCTAACTGAGCTGGAGTTGAAGGCATTCTCCAAAACATGATGGCAGTTGATGTCTACAGAAGTGCTGGTAAGTGCTATTAATGTGAGTCCGCCCACCTGTCACTATTCCTAGGGAACCGAAATTGGCAAAGCCACAGAGAGCATGAGTGGCAATTGTCTCAGCACGAATCGACATATATTGCTGCACACCATCCACAAATTGGGTCCACCCTCTTGCCTTAAATGGATCAATTTTGAGAGTTTCTGATAAGCCACAAATTCACTGAAGAATGTCTTATAACCTATGGGTTTGGCAACCATAAAGCTGTCTTGCCAGTCCACTCCCATCATGAAGGAAAAGGACATGAAGATGTAGGAGCATATTACTTTGAAACTCAGTTGTGGGTAGTCAAACATGTTTCCAAACCAGGACAGGGCTGAATTCACAAAAGGCAACAGGGCCAGGAAGGCAATCAACTTCACAGCGATGTTCGCCCCCAGGGAAATGGATGAGGATGCTCCCTGAGGGTTATTTTAGGTGTTTCTGTCTCAGGTCAAGAAAGTTTAGAAATAGCCAATGCTGCAGGTGTGGACATAGCTGAAGCAGTTAACAGGTGAGAGGATGAAACCCCAAAAGAAATATATGCACCTAAGACACTTCCAGCAATGGTAGAGAACCCAGTGGTCATGATTGTGTGGAGTTCAGACTTGGTGACGGATGGTAAATATGGTTGGACCAGCAGTGGAGACTCTGTAGGTCCAACAAATATATCGCCAGAAGGAACTACAGATTCAACAGGAGATGTTCCCATAGTCACTAGCATTACCAATCCAACCTCTCAAACAAACATGGTTGATGGTCCCAATTTGTAGTGGTCCTTCCACTCAGAGACTGTGGTGCCCTCCTCAGAATGGGGACTTCCTGTTGCATCCTCTCTCCTTCCTTCCTGCTTCGATGTGGACACAGGAATGCTTTTTAATGATCCGCTGCATCAATCCGAGGTAGTGCCACATGGACATCACAGTGCTGAAGAAACCCACGATGGGCAGGACCTTAAATGTAAAAAAGTGGTCTTTATATTTCTCACCAAAGACAAATGAGGCGCCAGCACCAGTGTACTCCAGGAATGTCTGAACTTGTTTCCGGGACCAGTCAAAAGCCATAAATCCAGTTTCCGTCCTTAGTATCAAAAGCCCAAGAAGAAACTGTAACCCAATACCCCAGAAGACAGGCCTCCAGTAAACTTTGGTTGGGTGCTTGGAAAATAGAAATGTCAGGTTAATGTACATTGAGTCCACCGAAGGACACCAGCTGCTGTTGGCCCAATTTGGTGGTGTCAAAGACCAGCCAGAAAATAACTCCCAGGATCAGGCAGGCCCAGATCACCCACTTCAGCCAAAACCAATGGCTGTCCAGAAGCCTTTGGCCAGGAGACGGGAACTGAGCGATTTGAGACTCATATCTGGCCATGAAGTGATCCCAGATCACAAAGAAGATGGCAACTACTGTGATCACGAAAAGAGGAAGGGCTCTGCGAAAGTTCAGCACACAGGCCGCAATCACCAGAGCCAGGTAACTTGCTATTAAGATGCCCCAGATGATATACTTAAGGGTTGTTTTGTGTTCCCTACAAAACTCATAAACTGTACCATACTTCCTTTCCAGGCACCCTTTTTGATGTGTCTCTTGACCATCCTCCTCATCTTCATCCTTGGAGAATCCTGCTCAATGGTGACTTGCTCTTCCCCGTTTGCCCTTTTCTTGCTCTGTGTTTTTTTTTTTTTTTTTTTTTTTTTTTTGTGGTCCGCGGGCTTCTCACTGCTGTGGCCTCTCCCGCTGCGGAGCACAGGTTCCGAACACGCAGGCTCAGTGGCCATGGCTCACGGGCCCAGCCGCTCCATGGCATGTGGGATCTTCCCAGACCGGGGCACGAACCCGTGTCCCCTGCATCGGCAGGCGGACTCTCAACCACTGCACCACCAGGGAAGCCCCTCTGCTCTCTGTTTTGCACAACTCTACTCCTTAGTGAGTTGTCATTTCCTGATGTGTTCTTGTTTTCAAAGCAGTCTTCATCACTCTGAAAGCCGGTGTTGCTGCAGCCCTCGGCTGTGAGGGCTACCATCCTCTGCAGCTCCACAGAATTTTTGCTGCTCACGGATTTGGCTGGGCTCTGAATTCTTTTCAAATGTCTGGGCTGGAGATCCCCTGTACCTCACTAATCCTTCTCATTATCCTCATTCCTTCTGGCCCATTTTTACTCCAGGAAGAAGACTCCTGTGCATGGGAACCACAGATGGTCTCTGGTGCCTCTTCCCTGGTGTGTCAGATGGAGGGCCAGACGCAAGGTTCACTCCCCAGCTCACCTAGGAGAATCTGATTTATGACTTTTTGACTTTATTTTTTGATGGTGCAAAACTGATAAGCATTCAGTAGAAACCTACTTTGAATTCTGAATTTTAATCTTTCTCCAGGCTGGTGATATGCAGTATGAGAGTCAGTCTCTCAATACCCTCGGGATGCTGGGCAGTGGCAACTCCCAGTCAGCTATACAATCAGAAGGGTAAACAACTGATACACTTACAACCATTCTGTACCCACACAACCATTCTGTTTTTCACTTTCAGTACAGTATTCAATAAATCACACGAGATATTCAACACTTTATTATAAAACAGGCTTTATGTTAGATGATTTTGCCCAACTGTAGGCTAATGTGAGTGTTTTGAGCATGTTTAATGTAGGTTAGGGTAAGCTATGATGTTCAGTAGATTAGGTGTATTAAATGCATTTTTTACTCACAATACTGTCAATTTACAATGGGTTTATTGGGATGGAACCCCATTATAAGTGGAGAAAGGTCTGTAGTGGCTATCTCTAAGGAGATTGAATGGCCGCCTGTGACATGTCTGCCAGCCTCTGTTTCCTACAGGCCACACCCCAAACCCAGTGTTAGTGTTTCCTCCTAATCACAGCATGAACAGGTAACAAGAACAGGAAAGCAATGAGATCTCTGAACACCTGATCAAGGAAAACTTCCTGGAGGAAGAAGAGCCTAGAGAAAGAGTAGAAGTTGAGGCAACAAAGGATAGTGATTTCTAGTGCAGACTGGACCCAGGTGTCTTGGATCTTTCACTTACTAGCTGTGCCTCGTTTTTTTCAACTGTGAAATGGGGCAGTTAGTGCTTCTCTCATAGCATTTTGTGAGAGTTCAATAAGTTTACACATGTAAAGGGCTTAGAGCTGAGCCTGGCACATAGGAAGGAGTCCATAAATGTCAGCTGTTACTATCTGACTAGGAGAGGATGGGGAGGTCATCAGAGCTAGGAGATGCAGCTGGGCAGTTGTGCTGTATATTAAAAATAATTGCTAAAGGGCCTTGACTCCCAGACCTATGAGTTTAATGGGGATGCTGGTGGTAAGGAGCATGAGATGGGGGTGCTCCAAATCAGACCTCAAATCCACGCTCATATACATGCCCACACCCACCAGGCACCCACAGACACAGGGGCACTAGACCCCATGCCTATGCACTGTGCCCGTGCACAGACACACACACACCCACACACACTCCTGGACACAGACCCACACGCGTGCTTCCTCCTCCTTCCCCAACCCCTCTCAGAAATAAAACTGCTCCCAGCCCGGGGTTGGGGGTGGTTTGCACACCGCCGCAGATCCCCGAGCCTCTCCCAGCCCCAGCGCCGGACAGCTAGAAATGTGTCTGCTCCGCCGTCTCCAGGCCTGAAGGCTTCTAGCCACACCTTATCCTTCCCCGCTCCTCTTCCCAAACCCCTAGGCTCAGGGGCGGTCGATCTTCTACTTGCTCCATTCTTTTTTATCTCCACTAGATTTGAGAAGAGATTCGGCTGGTTGTGGGACTGGCCGGCGGGAGGAGGGAGGTGGCTCAGGGAAAAGGGGAATCATCATACTGAGGTCAGGGCCGGGGGAGGGGCCAGGTCCCCCAAGGACCTGTATGTACACCCTCTCACCACCCCCTACCCCCCACCGGGGATGAAAGAGGGCTCGGGCCGTGGGATGGGAGCAGTCCGAGGGGCTCGGTGCTTGGGGGACCGTGAGCTTGCCCCATAATGGGAAGCAAGGTGGAGCCCCAGTGCTCCGTGCTGGGGAGGAAGGAGAGGGCAGGAGGCCGGCGTTCAGCTGGTGTCCAGCGGTCCCCGGGCGGGGCTCCTCCCCCGAAAGGCACGGACAAAGGGGCGGCCTCCCCGGACCCCTGCGCCGCCTGGAGCCGAGGGCTCAGCACAAAGCTGGGGGCGGGTGGAGCCGAGCCCGCCCCACGCGCCGGCGCTCACGGGACTGTTGATCCGCACGATTGCGAGCGACGTTTCCTGCGCCTAATCCCAACAAGCATGAAAACGGCTCCAGCGGGCCCGCCAGCAGGTCCTTTGTCCCGGCCCCTCGCGGGACAGCTGCAGCCGGGATCCCTCCCCACTTTTGTGTCTCCTCCCCTGCACCCCTCTCCGCCCTCCCCAACTCAGCTGGCCGGATGGCCGCAAGCCTCACAGGTCTCTCGCCTCGGGCACTTGGGCCGCACAAAGAGGGGCAGTGCCCCTAATCTGGGGGAGGGGGAAGATTAACCCCAGGGTCTGCAGGGAGAGGTGGGACCGTGGAGGGAAGACAGAGAGAGAGAGAGCGCTGAGGGGTGCGCCTTCTGCGAATGTAGGGCTGTGCGAGTGATGTGGGCCTGCAAGTGAGATCTTAGATGTGGGACTGGAACCGTAAGTGGACACGTGTGAGCGGGTGCAAGTTAGCGGACTGGAGGGGACCCGGGTTGATTACTCAAGCTTCTTGGACTCCTCTGGCCAGCCCCCAGCATTCAGTGTTCAGACAGCTCTCAGGGCAAGAAACTCCCTAGACCTTGATGCTCCCTGGGCTTCCTGGGACCTCCTGTCTCCACTCCTTCTGGGATCTCCTCCACTCTGCCTTGGCCCCTGCCCATCCTCTGGACTCCAGTAGGGTCTCTGCCTCCAACTGCCCACTGGACAGCTCCCCTCGGATGACCCACAGCACCTCAAACCTCCCATGTCCCAAACTGAGCTCATCTCGTCACCCACAAATCTGCTCACCCCACTCAGTCACCTGGGGTGTAAGCCTTGGTCCTCCTAGTCACTCCTCACACCCGTCACCAGGTCCTGTCCCTTCCGCCTCTGAACGCTTCTCTAGCCCATGCCTTCCTGTCTACTCCAGCTTCCCCATCTTGGTTCAGGCCACTGTCATCTCTCACCCAGAAAACTGGAAGGGCTCCTAGCCTGGCTCCCTCCCTTCCATTCACCACACTGCTTTGGAGTGGGCTTCCATAAGACTCCTCCAACTTAAGACCTTTCCAAGGCTCTCCAATTGCTTAGCTTGGTTTGCAAGGCCTTCTCTGACTGCTTCCTACATCCTCACTGGCCTGATCTTTCCCCAGGGTCTGTTGTTCTCAAGTTACTGTCTAGTCCACAAAGACCTTTCTCAAGAGCCTTCATGGAGCTTTTTTCTCATGAAGTCTCTGAGTAGCCTTGTTCCTTACAGAACCATCCTTCAGAACCCCAAGGTCCAGGGAACTACAGGGCAGTGGGAAACCAGATCCTCCAGAGACAGTGCATGCTGGCTCAGCCTTGCCCACACTATGCCTGCCACACGCAGGACAGCAGGGCTCCTCCCCAGCTGATGTGGTCCTGCCCTTCCTTGGGCTTCCTCAGGCCACCGTGGCTACAGAGGCCACTCCAGGTGTGTGAATCCTCAGGGCTGCTGGACATCCTTGTCTCTGTCCCAGGTCTCTCAGGATGGACCACATCCCCAGGGGGCTCAGAACCCCACAGCCTGCAAGCATGTCTGTGTCACACTGTTCCTGTCACCATTGTCACCAGACACCTCCTCCCAGGAACCTGCTTCCAAGATGCTCTCAAGCCCCCATCTTAGTCAGAGAGGAAATTCCTATATTCAACAAATATTTATTACTGTCTACCATGTTCCAGCCCCTCTGGTAGGCAGTGGTGATTCAGATGAATCAGACACAGTCCCAGCCCACTGGAACTTCACAGTCAATTCCTGGAGACCCAGACATGGGTAATAAGAGTGCAGTGTGATAAGTGCTAATACAAATCTGTCCATGGTGCTGTGGAAGCACTTTCTAAAACATGTTCCAGTAGGTGGGAAGTAAAAGATTTCCAAGTTCAAAGGGAATGATCAGGGAAGTGTTCACAAGGAATTCCCTGGCAGTCTAGTGGTTAGGTCTCTGCGCTTTCACTGTTGAAGGCACAGGTTCAATCCCTGTTCGGGGAACTAAGATACTAAGATCTGGCAAGCCACTCGGGGGAGACCAAAAGAAAATAAAGAAAAAAAAAAAAAAAGGAAAGCGTTCACAGAGGAGCTGATGTGGAGGATGTGACCTGGAGGATGAGTAAAAGTAGGTAAGCAGCATCCTAGGAAAAGTGAAGAGGACTTACCCTGGGGACACAGGAAGCAGGAGCCTCCGAGAGTTCAGAAGCAGGGCACTGTCCGAGAGACAGAGGAGTCTCCCTGAGCCGGCAACTGCAATGCGGAGCGAGGTTTTACCTGTACAACTGTTATGAATGCTTGCTCTCATGAGGTTGGCCTGAGACATCACATCACTTCCTGGGATGCTGGGCAGTATAATAAACTCAGTAAAGTATCCCACTTGTCTGTGAGCCACACAAGCCTCTGTCTTCAGGTACATTCAGAACCTTCAGAGTTTGGGAGTGTGTGGGGTAGTAATGGGTACAGACCGGGAACCCCAGAAGCCAGTGCTCTGAAGAAAGGGCTTCTGCACCAAGCCACTGGGCTTCATTATGGGAACGAACAATACTCCCGCAAAAGACCCTCCCTGCTTAATATCAACTAAACTTGGTTCTGCAGGAACCCAACAACATAGGCTCAGTCCAGAACATGCAGGTGTACACAGATGTATATGTCTGTGTCCAAACCCCTGTGAAGAAGTTCAAAGCTTCTTTTATCTGGTGGGTCTGGTGGGTTTCAATGCCATACTCCCCCTCCCCCTCCCCCAATTTTATTCCTACTTGCATCCGTGTGTTATTCCTATCCCTGTGGCCCGCTCATCCTCTCCCCATTCTCAATACCATCTTTCCCAACTCACTTCTCTATTTCAGCCCAAAGCATCGTCCTAACAACAACAGCAACAAGAGAAAGAAGAAGAAGGAAGAGGAGAAGGCAGAGGGGAGTAGAAGAGTATTTTCTTAGAGTGCTAACTTTGTGTCAGGACAGGCACTGTTCTTGGTGCTTTACCTGTGTTAACTCATCTCATCCCTAGGAGAAAGATACTATTAGCATCTGCATTTTGCGGATGAAGAAATTGAGGGCCGGGGTGTTGAGCAACTTGCTTTAATTCACCTAGCTGGTAGGAGGCAGAGCCAGGATTCACACCCAGGCAATCTGGCTGCAGAATCAGTGCTCTCACCACCTCAACTCCACGTTGCCCCACAGCCACTCCCTACCTGCCTTTATAACCATCTTCATATTCTCCTACCCTATCCCCATCCCAATCTCATTCCCATTAGCATCCTGTCCTGCACATATTATCCCATCCCACTTACTCCATGCCCAGTTTCATACCCATTCCTCACCCCCCCACCCAACCTTTGACTCTTCCCCATTCCTATTCCCTTCCTCTTCCTTGTACCCCTTAGAAAACTGGCTTTAGAGTCTGTTTTCAAGTTCACTAGGCTTTGAACAAGAGATACATTCACTTAAATTTTTGGAGCCTTAGTTTTTTCATCTGTTTGAAAGGGGTAAGAAAGCAAGTACCATCTACTTTACAGGACTGCTGTATTAAATAATGCTCTTGAAATTGCAAAATATTTTACAGCCCAATGTGTTGTTGTTGTTTTGTTAACTTGCCTTGATATTATTTTTTACCTGGTCTAGAAGCAAATGTTTTCATTTCAGTAATTGACCATTTGTTTTCTAAGCAGTGAAATTCTTATGCTGTTTTGAAACTAATTTTAATGGAGCCTACTGAAATGGTAATCTTTATTGTTTGTGATTATTAATAATTTAAGAAAAAGAAAAGTAAATGTTGCTTGTATTAACAAGGTTGGGATTACTTTCCACGGGAGGTCCTAAAAATGGAACAGTTGTGAATGAGGGTGCTGTAGGACAGGAGGGGAAAGAGCTGAGACGGGAATGGGGAATGGGAAAGAGGATGGAGAATTGGATGGGAACAAGGTAGAGATAAAGAGCAGTGAAGGGATACAGGTGAGAAAAGAATGACCAAGCTGTATCAAGCCTTCCTATGTGCCATTTCACCCTATTTTATTATCCTATTTTGTAGGTGAATAAACCAAAATTTCTTTAGGTAGTTTCCATTTCTGGCAGGACAGACACAGTACTCTCTATTCTCACATTTCCCCTCAAAAGCCTACTAGAAAGAAACAAGGTTTCAGACTCCTTGCCTGAGAAACAGGCTCATCTGTACCCAGAAAGGGTTCTCTAAGATAGGGAGCATCCCCATGACCCACCTGGGACTAAGTTCAATGGAACTGAGCAAGAGGTGGGAAATTGCCATTGGGAGGGAAAGGGGAGGGAGACATGGTAGCAGGTGTCTGCTTCATGCTACAGCTTTACAGTTAATGCTCCAGATGCCTGTTTCCTCCTTCTTTGGGAAAATGGAGGGAAGGGAAGGTGCTACCTCTTGCACTTCCTGTGCCTAGAGTACCTGAAATCCTCATACGGCCTCCCAGGACTCACAAACCCCCTCACCCCTGAGTTCCTTCCTACCCCCAAAACTCACCCAGATAGGAGCAGAATCTTCTAGGTTGATTTCCTGACACTTGTCTCAGGTACGATCACCACCTTGATCTCCATAATGAAACTCCTTTTATATGAGACACTCAGTTACTCCCCTAATTATTACTGAGATCTTCTAGTTTCTGTGTGTGCATTTGTGCATGCACATGTGCATTTTGGGAATGGGGAGTCTGAATGGCTACATCACTTACTAAATTAGCAGCCTATGGCTCTGCTCCCCATTGTGATAATATCCCCTTATATGGGATCAGAGTTTTATAGTTGATAGAACCTTTCCCTCTATTTCCCCATTGCTTTCTCATGACTACACTGGGAGGTAAGCAATGGTGTGCCTTTTTTTTTTTTTTTTTTTTTTTTTTTGCGGCACGAGGGCCTCTCACTGTTGTGGCCTCTTCCTTTGCGGAGCACAGGCTCCGGACGCGCAGGCTCAGCGGCCATGGCTCACGGGCTCAGCCGCTCCGCGGCATGTGGGATCTTCCTGGACCGGGGCATGAACCCGTGTCCCCTGCATCGGCAGGCGGACTCTCAACCACTGCGCCACCAGGGAAGCCCCTGGTGTGCCTTTTTATAGAAGAGGAAACAGACCGTCACAGATGCTAAGTGTCTTGCACAAAGTTGAACAGCTTGCGATGGAGCAAGGACCCTACTCCTTCAACTAAACACTCGACTGCCCAGGTCTCACCCAGGTCTGCCTTGAATCCCACGGCAACAATGTGGCAGGACTTAAAGGAAAGGGTTGCTCAGGCGTGCAGGGAGAGTTACTGGCTCAGTGGGAGTGCCTTGGCATTTGGATAATTCTTTGAGTGGGACTGTCCTAGGCAATGCAGGGTCCCAATTTAGCACCCCTGTCCCGTAGACATGAGATACCAATAGGACTGCCTACACGCTTGAGACGAACAAAACATCTCCCTCATATTTTTAAAGCCCCCTATAGGGGTGGTATCCCTCCCACTTCTCTCTCCTCACCACTTAGAACCACAGGGCTACGGTCTCAGCTTTGGACACTGGCCCCCTTTCTATTGTCTACCCCCTACCATCCTTCTTTTCTCCCAGGGCAGTTCACCTCCCTCTTGGACTCTATCAGCTAGAAAACGTCAAGAGTTACTGAGGCTTGAGCCCCATGGCTCTGAGGCTTAAGGAGGCTGTTCCTTTAAGGAGGCTGGTTCCCAGGACTAACGGGGCTGGGTGGGAGGGACAGTGACGGGCGGGGCGGGGCGGTTGATAGAGAGAGAAGGGAAAGGACCGCACCCCCGCCCCCTGCAGGCCTCACCTAATCGCCACACTCTGCGTTACTACCCGCCTATCGCAGCGTGCTTTTAAATAAAATATGCAAAGATTACCCTCTCAAATTATCTCCCCAGGCAAACTAGCTCAACTCCAGCTTGTTAATGGAAAAAATGCAAATAAGGCCTCCCACCTCTCTCCCTCAGCCCCAAGGCCCTGGACAGCTAATGCGATTCCTTCTTTTTGGGAATTTCTGTTTCCACTGAAACCAATTTTTAGGGGGATGGGGGGCTTTTCCCAGGTGCCATCCAAAGGGAGAGCTTTAAAAGGGAGGGAACAGGGGCTTCCCTGGTGGCGCAGTGGTTGAGAGTCAGCCTGTGCTCCGCAACGGGAGAGGCCACAACAGTGAGAGGCCAGCGTACCGGGGGGGGGGGGGGGGGGGGGGGGGGGGGGAGGAAGGAACAGCTCAGGTAGAAGTTTGAGGGAATCACTGTGTTAGGGGTTTGGGTCTTTCTGGGCCTCATTTTCCTCATCTGAGATCTCAATTAGTCCTTCCCTGGGCTGCAGCGAGGCTGAACCGAGGGAAAGGCACGGGGCTGGCGCAAAGTAGGTGCACCTTTCCAGTTTAAACCTGCTGTGGTTGGAGGATACAGAGATGGAGAAAACAGACACGGCTTCTGCCCTCATGAAGCTCACAGTCTAGCAGGAAAAAGCCCTCAGACCATTTAAAAGTTGAAAAGCAATTAGAAGACACCTAAATCAAGCAATCAAAATCAATGTCATCGTAGTGAGATAAAATGGACATCCACCCCCTAACATGGACACAATCTCCTAGGCAGCACAACTGCCAAAGATGCAGAATCTGAGGAATGAAGAACCAGAAGGGAAACCACAGGACAGACCTAAATTCAAGGTCAGGCTCAGCTGGCAGGGGCTCTTTAGAATATCAATGTCATGAAAGAAGAATGATCTGTTCCAGATTAAATGGGTGAAAGAGACAAGACAACTAAACCTGCAATGCATGATTCTGGATCAGATTGAAAAAAGGACAATGTCTGTGAAGCACAGCATTGGAACGTTTGGCAAAATGTGAATATGGATTTCATTATACATATTTTTTTAACATGAATTAACCATTTATTTATTAATTTATTAAAAATTTTGGCACTGTGTGAGGCATGCAAGATCCCAATTCCCCATCAGGGATCAAACCCATGCCCCCTGCAGTGGAAGAGCAGAGTCTTAACCACTGGACCACCAGGGAAGTCCCTGTAGTATACATATTTTATTGTATCTACTTAAATTTCCTGAATATGGTCATCATATTATGGTTACATAGAAGAGTCTCATTGTTTGGGGGAAATCTATATGGAAATGTATAGGGGTAAAATCTCATATTTGCAACTTAATCTCAGATGGTTCAGCGAAAAAATGTAGCAAAATATTAACAATGGGTGAATTAGGTGAGAAATTTAGGTTTGTTCATTGAATTATTCTTGAAACTTTTCTGTAAGTTTGAAATTTTTCAAAATAAAACATTGAAAAAAGAAAAATATATAATTGGCTTTTTAAAAGCATGATAATGATATTGTAACTATGATTTTTTTTAAGTCCTTATCTTTTCGAGACACTGGCTAAATAAAACATTTTCAGATGAAATTAAATGATCTGTATTATTTGCTTAACAATAACATAGGAGGAGGGAGGTTGTTGGGAGTTCAGGTGAAACCAGGTTGGTGTGAGCTAAATGAAGTTATGTGGTGAAAACGTTCTCTTTTTTTTTCTTATATTTGAATTTTCTATAATTAAAAGTATTGTTGTTTTTAAGAAGAGCAATTACAAGAAATGTGGTGAGTGTTAGAAGGGAAGTATGGGTCTAGCAGGGGAATGCAGTCCAGTCTGAGGGGTTTGGAGCAGGCTTTCTAGAAGAGAGGAGTGTTTAAGCAGAGACTCAGAGTGAGCAGGGCCAAAGTGGGGTGAGTAGGGGTGAGGTAAGGAAGAGCTCTCTAGGCCAATGGTCCAAAAGGTACAAGAGTGAGATGCAGTGTGGTGGAGTGTGCAGGACCCCAAGTGAGGCAGAAAGGAGAAGCCAGGGAGAGGAGAGGAGAGGCCAGGTGGGGAGTTGAGATGGAGCTAATGAGGACCTTGCAGTCCAGCTAAGGGCTTGGGTGTTTTATCCCAAGGGCAATAGAGAGCTTTAAGTAGGGAAGTGACAGGATCAGATTTGCATTTGAGAAAGACCACCCTGGTGCTTTGTGGGCTAATAGGAAGGTGCCAGGCTGGGGACTGTTGGAAACTCCTGTCCTGAGAGTTGTACCTGAATCGCTTCCCTCTCCCGAGCCTTCCTGACCTTCCATTCCCAACTAAGGGACAGAGCTTGGGTGCCAAATTTCAAACCTGGGACCAACCCATCCCTAAAGCCCTGTGGCTGTCATCCTAATTCCAATTCCCGTCACCTCCACCATCATAGGGAAGCTGTATGGCTGACGGTTAAGAGTTCAGACTCTGGGGCCAGGCTGTCTGGATTCAAATTCTACTTCGGTTCCTTTCTAGCTGATGACCTTGGACAAATTTCTTCACCTCAACGTCCTCATGTATAAAGTGGGGATGATAATAATACTACTTATGTCACAGGGAAGTTGTGAGGATTAAATGCATTGATATATACCCAGTGCTTAGAACAGTGCCTGACCTGTAATAAGGTGTCAATAAGTCTACTCTGAAATAAGTGAGGGAGATTAAGGGGCACAAACTTCCAGTCACAAAATAAATGACTCATGAGTGTGATCTGTACAGTGTAGGGAATGTAGTCAATAATTATGTGATATCTTTGTATGGTTACAGATGGTAACTAGACTTATCATGGTGATCATTTTGAAATGTACAGAAATACTGAATCACTATATTGCACACCAGGAACCAACATAGTGTTGTAGGTCAATTATACTTTAGAGGTTGGGAAAATCCCCATTTTATCATATTAGGTGAAAAAGCCAGAAGCAAAATTGCAAATGTTATATGACTTCAACCATATTCTAGAAAGAATAGAGAGGGAAAAAAATTCAAAGGAAATAACACTGAAATATTTACAGTGGTTACCTCTAGATGGTGCTATTTGGGTGTAGTTTAATTTTTAAAAAAATCAGTTTCCAAAATATCTAATAATGTGCATGAATTACTTTTATAATGGTAGGGGTTCGAGCTTCTTTTGTTAAAAAAAACAGTGCTTTTGGTTACAAATGAATAATGGTGAATATCATCAGCCATCAGAAAAATGCAGATCAAACGCCAGTGACATAATCACTTCACACCCACAAGGATGGCTATAACCAAAACAACAGATAATAACAAATGTTGGTGAAGATGTGGAGAAATTGGAACCCTCATGACCCGCTGGTGGGAATGTAAAATGATGCAGCTGCTTGGAAAACAATCTGGTAGTTCCTCAAAAGGTTAAACATAGAGTTACCATGATTCCACAACCCAGCAATTTCACTCCTAGAACATATACACCCAAGAGAATTGAAAACATATATTCACACAAAAACACGTATACGAACGTTCATAGCAGCATTATTTATAATAGCCAAAAGTGGAAACAACCCAAATGTCCATTAACTGATAAGTGGATAAACAAATGTGGCATACCCATACAATGGACTGTTAGCCAGCAATAAAAGAAGAAACTCCAGGATGAAATAGAAGAAGCCTTGAGAAGGCATGACCTCCTTACTGTGCTTATCAAGAAAGAATATGAACATAACAAGAGACTGCAAGACTTCAAGGACCGCACTCATAGGCAGAAGTTGACCCAATCAAAGATAAAAGAAAACCGGCAGCAGAGTGTTGGTGCCCGAAAATATTATGATGATTATAGAGCTCAGTTGCATTCAAAAATGATGAGAATGAGGACCCGGGAAGAAATGATAGTTAAGAAACTGTTTGAAGAAGGTTTACAAATTCAAAAGCAAAGATTACGAGACCTAAGAAACTATGCCAAAGAAAAGCGAGATGAACGAAAGAGACAGCACCAAAATGAACTGGGCTCAATGGAGAACTACTATAAAGACCAGTTTTCATTGCTGGCAGAAGCCATAGCACAGGAACGTCAAGAGCTCAAAGCCAGAGAGAAATCCCAGGCCCAGATGTTGTATAAGGTGAAGAGGGAACTGAGATCTAAGATGGAGAAGGAAATTCAACAGCTGCAGTACATGATAACACAGAACGACGATGATGCTTTCTTCCGGGAACTGGAAGCTGAGCGCTTCAAATCTCGGCTTCATCTGGCTTCCTTTCAGTACAGTAAAAGTCCCTTCCTATGAGGCCAGACTTCCTAGGTGTGGACTTTACTGGCTCAATTCTAGCTCTGCCCTGGTAAACAATCTAACCCAGAAGAATCATTTCTAAATAACTTATCTATATACTGACTCTAATACTTTTTATGAAATAACTTTGAAAATAAAAATTTTCTTGAAGTTTAAAAAAAATATACTGATGCATTTTAATTTATTATATTATAATTATATTCCATTATATATCATATCATCTCATATTATAATTATATTCCATTATATATCATATCATCTCATATTATAAAAGTAATAAGGCCACCAACTACAAGTTTGAAAAATAAGGTTGTAGGATTATGGATGGCTCCATATAGATGGCTTGAAGTTGCATTTCTGTAATACTTTACATACTAAGAAAACAATGTTGTCAACATCTAAGAATGAGGGGGAGATTATGGTGAGGGGAGAGGGGCTAAAGATACCAGGCATGACTTTTCTCTAATACAAGGACTCTTATCATGCTGGTGTATTTTCTTTCAGATTATTTTCCCTGATCGTATTTTTTACATGCAATCGTAATGTATAAGCCTGATGAACCCTAATTTTTTTTTTTTTTTGCGGTACGCGGGCCTCGCACTGTTGTGGCCTCTCCCATTGCGGAGCACAGGCTCCGGACGCGCAGGCTCAGCGGCCATGGCTCACGGGCTCAGCCGCTCCGCGGCATGTGGGATCTTCCTGGACCGGGGCATGAACCCGTGTCCCCTGCATCGGCAGGCGGAATCTCAACCACTGCGCCACCAGGGAAGCCCGAATCCTAATTTTTTGACTTAACCTTGCAGTAATCACTTTCCATGCTGTTGCACAGAGTTTTTGACCATTATTTTTAACGATTTTATAACGCTACATAGAACAAACCACAACTTACTTAACTCATCCTCTATTAGACATTTAAGTTGCCTCCAACATTTTTTTCACTCTAATGAATAATGCTTGTAATTAACATCTTTGTTACTATTTTCCCTCATGTTTCATATTTGCCCGTCATATTTCAAACTACAATTGACCCTTGAACAAAATAGGTCTGAACTGTGCAGGTGCACTTAAATGCAGATTTTTTTCAATAGTAAATACTACAGGACCATGTGATTGACTGAATCCCTGCATGAAGAACTGCAGATACAGAGGAACCATGAACAGGAAGGGATGACTGTAAGTTACATGCAGATTTTCTACTGCTCAGAGGGTCGGCGCCACGAAACACCCCCACATTGCTCAAGGGTCAACTGTGTTTGGGGTAGATTCTCAGGGTTAGAATTCCTGGATCAAAGTGTCTTTTTTGCTCTTGAGAGATATCGTGAAGTCATTTTCAAAGACATCTTTGCAGGGACTTCCCTGGTGGTCCAGTGGTTAAGACCCTGCGCTTCAATTGCAGGGGGCACGGGTTGCATCCTTGGTTGGGGAACTAAGATCTCGCATGCCCTGTGGCACAGCCAAAAAAAAAAAAAAAAAGACATCTTTGCAAATTTAATGAATACAAAATTAATAATATTAGATATGATTGTATACATAACAATTAATAAACTATGTGGGGCTTCCCTGGTGGCACAGTGGTTGAGAGTCCGCCTGCCGATGCAGGGGACACGGGTTCGTGCCCCGGTCCGGGAAGATCCCATATGCCATGGAGCAGCTAGGCCCATGAGCCATGGCCGCTTAGCCTGCGCGTCCGGAGCCTGTGCTCCGCAACGGGAGAGGCCACGACAGTGGGAGGCCCGCGTACCGCAAAAAAAAAAAAAAAAAAAAAAGATGAAGAAGGTAAATTTTATGTTATGTGTATTTTACCACACACATGAAAACAAACCAAAAAAGTGATTGCCACAAGCTCCACTCTTGTGAGAGTGCATCCATCCCTGACTTGCCTGGACCAATCAGACCTAAGTGACTTCACGCAATCCACACTCAGCATCATCACAATTTGCAAGCAAGTAGCACGCAAGTTACACCAGCCATCTGAGCCTAGGAACCAAAAAACTCTATAGGTGATGTGGCGCTTTATAAGTCATAATTGAAAAATGAATTACTTGTGGTTGGTGACTAACAAAATAATTAGCTTATACCCACTACCAAAAAAAGTCTACAAGTAATGAGCATGGACAGCTCGAATCAGGTGTTACAAAAACTCAAATTCTGATTTTGGAAGGATTCACCTCTTAGACTTGGGTAATCAGTGCCTTCTGGGAAAAAAAAAAGAGAGAGAGAGAGAGAAGAACATGAACTGGTGTCAGTGGACTTGACAGCCAGTGGTGACTGGAAGAAGTACAAAGATGGTTATATGATCATCATAGTCTATGTGAATGGTACACTAGAGTTGTACAATCCACAATCTCACAACCATACTTAGCTCCCTGAGTGGCCAGCAATGAGTTAGAGGAACATGTAAACACTTCCCAGAAAGCTCAGAAATACAAGAGCGAGGGGATGGACTTCTGTGGTCACCCAGGATAGGGGCTGGGATTATTGTTATTTGAATATGGCCTCGAAGGCACAGGTAGTTACATAAGGGAGTCTCCAGCTTATGGGTGAGCAGATGTATATTTGCTGGACCCCTCCTCAAGCAGGTGAGAGCAGAGGGAACGTCTTTATCCCTAGGGCCAGGAACTGGGTGTGACACCCTTGGTTGGATGGCGTTTCTACAACTCCCATAGATTAGTCGCTCTTCCAGAATAGATGTGAATGACTGTGGGCTGTGAGAGTTGGAATTGGGGTCCTGAGAACCTGACCTTAGAGGCAGCTGAATCCCTCGCTTGCTTGTGCAGTGGTTAGCTCAGCCCTGACCCCACTGTCCCAATTCCAGGGTCAGAGAAGGAGGACCCAGAACAGAAGCTAATGGCCCTGGGTTCAGTGGGTGTCCTGGGTTCCCATGACGCTAGTGTGTTAGGGTTGGGGAGGGGGCACTGAGGAGCTTCCCAGGCTGCAGTTAGGCCTCTTCTGAGGGGCTGAGCTGGGGCTCCAGAGGCTTAGGGTTCTGGCCAAGTGCCTGCTCCTGAGCTGAGCACCCAGTCAGCCTCCTGGCCTTGCTCTGGGTGCTCTAACACTCCCCTGTTGCAATCCCAGCTCACCAGAGACTTGACTGGCTGGGTCTCTCCCAGGCAGGTGTACAGACAGGCAAAGCCCAGGGGAGAAAGCAGCTCCATTCCTTCCCCAAGATCCTCTCGGCCCCTTTTTACCACCTCTTTCCCAGAGGGTCCTTTGCAGAAATGGAGTGAGAGCCAGAACAGAGTAAGCCTCTGGCTCTTTATTAAAGATGTGCATGTGTGTGTGTGTGTGTGTGTGTGTGTGGTGTGTAAGGAGAGAGAAGTGCACTGAAAAATGAATGTGTCCCTTTTCCAGTTCCCCCAGAGTTTCCGCCTCCCAGCCCTGCTCATCTGTGCAGGTGGACCTGGGGCTCATCATTAAGTCTTTGTCTCTGACACCTGTGCAGCTTCCATGCCTAGGGCACCTCTGCCTCCCCTCCCCCTCTCCCTCTCTGCCTCAGCTGCCTTCCGCACTCCAGCATCCCTGAAGCTGCTCCCTCCCACCCCAGTGCCAGCCCTCAGAACCAGCCCTCCACAAAATAACTTCCCAGCCCCACTCCAGCCTTGGTGCTGAGCTCCTAGAGAATAGGAGGAGGCAGAGGAAGGAAACAGAAGAGAAATACAGAGAATATAACTGGGTCTAGAAAGTTGATAGATCAAGTTTAGGGAGAAGAGAGTCAGTCTGTCTGTCCAGCTATTTGATACTCACCTACTCCCCCAGCCACCTGCCCACCTGCCTGTCTCTCTTCCCCACTTCTCTCTCTCCGAGTTCTCCTTTGACCTATATTTTTCATTCATTCATTCATCCTTCATTTACTGATCAAACCCCAGTCAAGTAGACTTGCAAAACAATTTACATACAAGAAAAAATTTCCAAGCTCTACTTTTGGGAACTTTAACTTTCATCCAATACTTCCTCTCTTGCTTCCATTCTCTGCCCAGGGATGGTTTGTACCATCCCCCCTGTCTCTCTCTCTCTCTCTTTCTGAACCCTTATGCCACCCAGCCCCACCTGTACTGGTTCTACATTCTCACTAGCACCCAAATCCCTCACCCCTGGCTTCCTGCAACACCTGCTTGACTAATATCTACACTAGGCTGCCCACTGAGGATTGTGGGAGGGTGCTCTTGAGGGGCACTCAGTGATGCTCCCTCTCCTATTCCCACACCATTCCACATGTTCAGACCTTCCCCATTCTCCTTCCCTAAGCCCCTACCCATTCTGCTCCTCCTCACTCCGTCAACCAGGGCCAAGCTCCCACTTTGCCCAACCCCTCAAGCCCCCCCCACCATCAAGTGATCTTTGTGCTCTCCCCATCCTTCTTTCCCTCTGGATTCTGATTTCTCCTTCTGGGAAAGGCCACCAACAACTTTGGATTTGACTCCTGCCTTCTTTAGCCTTTGTGGGCTTCTTTTCTTTCCTGTATCTTCTGCCTCCACTGTTTCCTTCCCTCAGCCCCAAAACACCTTCCTGCTCCCCCTCTCCCACTGCCACCAGCCCAGTCTTCTCTCTGCAAAGTCCCACTTCAGAAGAACCTCTTATCGCCCTCTCTCTATTGCTTCCCTCTCACTTTTTAGATCACTACAATTAATTAGGCTTTTGTCTCCCACTACTCCATGAAATGGTTCTCACCAGGGTAATCAATGACCTTCATGTCTTCAAATTTAATGGTTTTCATTCAGTCCTTATTTCACTTGTCCACAATGCAATATTCAATATGATACATTTGATTCCCTTTCTTGAAACCTTTTTATCTATTGTCTTCTGGGACATCATTGTCTCCATGTTCTTACCATACCTTCGTAATTGTTTCTTCCTAGCATTTCTGCTTAAGATGTCAGACTGAGCTGGCATTTTGCTCCAAAAACAGAAATGTGAGACAGAAGCTTTTAGGTTTTTTTTCCTTCCAATTATAAAGAGTGTATAGCTGAGCTTGAAAGCAACAAAGGTAAAATTTCAAATACCAGAACAACACTACAATTCCTTCAGGGGTGAGTTGGAGCCAAAGCTCTGTTGCCCATGAAGATGTTGAGATCTAAGCTTTGGGGCTGGGCTTACAACACTACATGCTGGGGCAGGAGGCGAGACCAAGGCGAGAATTGGGCTCTCTGCATAAAGCTGGAGGCAGGAAAGGGCTGTATGGTCTGTTAATTTGGACTTACAAACTCTCTACCTGCCCATTGCCTGGGGGATATGGACAGAAGTGGAAATGGGCCACTTAGTCCAGCTTAGGTGAGGTATTCATGTCAACCCTGAGAACTCTGAACCCCTGGCCTGAGCAATATGTGAGTAGAGGGCTACAATTCTGCATTACCTTCCTGATACAGAAAGCCTAACCTCAAAATAGCTCCAGCCCAAGAAAAAAAATTGATCCAGATCCAATGAACCACCTTGGTCATAGGTAATCCACAACCTAGTGCACAACCCAGGGTGTTTATAGACTCCCATGGGAGAAAATTTCCCAGAAGATGTCATAAATAAAAATTACAAAGCAAGTAAGGAAATCAAATATCATAAGAGATAGTCTGCAAAGCAGAGGTAATAGAATAATCTAATAGGATTTTTAAGTGTTCAAAGAGAGAAAGAAAATATTTGAGGCATATATACAACATTATAAAAAAATAACAGTGGGGGCTTCTCTGGTGGTGCAGTGGTTAAGAATCTGCCTGCCAATGCAGGAGACACGGGTTTGAGCCCTGGTCCAGGAAGATCCCACATGCCGTGGAGCAACTAAGCCCGTGTGTCACAACTACTGAGCCTGCACTCTAGAGCCTGCGAGCCACAACTACTGAGCCTGCGTGCTACAACTGCTGAGGCCCGCGCTCCTAGAGCCCATACTCCACAACAAGACAAGCCACCACAATGAGAAGCCCACGCACCACAACGAACAGTGGCCCCCGCTCGCCGCAATTAGAAAAAGCCCGTGTGCAGCAACGAAGACCCAATGCAGCCAAAAAAAAAAAAAACAAATTAACTGAATTTGAAATAAATTCTAAAAATAGAAATTGTAGTCTTTGAAAAAAAATTCAATAGTTGAGTTAAACAGTTGACTAGACATAACTCAAGAGACAATTGTTGAATTCTAATATATAGATCAGTGGGAAAAAAACAGGATTTATCACAAAAAGATAAAGATCTGGAGAAAGAAGTTAAGAGAATCAGATAAAAGGATGGGAAGCTTCAAAATACATCTAATATGGGCTTCCCTGGTGGTGCAGTGGTTGAGAGTCCGCCTGCCGATGCAGGGGACATGGGTTCGTGCCCCGGTCTGGGAAGATCCCACATGCCGCGGAGCAGCTGGGCCCGTGAGCCATGGCCGCTGAGCCTGCGCGTCCGGAGCCTGTGCTCCGCAATGGGAGAGGCCACAACAGTGAGAGGCCCGCGTACCACAAAAAAAAAAATACATCTAATAGGAGCTCCAGAAGGAGAGAACAGAGAGAGTGAAGGAAAGACATTAGGGGAGATAATGGCTAATAATTCTCTAGAATTGGATGAATGTTATGAATTCTCAGATTGAAATTAAACACTGTGTCTCAAGCAGGATAAATGAATACAGAGTCATACCCAGTACATCACAGTGAAACTAGAGGACATTAAGAAAAAATAGAAAAGCTTAAAAGCTACCAAAAAGAGAAGATAAATATATTATATAGGAAGGAATGGCAATCATGGGAGTTCCCTGGTGGTCTAGTGGTTAGGATTAGGTGCTTTCACTGCTGTGCCCTGGGTTCAATCCCTGGTTGGGGAGCTGAGATCCCAGAAGCCGCCTGCGTGGCCGGGGGTGGGGGGTGGGAAGGAATAGCTATCTGACCAACAGTACACTTCCCAACAGCAACAATAGATGCTGGAAGGCAATGGAATAATATCAAAGTGCTGAAAGAAAACAACTGTCTACTTAGAGTTCTATACCTCACTGACCTGTCACAGCAAGGTGAGAGCAAAATAAAGTCATTTCAGTCACATGAAGACAAAGACAATCTTTCTAAAATAATTATTAAAGGATATATGTCAGCAAGAAAGACATTAAATCCAGAAAGGTGTAGGATGCAAGAAGCAATAATATTAAAAATGTTTCCAAATATCAAAAAAAACTTTTCACCTCTTGACAGACTGCTCTTCTATTTACTTCTTAAACATTCTTGCTCCTTCGAATTCTGTCTTTTTTTTTCTGATTCTACTTGAGCAATCATATCCACACAAATGCTTTCAACTATCATCTATAAACTGATGTGTCAAAAGACTTTTTAAAAGAATTTATTTATTTATCTATTTGGCCGTGTCAGGTCTTAGCTGCAGCACATGGGCTTCTCTAGTTGCAGCATGAGGGCTTCTCTCTGGTTGCAGCATGTGGGCTCCAGAGTGCAGGGACTCAGTAGTTGCTGTGAGCGGGCTTAGTTGCCCCGTGGCATGTGGGATCTTAGTTCTCCCACCAGGGATTGAACCCGTGGCCCCCTGCATTGGAAGGTGGATTCTTTTTTTTTAAATTAATTAATTTATGTATTTATTTAGTTATTTGGCTGTGTTGGGTCTCCATTGCTGTGCGTGGGCTTTCTCTAGTTGCAGCGAGCGGGGGTTACTCTTTGTCGTGGTGCATGAGCTTCTCATTGCGGCAGCTTCTCTTGTTGCAGAGCACGGGTTCTAGGCACGTGGGCTCAGTAGTTGTGGTACACGGGCTCTAGAGTGCAGGCTCAATAGTTGTGATGCACGGGCCTAGTTGCTCTACAGCATGTGGGATCTTCCTGGACCAGGGCTCGAACCCGTGTCCCCTGCATTGGCAGGCGGATTCTTAACCACTGGACCACCAGAGAAGCCTCTCAAAGACTTTATTTCTATTCTTGACTTTGGTCATATATATGCAACTGTCTGAAGGAATCTCTATTTGAATGTCCCAAAGACTCCTTCATTGCATCATGCTCAAGCAGAATTCACCACCACCTCCAAACCTACTCCTCCTCCAGTTTCCTTCTCACAATAAGTGGCACCAGCATCTGCTCAGCGGCCTAAGCTACATAACTGGACATCATGCTCGACTCACTCTCCCTAAATACTATAGGTTACTTACTTATAAAATGTTTTTTAAATCCATCTTTCCTTCCCCAAGTCATTGCCTTGATTCAGGCCACCATCATCTCTAGCTTTGACTGTAAAGGCAAGTAAGTTTTTATTTGTAAGCCTTGACTTTAAAAAGGCAAAACAATTGGCACAGTGCCTGGCAGATAGTAACTACTCAATAAATGATAGGTATTTTTTTGTAATTAAATAGTTATAAACACTTTACAAAGTAGGTTTTACTATTGTTCTTATTTTAGAGTTAAGAAAACTGATGCTCATGGAAACTAACATCACTAACCCAAAGTCACACAGCCTTCAGATTGAAGACTTCAAGCACTTAACCACAGTGCTACACTGCTTCACTTACTAACTGCTATTTTAATCATACGCAGAGATGTCTAATTCTCCCAAGAAAGCAAGAGCTGCTCAAGGTCAGGGACTGGATTGATTGTTTCTGTGTTTCAGTAAATATTTGCTGCATTGAATCTGATTGAGAGTTTTGAGGATAGAGTTGATATTGGGTGCATGCTCACGAGGATCAATGGTAGAGTTAGTGAAAAACTTAGCAGAAAATGGAGTGTTTATGGGCACGAGGTAGCTTTGGGGACTTATGGAAAGAGGAACTTGATGAGTAGGGCACCTGGAGGACACTGCCTGGGAATTTGAGCCTCTGGTCCTGGTAGGTGTTTCTCCTTGGATGGTCTTTCTGGCTTTATTTTGGGGGGAGGTGGTTTGGGCAGAGTAGAGATGCACGGGGGCTGTGCTGGCACGGAAGGGGTCACATTGCAAGCATCCATACTCTTCACTGGATCTCTGGATGGAGAAGAGAGAAATTTAGAGCTCATCTCCCAGGGAGAAAAAAAATGCCTGATTCAAAACTAGGTACACACCATCAATTTCTTAGTTTTGACAGATACAATATAAAATGTTATAATGGGGAAATTGAGTAAGGGGTATACAGGAACTCTCTGTACTATCTTTTTTTTTTTTTTTGGCCTCTCACTGGGGGCCTCTCACTGTTGTGGCCTGTCCCCTTGTGGAGCACAGGCTCCGGACGCCCAAGCTCAGCAGCCATGGCTCACAGGCCCAGCCGCTCCACTGCATGTGGGATCTTCCCAGACCAGGGCTCAAACCTGTGTCCCCTGCATCGGCAGGCGGACTCTCAACCACTGCACCACCAGGGAAGCCCTCTGTACTATCTTTTGTAACTGTTCTGTAAATCTAAAGTTATTCCAAAATAAAAAGTTTGTTAAAAACAGATAAGCAAGAACGGATGGCTGGAAACCCAGAAGAATGCAGCATCTGAACAAAGAAAGGAAAACTTCTGTGCCTTTGAACAAGCTACTTTGTTGCCCTGAACTTCATCTGTGTAATGGAGAAACATCCTTTTGAAGTGTACTTGCTGGGGATATGGTGATAATGAAATGAGAGAAGGGGCAGGAAGGAGGTCAGGATCCCAGCAGAGCAGTGAGATTCAGGACCAGGCTGTAGGTCCCGTAGGGAAGCAAGCACAAACCCTGGCAGAGGTAGTGGAGAAGATGGGTTCAGTTCATCCCAATACACTGTATACAGAAGCAGGCTGACTCAGGACCCCTGCCCTGGGAGATAAGGCAGTGATCTTCTTGTTGGGGCAGGGACAGGTAGAGACTAACATTTCCTCAGAAATCATGCCCCAAAGCCCTGGGCCGTGGATGGCTTATCTCTGACTCTCCTGTCCTTCTGGATCTCCTGGGAGACATGGATAGTTAAGAGGAGGTTGAGGGATCAGAGTCCAGTAAGAGTAGAAGCCTAGGTTCCATCCCCAGAGGACAGGTCCTCCCTTCCCCATCCATGGAGGTAGGCAAGCAGGCAGCAGCTCATGGCCAGAGGGACAAAGTGGCAACTTTAGGCTGGGGGATACGAGTGAAGATGGGTTCTGGCAGGTAAGGGCTGAGCATTCCTGTGTGCTTGGGCCCTCCTTGGCATTAATTATCCACTGACATGGTTTGTGTGCTGCTCTCCCTTTGTGCTATTTTAATTAACAGAGATCTCCTCCAAGCAAACCAGCAGCTGTGTAAGTTGTCAAACTGTCAGCACACGCAGGATGGGTGCCGTGGGGACATTAAGTGTGGGAATTACCGAAGGGCTCCCCATCTCCTTGGCACATTTGAACCTCCTTCCAAACCCACCCCGTAAGTAATCACAGGCAGAAGAATGTCAAGGTCAGGAACTTGGCTTTGGGTTCAGAGAGACTTTACATTTGAACTTTGACCCTGCCACTAATTCGCTGTGAGAATTTGTGCAAACCACTTAACCTTCTGAATCTTACTTTCCTCCTCTGCAAAATGAGAATAGTAATACTTATCTTGTCCCAAGGATCGTTAGATAATGTACATTACACGTTTCATCTAGTACCTGTAGTGCCCAATAACTATGACTTGTTATTAAACCTGCTTTCCTGGTCAGTGTAGGATTCTCTACGCCCTTTGTAAGTTCATTACAGCCAGAGGAGAACCTTTAACTGAAACATACACGGGAGGGCTCCCATAGCTCTCCTTATCAGCTTTCTATTTTTCTACGTAGTATTATCATTCTATGTTCAGTGAACCCTTGTTTTCTCAGTAGCTTTGACTCTCGTCAAATTATTAGGACCCTACAGTCCTCTTCCTCCACTTTCCTCACTTCGCTAGAGGGTCCATGGGTGGATTGAGCATTCTTCTTTTTTTTTTTTTTTTTTTTTTTTGTGGTACGGGGGCCTCTCACGGTTGTGGCCTCTCCCGTTGCGGAGCGCAGGCTCCGGACGCGCAGGCTCAGCAGCCATGGCTCACGGGCCCAGCCGCTCTGCGGCATGTGGGATCTTCCCGGACCGGGGCACGAACCCGCGTCCCCTGCATCAGCAGGCTGACTCTCAACCACTGCGCCACCAGGGAAGCCCCGAGCATTCTTCTTGAGGCTCTTAAAGTTTACAAGTGGCTACCCTCACTGAATAAATGGACAAATTAATAAATGGATGGATGGAAGGTGTGGCTTCAAGGAGGAGTTGATGGCTGAATTGAGCCCAGAAGGACAATACTTAGGTACAGAGGGGAAGCGAGGGTAGGGGAGGGTGTTCTAGGCAGAGATAATACCATGTTTAAATGCCCAGAAGTGTTTAAAATCCCAAATCCTGCTGTATTTGAGGAGCTGAAAATGGTTCAGCTGAACAGAGAAGGCATGTAGAAGGCAAAGGGGTAGGTGTGAGAGATGAGGTACAGAGGAAGGTGGGGTCTGAGAACAGAAGGTCTCTTTAAGCACTCTCTCAGAGTCTGGGTTTCATCCTATGGGCAAATGAAAGATTCTATGCAACAAAAGATATAGTCAGATTTTCACTTTATTTATTTATTTAAAAAATAAGTTGGGCTTCCCTGGTGGCGCAGTGGTTGAGAGTCCACCTGTCGATGCAGGGGACATGGGTTCGTGCCCCGGTCTGGCAATATCCCACATGCCACAGAGCGGCTGGGCCCGTGAGCCATGGCCGCTGAGCCTGCGCGTCCGGAGCCTGTGCTCCGCAACGGGAGAGGCCACAACAGTGAGAGGCCCGCGTACTGCAAAAAAAAAAAAGAAAAAAGTTTATTTATTTATTAATTTATTGGCTGTGTTGGGTCTTCGTTGCTGTGCGCGGGCTTTCTCTAGTTGCGGCAAGCGGGGGCTTGCAGAGCACGGGCTCTAGGCGTACAGGCTTCAGAAGTTGCAGCATGCAGACTCAGTAGTCATGGCTCACGGGCTCTAGAGCACAGGCTCAGTAGTTGTGGCACACGGGCTTAGCTGTTCCGCGGCATGTAGGATCTTCCCAGGCCAGGGCTCAAACCCGTGTCTCCTGCGTCAGCAGGCAGATTCTTAACCATTGTGCCACCAGGGAAGTCCTAGATTTGCACTTTAAAAGGATTGCTTAGGGAGTTCCGTGGTGGCCTAGCGGTTAGGATTTCGGGCTTTCACTGCCATGGCCCAGGTTCAATGCCTGGTCAGGGAACTGAGATCCCGCAAGCATAAGTTAGAAAAGGCAAGAGCGGGTCCAGGGAACCCAATTAGGGAGGTGATGTTTGAATTCAGGTTAAAGCTGAGAGTCTCAGTTATGAAGAAGAGAAGTGGATTTCTTTTAGAAATCTTTAGAAGGTAGAAGCTACAGAATTAATGTTGATCAGACATGGGAAGTTTAAGAATAAGGTAGAGGAAGAAGAGGCCAATAATGGGTGTTCAGAGAGGTAAGAAGAAGATGAGAAAGAGTCAATACTTGCCAAGAGAGAAGACAGCCAGGGGGCAGAGAGTCTCAAGAATTAGGGAATGGTCAATAATATCCCATGTTGCCAAGAGGTCCCAGCTATAAGGACTGGGCAGTGGACACTGGGTCTAACTCAAACGAGATGGCTGGTGCCCTTGGAGGGGCAGTTGTATGTGGGTGGAAAGGGGATGGGATCTTGTGCAGAAGACAGCAGTGATTTGGGAAAAGAAAGAGTGTAGTAAGAAGAGGAGAAGTGAGTGGAGACAACTCAAGAATATTGTCAATGAACAGAAGGAGAGACAGAGTGACCGATAGTGAAACGCTGTATAGAAGAATAACATATTTCTTAAGATGGAAGAGATGGTGAGCATGTTTATATGTGAAGGGAAAGATCTAATAAAGAGCAAGAGACTGAAGATACAGGAGACGGTGGGATAGTTGATGCAGAAAGTTTCTAGAAGAGGTGGAAGTGGGATACAGAGCAACAGTAAGCAATTAGCTGTGGACATTGCTGAGATGGGAGGCGATAAGGATGAGAACAAATGTGACTGGGTTTCTACTGGAAGGGGTTCAGGAAGTTAAAAGTTTTGCTTCTGATGGTCCCTAATCTATTTATGTTCTCTGTAAAGAAAGAGGTGATGTTCTCTCTCATCATTCAAGAGAATGATGTCCTGAGAGTGAAGCCAGGAGGAAGTGAGATGTGGGCTTGAAAGAGGGTTTGAAGCAGCTGTTATGGAGAATGGCTGGTAACTGACTGGGGCTTGTGAAAGGCCACGTGCAAGGCTGAGGCCCTGATGACGGCACAACAAACACGTGCTCCCTGGATAAAGCTCTTCCTCTTCCCGAACTCAGTGTTTGCATCACCCAAGTGGGGACCCATCTGCACACTGCCCACCTGTGGGGCATGCAGCAGTGAAACCAGGAAAGGAGAAAGGGGCTTGGGGCAGCTGCGTTTGTGCAGATGTCCTATGAGATGTTTTTGATGAGTGTGGCATTGGCCTGAGGGCTGAGGGCTCTCCAAAGACAGGAACTGTGGCTCAGAGCATCTCCAGCTTCTGCTCAGGGACATAGGGGGAGGTGCCGTGGGCATCTGGCGAGAGACAGACAAGGAGGGAGAGGGCAGAAGTCTGTTCTTCCAAACCCGTTCCTCTCTTTCTGCCTCCCTCCCGGCCTTGGCCCCAGACAGATTGATTCTCTGCTGATACTGATGTCTTGGAGCAAAGCAGCAGGTTGGTGAAATCATTTACTGACTGAGAAGTCCTCCTTTGGCTCATGGATGTCGAGTTAACTCAGCCCTCTTCGGGCTGGAAGATTCTCATTCTTCCAGTGTGTGTGTGTGTGTGTGTGTGTGTGTGTATGTACTTGCACATATGTGAACCTAAGTGGGCATATATGAGTGTGTTGTCTGTGAGAGTGTGCTTATGAACTTAGGTGTGTGTGAGTCTGTAGGGCAATTTGGTGGACTGTGTGTATGAGCCCAAACATATTTGTGTAGGCCTACAGGGGAGAGTGTGAGTGCGTCTTAGTGGATTCATGGATCCATGTGAGCATACATGCCCTAGCCAAACAGTATGAGCTTGTGAGTCTGTGTGTGCAAGGCTGATGTATGAGAACCTCAGTGTGTGTTCATGGGCTTACGTGTGTGAAGCTTGTTTCTCAATAATAATAATTCCTAATATTTATATTATTCATAGTTTTACAGAGCATTTAGATATGCTTTTCACTTGATCCTCACAACCTTGTGAAGACCATAAGATAGAATATTCAACAAAAATCCCACGTAAATTAGTTTTGTCTACTATGTACCAGCAGTGTGTAGGAAAGGGTGTATGTGAGGCCGGGTGTGGGAGGGAGGGTGTATGTGGCCAATCTCAGTGTGGACAGTGTAGCCACTGACACAAGCACACCCCTTCCTAGTCTCGACACACCCACATCTGTCCTTGTCAAAGAGCAAAGGGGTACCCTCTTGTCAGCACAGGTGGAGCCGGGGTTGGTCTGGATTCTCTCACTGCACACACAGGGTGGGCAGGGGATGCTGTAGGAAGCATGGACATATCTGGCCCTAGGTCAACCCTCTACTCTTCTGTGCCTTCAATCTGTATCTTCACCTTCTCCTGATCTACTGCCTCTTCTTTAGCCTATAAACTTGCTTAGGTTTTCTCCATTACAAACAGGCTTATCTCTCCTCAAGCCATCATTTCAAATCCCCCCCTTCCCTTTGCTACCAAAATACTTGCAAGAATAGTTGTGGTCAATGGATACACTTCCTCCCCTTCCATTCTCTCTTCCACACCTGGCTACCTGACTTCTGCCCCACCACTCTTGATAGAGTTGCTACTAAGTACAAATATCCATCCTGATGGCCTTTCTCACCACCTGTCCGAAACATCTGATGCTGCAGATGCTTGTGTTTCTCTTGAGACCCTCTCCTCCCTTACCTTCCATGACAATGCTCTATGCTCCTCCTCTTCCTCCTTTGTGAGACCTCATTCTTGGTCCTGTGCTCCATTTCCTCCACCCACCCTTCAAATATTGGGGTGGGCTCCAATTTGTTTCTCCTTTTATCTATAAATCTCATCTATGTCCAAGTCATGTTCTTCCAACTCACTAGTCTATCTGCTGCCCAGATATCTCACTTGCAATCTGGACACTTTTATCCTGTTCCTATTGGACTCCACTCCCCCTTCTCATATTCACATTGTCATGTAACCATCACCACCATCCAGCTCCAGGACTCTTTTTATATTTTTATAAATTTATTTATTTTATTTATTTTTATTTTTGGTTGTGTTGGGTCTTTGTTGCTGTGCGTGCGCTTTCTCTAGTGTCAGCGAGCGGGAGCTACTCTTCATTGCGGTACGCGGGCTTCTTGTGGTGGCTTCTCTTGTTGCGGAGCACGGGCTCTAGGCACGCAGGCTTCAGTAGTTGTGGCTCATTGGTCCTAGAGCCCAGGCTCAGTAGTTGTGGTGCATGGGCTTAGTTGCTCCGCCGCATGTGGGATCTTCCTGGACGAGAGCTCGAACCCGTATCCCCTGCATTGGCAGGCAGATTCTTAACCACTGCGCCACCAGGGAAGCCCCAGAACTCTTTTCGTCTTGCATAAAAACCTCTGTACCTATTAAACAATAACTCCCCATTCCCCTCTCCTCTCGGCCCCTGACAACCACCATCCTACATCCTGTCTCCATGGTTTTGACTACTCTAGGTACCCCATATAACTGACTTATTTCACTTAGCATAATATCCTTAAGGGTCATTCATGTTGTAACATGTGTCAAAATTTCCTTCCTTCTTAAGGCTGAATAATGTTCTGTTGTATGTGTACACCACATGCAACTTATATTTTATATACTTATTTAATCTGCATAATTCTATATAGTAGAGATTATTGTCCTAATTGTTCAGGTGAGACTTAGAAATCATCTGAGACTTTGAAGGGAAGTGGCTTTCCCTAAAGGCAGGACCAGGGCTAGAACTCAGGTCCCATCCTGCTTCTCTCCTCACTGCTTCCTTCATTATAAGGCCCCCAGGCACAGGCCTCAGGCTCACCTGTGATTGAGATTCTAAGATAGCTCATGGTGGGGGTCTGCCCCACGCCCCCTCATCATGCAAATCATCATAAGCTAGATTTAGTTATAGGAGACACAGCCTGAGACAGGGACTCAGACCCCACCCAGATCTCCAGGGACAGAATAGGGGGAGCCCTTAGCTGTAGGTGAGGAGGGAGGTTGTTGGTCAGAGTCTTTGGTTCTGGCAGAAAGCAGCGAGACCTGGCTCTGACCTTAGGGGTAGAAGATGGGGGTGGGATTTCTAGTATGAAATAGCAGGGAAAGAAGGTATAAGGCTTCCCTGGTGGCGCAGTGTTTGAGAATCCGCCTGCCAATGCAAGGGACACGGGTTTGAGCCCTGGTCCGGGAAGATCCCACATGCGCAGAGCAACTAAGCCCATGCGCCACAACTACGGAGCCTGTGCTCTAGAGCCCGTGAGCCACAACTACTGAGCCTGCGTGCTGCAACTACTGAAGCCTGCGTGCCTAGAGCCCGTGCTTCGCAACAAGAGAAGCCACCACAGTGAGAAGCTGGCGTGCCACAACGAAGAAAGCCCTCACTAGCTGCAATTAGAGAAAGCCCTTGCACAGTAACGAAGACCCAACACAGCCAAAAATAAATAAATAAAATAAATAAATTTTTTTAAAAATGAAGAAGGTGTAGGATTTGGGCAGGAAGCTCCCTATGCATTTGCCAGACAGGCTAGCAAGATACTCAGTCACACTCCTATGAAGCAAACTGTTCCAGATGGAACTTCAAAGGTGGGTGGGAGTGGGAGGAGGGAAACACATACAGAGCGGAGTTGCCTTTGCCAAGCCTGGCACGGTTGCATGCAGGTGTGTATGAGGGTGGACTCAGGTATGAGATGTATTAGAGAGTGTGATGCCATGCACAGGACCAGGCCCCAAATCCAGAGAATGGGACAGGAGTCCCAATGCATCTGGACTTTCTGTGTCCACTCCCATCTCCATCCTGGGCCCTGTGGAAGGAAGGCATCAAGAGGACAGATCACATCACATCAGAACCCGGCATGGCCTGGCTCATGGCATCCTTCAGCTTGTCCTGCCCTGGTGTACGCCTTCACAGAAGCCCCCTGGATGTTGCCTGGTGCCTCATTAACGACATTGCTGAGCTCATTAAACTGATCTTTCTCCTCTCCTCAGTCTCCCAGCTCTGAGCTGTCACCTCAGTCACTCCCATCCTGGGGCTGAGTGAACGTTTGGTGGCTCCAGCACAGAGGATTCTGCAGAGATTGCTGCTGGTGCCATGATACAAATTTAGAAAAAAAATGATCAGAGCTCCCTTTGGGGGTATATTAGTTCGCTAGGGCTACCTTAACAAAGTACCACAGACTAACTGGCTCCTACAACTGAAATTTATGGTCTCAGAGTCCTGGAGGCTAGAAGTCTGTGATCGAGATATAGGCAGGATTGTTCCTTCTGAGCACTGTGAGGGAGAATCTGTTCCATGCCTCTTTCCCAGCTTCTGATGCTTTGCTGGCAACCTTTGATATTCCTTGGCTTGAAATATCACCCCATCTCTGCTTTCATCTTCACATGGCATTCTCCCTGAGTGTGTCTGTGTCCAAATTTCCCCCTTTTATTTTTTATTTTATTTTATTTTTTTTCTTTTTGCGGTATGCGGGCCTCTCACTGTTGTGGCCTCTCCCGTTGCGGAGCACAGGCTCTGGACGCGCAGGCCCAGAGGCCATGGCTCACGGGCCCAGCCGCTCTGCGGCATATGGGATCCTCCCAGACCGGGGCACGAACCCGTATCCCCTGCATCAGCAGGCGGACTCCCAACCACTGCGCCACCAGGGAGGCCCACCCCCCTTTTATAAGGACATCTGTCATACCAAATTAGGACCCTCCCTAATGATCTCCTTCTAACTTGGTTACCTCTGTGAAGACCCTATTTCCAGACAAGGTCACATTCTGACATACTGGGGCTAGCACTTCAACATCCCTCTTTTGGAGGACAGGATCCAACCTATAACAGGGGACAATCTTTTGCCCTTCTCAATCCCGATCTGAACACTGTGTGTCTTTAGGAAACACCTTTGCATCCTTTGCATCCAGAATGGCAAGAACTAAAGCTCAGAAATGACTTCCTAGTACAACATGGTGATAGACATGTCTATTGCCAATGGGGAGAGAAAGGAGAGGAGGAGGAAGAGAGGAAAGAAGAAGTAGAGAAGGAGAGGGAATGGGGGAGAAAAGTCACATCCAAACTGATTTCAGGACCATGCTAGTAAGCAAGGAGTTAGAGGCAAAGTCTCTAAGGACTTGGGTTGAAGCTCTTAGTTGGACCCAAACCAAAACCTTGGTCAGGGAAGATGATTTACATTAAAGAACCTTTCCTTTCACAGTCAAAATGTTGAGTGAAAGGAGTCACACATAAAAGAGGATATACCATATAATTCCATTCATATGAAAGTGAAAGACTAGAAAAAACAAATCTATGGTGAAAGGAGTCAGAAGTGCTTACCTTTGGGAGGTATTGATTTTGGGGGGGGCATGAGGGAGTCTCTAGGCTACCTTGATCTGGTGGGGGGTGTACACATACTGTATACCCGAGTTTTACATTTAAGATAATCTCACTTTACTATAATTAAATTAGGCCATAGGCAAACAAGTAAATAAACCCATTCCTTACTTTTCTTCTCACCACTGATCACTCCAGGCCACTCTGTCCAGCTCTCAGGCTGTTTCCATACTCTCTGTGCTCACAAATGCTCACAAAAGTGAAATAATAGAAATGACTAGGGACTTGCCTTGTGGTGCAGTGGTTAAGAATCTGCCTGCCAATGTAGAGGACATGGGTTCGAGCCCTGGTCTGGGAAGATCCCACATGCCGTGGAGCAACTGAGCCCACACGCCACAACTACTGAGCCTGCGCTCTAGAGCCTACGAGCCACAACAACTGAGCCTGCTTGCTGCAACTACTGAAGCCCTCACACCTAGAGCCCGTGCTCCACAACAAGAGAAGCCACCGCAATGAGAAGCCCGTGCACTACAACGAAGAGCGGGTCCCGCTGGCTGCAACTAGAGAAAGCCGGCGCACAGCAACGAAGACCCAATGCAGCCAAAAATAAATAAATTTAAAAAAAGAAGAAGAAGGGCCTCCCTGGTGGCGCAAGTGGTTGAGAGTCCGCCTGCCGATGCAGGGGATACGGGTTCGTGCCCCGGTCTGGGAGGATCCCATATGCCGCGGAGCGGCTGGGCCCGTGAGCCATGGCCGCTGAGCCTGCGCGTCCGGAGCCTGCGCGTCCGGAGCCTGTGCTCCGCAACGGGGGAGGCCACAACAGTGAGAGGCCCGCATACCGCAAAAAAAAAAAAAAAAAAAAAAAAAAGAAGAAGAAGAAATGACTAGCATGGTGTCCAACACACAATAGCAACTTACAAAATGTAAATTTACATTATGCTCCCATGCATGTGTTCTGGGGATACAGAAGGGGCGGTGTCCAGAGATGATCTGGGTTCCCTCCTCACCTCCCATCCATGGAGCATGACTCCAGGCTCTGGGGTAGAAGGTGTTCAGGCCTTGGTGGAAGACTAGTAAAAAATATATATATATCCCCTATGCCCAGGAACAAAACGTAGCCCAGCAGAAACTGCAAATCATAATTAAAAGATGCCCTGCAACTCTCTAGGCAGCATAAAATTTGAAGATGAAAGTAAATGATTAAAATAATTAAACACTTCAAGCTGACAAGCTGGAGCAGAATCTTGCCAGCGGATGTTTGTCAGTAATTAGCTAATTAATCCTGGCGCAGATTATAAACCATAACAAACCAGTCAGGCTGAACAGAGCCGGCTGCTCAGAATTAGACTTTTAAAAAAGAGAAGGTTGGGAGGAGGAGAGAGCAAATAGAGGGAAGGAGGAAAAATAAGAAAAAGACGTGGCTTTTCTGACCACCTGCCCTTACCCTAGCAAATAGGTGGGTCCAGCCTATACGGGGCTTCGTGGAGAGTTCTGGACGTGTGTCTAGTCCAGCAACCCTGCATCTGCTGGGACTTCAAACAGAATAGATACTGGGGAGGAGGGGATGGAGTGCTCTGGCCCCCAAACCAGAAGGAACAGTGGGAAGGAGTCCAGGTAGGAGGTGATGTCATATCAAGTGGGTACATTATTACATTTATTATTCCATTCAACAAGGGACCCCAACAGTGACAAGGGTCCCATTTGTGTGGAAAGGAATAAGATTCAAGTGGGGGATCAGGGCCCAGACAAGCAGTCTGGGATCAGGACAGGCTGCAGACTAGTGCTTCCAACAGCAATACAATGTAAACCACAAATGTAATTAAATAAAGCAAAAATAAACAGATGGAATTAATTTTAGTAATATATTTTATTTGACCCAAAAGGCTATCATTCAGCATATAATTAATATAAAATATTTTTTCATGAGATATTTTACCTTTTTTTGCATTAAGTCTTTAAATTCTGGTATGTATTTTACACTTACAGCCCGTTTCAATTCGGAATAATTTTATTTCAAGTGCTCAATAGCCACACAGGCTTAGTTGCTCCCATATTGGACGATACAGCTCTAGACAAAAAAAGTGGGGGACTGAGATCCTAAACCCTGGAGCAAACTGCAGCAGGGTGGAGGCAGACCCAAGTGACATGACCTCCTCATTGTTTTTCTCTCCTTGGCCATTCTCCCACCTAGCTGTGCCTCCTGGAAATTTCCAGCTCAATCAGCCTTAGCTTCACTGGTCTCCAAGATGAAGGGTCTGGGAAGGACAGAGGAGAATCCAGAGGGACTGGATTTCTGCCCTGGTGCATGCAACATGGGGCAGGGCAGTGCCACTGCTATACACAGAGCTGTGTCCTGCTGTCTGTGAGTGGGAGTGCATCTATGCACCTGTGTGATTCAGAGGTGCTCCAGGACATGAGCCCTGACCCTCAGAGAGCTCCCGGCAGCTGCAGTCCTTGTGAAAAGCTGTTTCCTTCATAATAATCATAGCAGGCAATGTACAAGAGATGGCACATTTCACTCCAGTGGAATGTTCTGTAAGGACTGTAAGATGGAATCTGTCTCTTAGAAAATAGTCAGGATCTTTTCTCTTTCCAATTATTTTATTGTGGTAAAAAATATATAACATAAAACTTACCTTCTTAACCACTTTTAAGTGTACAGTTAAGTGGTATTAAGTACATTTATATTGTTGTGCAACCATCACTATTATCCACCTCCAGAACTTTTTCATCTTATAAACTGTTCAATTACTCATTAAGCAATAACTCCCCATTCCCCCAGCCCCTGGCAACCACCATTGTACTTTCTGTCTTTATGAATTTGACTAATCTAGGTACTTCATATACATGGAATCACACAGCTTTTGTCTTTTTGTGACCAGCTTATTTCACTTAGCATAATGTCCTCAAGGTTCCCTGCTGTAGCATTCCTTTTTAAGGCTGAATAATATTCCAATATGTATATACACATTTTGTTTATTCATTCATCCATCAGTGGACACTTGGCTTGCTTTCACATTTTAGTTATTGTCAATAATAGCTAATCGGGGGCTTCCCTGGTGGTGCAGTGGTTAAGGATCTGCCTGCCAATGCAGGGGACATGGGTTCAAGCCCTGTTTGGGGAAGATCCCACATGCCGCGGAGCAACTAAGCCGGTGTGCCAAAACTACTGAGCCTGCGCTCTGGAGCCTGCGAGCCACAACTAGTGAGCCTGCAAGCCGCAACTACTGAAACCTGTGCACCTAGATCCTGTGCTCTGCAACAAGAGAAGCCACCTCAGTGAGAAGCCCATGCACCGCAATGAAGAGTAGCCCCTGCTCGCCACAACTAGAGAAAGCCCGTGCAGCAAGGAAGACCTAACACAGCCATAAATAAAAAAATAAATAAATAAGAAGAAAAAAAAAAGCTAACCAGGAATTTTTTTTTGAGGCAAAGATCAACTGCTTCTAGCCAGAGACCCATCTGTTTCCACTGCCATTCTGGCTTAAGCTTTCTGCGAATATGAATTGAATCTCTCAGAATGCACATGGAAGCTCTGGTAAAAGGGAGGGAGTGAAAGGACACAGCCTCTGGACCAGTGGCACAGACTTGGTGCAGTCGCTGACACTGCCCCCACTGCTTGGAGGAGAGGTGTGGAGAGGGAAGAGGAGGTGAGAGGAAGAAGGTGAGCTTTGAGGGCCATGGCCACAGCTCAGACTGCAGGACAACAGAAGCCACTTTAACCCCTAAACTCACTACCAAAGATACAAAACACTTCTTTACCCCCAAAGCTCATCATTGTTTAGCAAAGCTCCTATCCATAGGAAGAAGAAGGAAAGCTTTTATTTTTTTTTGAATTTTATTTTATTTTATTTTTTATACAGCAGCTTCTTATTAGTCATCAATTTTATACACATCAGTGTATACATGTCAATCCCAATCGCCCAATTCAGCACACCACCAACCCCACCTCCCCGCGGCTTTCCCCCCTTGGTGTCCGTACGTTTGTTCTCTACATCTGTGTCTCAACTTCTGTCCTGCAAACCGGTTCATCTGTACCATTTTACTAGGTTCCACATACATGCATTAATATACGATACTTGTTTTTCTCTTTCTGACTTACTTCACTTCGTATGACAGTCTCTAGATTCATCCACGTCTCAACAAATGACTCAGTTTCATTCCTTTTTATGGCTGAGTAATATTCCATTGTATATATGTACCACATCTTCTTTATCCATTCGTCTGTCGACGGGCATTTAGGTTGCTTCCATGACCTGGCAATTGTAAATAGTGCTGTTATTTACAATATGAACACTGGGGTGCATGTGTCTTTTTGAATTATGGTTTTCTCTTGGTATATGCCCAGTAGTGGGATTGCTGGATCATATGGTAATTCTATTTTTAGTTTTTTAAGGAACCTCCATACTGTTCTCCATAGTGGCTGTATCAATTTACATTCCCACCAACAGTGCAAGAGGGTTCCCTTTTCTCCACACCCTCTCCAGAATTTGTTGTTTGTAGATTTTCTAATGATGCCCATTCTAACTGGTGTGAGGTGATATCTCATTGTAGTTTTGTTTTGCATTTCTCTAATAATTAGTGATGTTGAGCAGCTTTTCATGTGCTTCTTGGCCACCTGTATGTCTTCTTTGGAGAAATGTATATTTAGGTCTTCGGCCCATTTTTGGATTGGGTTGTTTGTTTCTTTAATATTGAGCTGCATGAGCTGTTTATATATTTTGGAGATTAATCCTTTGTCCGTTGATTCATTTGCAAATATTTTCTCCCATTCTGAGGGTTGTCTTTTTGTCTTGTTTATGGTTTCCTTTGCTGTGCAAAAGCTTTTTTTTTTTTTTTTTTTTTTTTTTGTAGGTTCCCTCTATGCCCACTTTCTGGAGAGTTTTAATCACAGTTGGGTGTTGAATTTTGTCAAAAGCTTTTTTTACATCTATTGAGATGATCACATGGTTTTTATTCTTCAATTTGTTAATATGGTGTATCACATTGATTGATTTGTGTATATTGAAGAATCCTTGCATCCTTGGGATAAATCCCACTTGATCATGGTATATGATCCTTTTAATGTGTTGTTGGATTCTGTTTGCTAGTATTTTGTTGAGGATTTTTGAATCTATATTCATCAGTGTTACTGGTCTGTAATTTTCTTTTTTTGTAGTATCTTTGTCTGGTTTTGGTATCAGGGTGATGGTGGTCTCATAGAATGAGTTTGGGAGTGTTCCTTCCTCTGCAATTTTTTGGAAGAGTTTGAGAAGGATGGGTGTTAGCTTTTCTCTAAATGTTTGATAGAATTCACCTGTGAAGCCATCTGGTCCTGGACTTTTGTTTGTTGGAAGATTTTAAATCACAGTTTCAATTTCATTACTTGTGATTGGTCTGCTCATATTTTCTGTTTCTTCCTGGTTCAGTCTTGGAAGGTTATACCTTTCTAAGAATTTGTCCATTTCTTCCAGGTTGTCCATTTTGTTGGCATAGACTTGCTTGTAGTAGTCTCTTAGGATGCTTTGTATTTCTGTAGTGTCTGTTGTAACTTCTCCTTTTTCATTTCTAATTTTATTGATTTGAGTCCTCTCCCTCTTTTTCTTGATGGGTCTGGCTAATGGTTTATCAATTTTTTTTACCTTCTCAAAGAACCAGCTTTTAGTTTTATTGATCTTTGCTATTGTTTTCTTTGTTTCTATTTCATTTATTTCTGCTCTGATCTTTATGATTTCTTTCCTTCTGCTAACTTTGGGTTTTGTTTGTTCTTCTTTCTCTAGTTCTTTTAGGTGTAAGGTTAGATTGTTTATTTGAGATTTTTCTTGTTTCTTGAGGTAGGCTTGTATAGCTATAAACTTCCCTCTTAGAACTGCTTTTGCTTCATCCCATAGGTTTTGGATCATTGTGTTTTTATTGTCATTTGTCTCTAGGGTTTTTTTTGTTTTTTTTGTGGTACGCGGACCTCTCACTGTTGTGGCCTCTCCCGTTGTGGAGCACAGGATCCGGGCGCAAAGGCTCAGCGGCCATGGCTCATGGGCCTAGCCGCTCTGCGGCATATGAGATCTTCCCAGACCGGGGCATGAACCCATGTCTCCTGCATTGGCAGGCAGACTCTCAACCACAGCACCACCAGGGAAGCCTCTAGGTATTTTTTTATTTCCTCTTTGATTTCTTCAGTGATCTCTTGGTTATTTAGTAATGTATTGTTTAGCCTCCATGCGTTTGTGTTTTTTACGTTTTTTTTCCCTGTAGTTCATTTCTAATCTCATAGAGTTGTGGTCAGAAAAGCTGCTTGATATGATTTCAGTTTTCTTAAATTTACTGAGACTTGATTTGTGACCCAAGATGTGATCTATCCTGGAGAATGTTCCATGGACACTTGAGAAGAAAGTGTAATCTGCTGTTTTGGGATGGAATGTCCTATAAATATCAATTAAATCTATTTGGTCTATCGTGTCATTTAAAGCTTCTGTTTCCTTATTTACTTTCATTTTGGATGATCTGTCCATTGGCGTAAGTGAGGTGTTAAAGTCCCCCACTATTATTGTGTTACTGTCAATTTCCTCTTTTATAACTGTTAGCAGTTGCCTTATGTACTGAGGTGGTCCTATGTTGGGTGCATATATAATTGTTATATCTTCTTCTTGGATTGATCCCTTGATCATTATGTAGTGTCCTTCTTTGTCTTTTGTAACATTCTTTATTTTAAAGTCTATTTTATCTGATATGAGTACTGCTACTACAGGTTTCTTTTGATTTCCATTTGCATGGGATATCTTTTTCCATCCCATCACTTTTAGTTTGTATGTGTCCCTAGGTCTGAAGTGGGTCTCTTGTAGACAGCATATATATGGGTCTTGTTTTTGTATCCATTCAGGAAGCCTGTGTCTTTTGGTTGGAGCATTTAATCCATTCACGTTTAAGGTAATTATCGATATGTATGTTCCTATGACCATTTTCTTAATTGTTTTGGCTTTGTTTTTGTAGGTCCTTTTCTTCTCTTGTGTTTCCCACTTAGAGAAGTTCCTTTAGCATTTGTTGTAGAGCTGGTTTGGTGGTGCTGAATTCTATTAGCTTTTGCTTGTCTGTAAAGCTTTTGATTTCTCTATTGAATCTGAATGAGATCCTTGCCGGGTACAGTAATCTTGGTTGTAGGTTCCTCCCTTTCATCACTTTAATTATATCATGCCACTCCCTTCTGGCTTGTAGAGTTTCTGCTGAGAAATCAGCTGTTAACCTTATGGGAGTTCCCTTGTATGTTATTTGTCGTTTTTCCCTTGCTGCTTTCAATAATTTCTCTTTGTCTTTAATTTTTGCCAATTTCATTACTGTGTGTCTCGGCGTGTTTCTCCTTGGGTTTATGCTGTATGGGACTCACTGCACTTCCTGGAGTTGGGTGGCTATTTCCTTTCTCATGTTAGGGAAGTTTTGGACTATAATCTCTTCAAATATTTTCTCTGGTCCTTTCTTTCCCTCTTCTCCTTCTGGGACCCCTATAATGTGAATGTTGTTGCATTTAATGTTGTCCCAGAGGTCTCTTAGGCTATCTTTATTTCTTTTCATTCTTTTTTCTTTATTCTATTCCACAGCAGGGAATTCCCCCGTTCTGTCTTCCAGGTCACTTATCTGTTCTTCTGCCTCAGTTATCCTGCTATTGATTCCTTCTAATGTAGTTTTCATTTCAGTTATTGTATTGTTCATCTCTGTTTGTTTGTTCTTTAATTCTTCTAGGTCTTTGTTAAAACTTTCTTGTATCTTCTTGATCTTTGTCTCCATTCTTTTTCCGAGGTCCTGGGTCATCTTCACTATCATTATTCTGAACTCTTTTTCTGAAAGGTTGCCTATCTCCACTTCATTTAGTTGTTTTTCTGGGGTTTTATCTTATTCCTTCATCTGGTACATAGCCCTCTGCCTTTTCATCTTGTCTATCTTTCGGTGAATGTGGTTTTTGTTCCACAGGCTGCAGGATTTTAGCTCTTCTTGCTTCTGCTGTCTGCCCTCTGGTGGATGAGGCTATGTAAGAGGCTTGTGTAAGGTTCCTGATGGGAGGGACTGGTGGCTGGTAGAGCTGACTGTTGCTCTAGTGGGCAGAGCTCAGTAGAAGTTTAATCCGCTTGACTGTTGATGGGTGGGGCTGGGTTCCCTCCCTGTTGGTTGTTTGGCCTGAGGCAACCCTGGAGCCTACCTGGGCTCTTTGGTAGGGTTGATGACAGACTCTGGGAGGGCTCACGCCAAGGAGTACTTCCCAGAACTTCTGCTGTCAGTGTCCTTGTCCCCACAGTGAGCCATAGACATCCCCCGCCTCTGCAGGAGACCCTCCAACACTAGCAGGTAGGTCTGATTCAGTCTCCCCTGGGGTCACTGCTCCTTTCCCTGGGTCCCGATGCGCACACTACTTTGTGTGTGGCCTCCAAGAGTGGAGTCTCTGTTTCCCCCAGTCCTGTTGAAGTCCTGCAATCAAATCCCACTAGGCTTCAAAGTCTGATTCTCTAGGAATTCCTCCTCCTGTTGCCGGACCCCCAGGTTGGGAAGCCTTATGTGGGGCTCAGAACCTTCATTCCTGTGGGTGGACTTCTGTGGTATGTGTTCTCCAGTCTGTGAGTCACCCACCCAACAGTTATGGGATTTGATTTTACTGTGATTGTGCCCCTCCTACCATCTCATTGTGGCTTCTCCTTTGTCTTTGGATGTGGGGTATATTTTTTGGTGAGTTCCAGTGTCTTCCTGTTGATGATTGTCCAGCAGCTAGTTGTGATTCTGGTGTTCTCACAAGAGGGAGTGAGAGCACATCCTCCTACTCCTCCATCTTGGTTCCCCTCTCTCAATTCTGTCCAAGATCAAGATCCAAAATCAAGTCCAAGATCAAGGTGTTGGAAGGTTTTCTCCTGAGGCCTCTCTCCTTGCAGATGGCTGCCTTTTCGCTGTGTCCTCATATGGCATTTCCTCTGTGTGCGCACACACCTGGTGTCCAAGGAAAGCTTTTTTCTTGCACACTGAAAGATCCAAATTTGACTATGTATCTTGGCCAGGAACTCTGTGCCCATAGTCAAATAAAGCAGCTTTGCTTAGGGCCAAGAGAGGTGCACAGAGACTCCTGTGGTGGCTCAGGGCTCAGGGACATCCTTGTTAGCTGGGTTGATCAGAGAAGGCCCCAAGGAGAAGAAAAGCTTGAGTTGTACCTTGGAGAAGGGGAAGAATCAGAGAGCAGAGAAAAGGAAGGAGGGCACTTTGTAGAGGAATTAAATATAGACCCTCTCGTTCACATAGCTCTTCAGAGCTTACGAAGTATGTTCACATGCGTAGTCTCATTTCATCCTCATTGGGATGTAGGATCCCAGAGGTACTGTCTCATTTGAGAGACAATATAGCGTAGTAATTAAGAGTTCCATCCTTGGATTTCTGGTTAAACGTGGCAGATGGAATACATGCATTTATATCTGCTCCTTTTTAAAAGCCTTGCTAAAATAAAAGTAAAGGAATATAAAAGAGGCCATGGTGGACCACAGATGTCAACACATTTTTGGAAGATGGCAAGTGGATGCAAGAGTTGGCAGAGCTGAGATAGCTACATACTAAGTGCTACAGCAAAGGATGCCAAAGAGGAGTCAGCCAATTAGAGACCCAGGACCAGTGGAACAACAAAGGAATTGGAGGCAACATTTATCACAGAAGGTGGGAATGAGGCATGGGGCTAAGAACATGGGAATGGGTTGAAAGTCTGCATAAGAAGCAAGTCCCTTCCCTATCACACACGGACAGCTGACTATATCTTCCACACTCTGGCAGGGACTGGAGATTTTATTCTGCTTAAAAAGTGAACTCGAAATACAAACTATTATGTATAAAATAAGCTACAAGTATATATTGTACAACACGGGGAATATAGCCAATATTTTATAATAACTATAGATGGAGTGTAACCTTTAAAAACTGTGAATCACTATATCATAAACCTGTAACATATAATATTGTACATCAACTATACTTCAGTTTAAAAAAAGTGAACCACAAAGACTCCAGCCAGAAACACTGGGCACAGTGGAAGTCAGGGGAGAATGTCATAATAAAAAGAGGGACATTGGGGGGGAATGTGAACAGTGAGGCTCTAGGGCCCATGAGACACGGTTTCTAGAATGCTCATGCTCAGGTGCATAACCTCTCAGATGGGGACTGGTGGATTCTTCACTGGAGAAACTGAGCATAGAAAATATCTTTAGATATTAAAAGAGAGATCAGATAAAATGGAGAGAAGAGATTCACAGAAATAATAGAAGAAAATTTCTCAGAGCTCAAAGACATGAGCTTCCAGAATGAAAAGGCCTACAAAAGGTGTGACAAATAAATTAAATGAAAATAGGCACATACCAAGTCTCATTAGCATGAACTTTTAGATGGGCAAGGATACAGATAAAATCTTAAAAGTTTCCATACGGAAAGGACAGGGTACACACAAAGTATAACGTAAAGCCAGGAATGGCAATGGACTTCTCAATATCCATACTGGGCCAATGCCTTCCAAATTCTAAAGAATTCTTATACCAGCCTAGCTATGAATCAACTATGTGGTAGAATAAAGAATTTTCTGAAATTCAAGATTTCAAATGTTTTACTTTTCATGTATTCTTCCTCAGGAAGTTACTGAAGGATGTGCTCCATCAAAATGAAGGACTAAACCAAGAAAAAAAAAAGTTGTGCGTTCTGGAAAAGGGGATACAGCCCAGAAAAATTACAAAGACAATCCCCTGAATGATGGCTGTGCAGAAGGACCAGAGAGTAACTACAGTCAGCCCTCCATATCCATGGTTTCCACATCTATGGACTCAACAAACTGCAGATCAAAAATATTTGAAAAAAATAAGTTCCAAAAAGCAAAACCTGAATAGCATGTACACTATATTTACAACTGTTTATATATCATTTATATTGTATTAAGGTAAGAATCTAGAGATGATTTAAAGTATGTGGGAAATATGCATGGGTTAAATACAAATACTGTGCCATTTTATACAGTGCCATTTATTAAGCATTGGTGGATTTTGGTATCTGTGGGGGTTGTTGAACCAATCCCTCAAGGATACCAAAGGATAGCTGTACACACTGAGCAGGGAGATGGAAGACTCCAAGAAGGATGCCTTTAGGAAAAACAAAATGGTGGAATTAATAGATTACTTGATGTGTTTCACCATGTGGAAATTAGCATCTAGAAGGTCTTGCATTCTGTTAAGGAGTTTGGGAAAAATTCATGATAAGGATATAGAAAACTAAGAAAATGGGAGAAAGAGGGACTTCCCTGGTGATGCAGTGGTTAAGAATCTGCCTGCTGGTGCGGGGAACTCGGAATTGATCCCTGGTCCGGGAAGATCCCACATGCTGCGGAGCAACTGAGCCCGTGCGCCACAACTACTGAGCCTGCGCACCACAACTACTGAAGCCTGCATGCCTAGAGCCTGCACACCACAATGTAGAGTAGCTCCCACTTGCCACAACTAGAGATAGCCCACACGCAGCAACGAAGAACCAGTGCAGCCAAAAATAAATAAATTAAATAAAATAAAAAAAGAATCTTTAAAAAAAAGAAAATGGGAAAAGAAAAAAAAGCCATTAACATAAGGAAAGACAGAAAAATCTGTACAAGAAAGGTTACACAATATTAGTTTTGGCAGTGAACCATGTGTGCAAAATAAGGCAAACCCTGAATGTTGATTTGATGAAAATTGTTATATAATTATACTAGAAGGATGCAAGAGGGAGAGGTGTGGGTGTGCTACAAGAATATTAAATTATTATCTTTTATAGTAGATTAAGAACTAACATAAAAAGCATATTATTTAGATGCTCAGAGGTAAATACCAGTAGGCACAGCTAAAGTGATTTTAAATGGTTGCCTTGAGGAGTAAGACTTGTGTGTGGGGTATGGACTACTGTCTTTTGTGATAAGACTTGTAGTACTGGTTGGCTTTCTAAAACTATGTACGTGTATTGATTTGCTTTAAAAAAAAAAGAAACATACAATGGAATATTATTTGGCCTTAAAAAAGAAGAAAATTCTGACAATGCTACAGTATTTTTTTTTTTTTTTTTTGCTGTATGCGGGCCTCTCACTGTTGTGGTCTCTCCCATTGTGGAGCACAGGCTCCGGACGCGCAGGCTCAGCGGCCATGGCTCACGGGCCCAGCCGCTCCGCGGCATGTGGGATCTTCCCGGACTGAGGCATGAACCCGTGTCCCCTGCATCGGCAGGCTGACTCTCAACCACTGCACCACCAGGGAAGCCCAATGCTACAGTATTGATGAACCTTGAGGACATTATGCTAAGTGAAATAAGTCAGTTTCAAAAAAAAAAGACAAATACTGTGTAATGCCACTTATATGAGGTAGAGTAGTCAAATTCACAGAGACAGAAAGTAGAATGGTGGCTGCCAGGGGCTAGGGGGCAGGGGGAATGGTTATTGTTTAATGAGTATGGAGTTTCAGTTTTGCGAGATGAAAAGAGTTCTAGAGATGGATGGTGGTAATGGTCACACAACAATGTGAATGTACTTAATACTGCTGAATTGCACACTTAAAAATGATTAAGATAGGGCTTCCCTGGTGGCGCAGTGGTTGAGGGACCGCCTGCCGAGGCAGGGGGCGCGGGTTTGTGCCCCGGTCTGGGAGGATCCCACGTGCCGCGGAGTGGCTGGGCCCGTGAGCCATGGCCGCTGGGCCTGCGCGTCCGGAGCCTGTGCTCCGCAGCAGGAGAGGCCACGGCAGTGAGAGGCCCGCATGCCACCAAAAAAACAAAACAAAACAAAACAAAACAAATAATTAAGATAGTAAATTTTATGTGTATTTTGCCACAATGTAAAATATATAAGTAATTTTTAAATTGGTTAATATGGTAAATTTTGTTATATATATTTTACTACAAATAAATTTTTAATTAAAATAAAGAATGCAGCCTTTGACTTAGATTTCCAAAAGGTTAAGTGTAGGATTAGAATGTAGGGAGTAAATGTAAACTCCAAGAGAACAGGGAGTTTTGTCTGTTGCTCACTGCTATATCCCTGGAGCCTAGTATAGTAGTGACTCAATAAAGAAGTACAGTAAGGAGTCAATAAATGCTATCTATTTTATTCTCTGTATTCGTCTTCAGGGCACATCCCCTCATGCTGGAGCAATAGCATTACTTCTCATCATGCATGTGCTCATGTGCACACACATGCACACAAGTATGCAGTAAGTCTCAGGGCATATTCCTTCAAGTACTTGCTGAACGAATTAGGAATGACTCTGCAAGATAAGCATTATCCCATTTTTCAGATGAAGAAATTGAGGCCATATAGCCCATAAATGGGATTCCAATCTTGGTCTTCAGACTCCAAGTCTGGTGTTCTTCCTTCAGCAGCTGACAGTTGAAGAATTGTAGAAGCACAGAGCTGAGAAATCACCTAGATTTAATGGGAATGACAAATGGATCTGTTTGGCTGGAAAAGAGGAGGACTCATGCAGGGGAGGAGTGGGCAACAACTCTGGAGATGTGAATGCTTGTCAGATGGCGGGGGAGGGACTTGAATGTCAAGTGAAGGGGCCTGGAAATTATTCAAAAGCAATGTAGAGTCATTGAAAATCTTCCTATGAAAGGCCTTTTAGGATGCTTCATTTGGCAGCAGTATGCAGAGTGTACTGGAGAGGGAGGCTGGGGCATAAACACTTCTTAGGAGGTTGCCACAATGAAATGATAATGTTCTAAACTGGCACGATGGAGGCAGTGGCAGGAATAATGAAAAAATAAATGAAATTTATAAACCTCTAGTCAGACTAATCAGAAAAAATGGAGAGAGTATACAAATTACCAACACCAATATCAGGAAAGAGAGAAAGGTTATCACTACAAATCCTAGAAAAATTCAAAGGATAATAAGGGGGTACCATGAACAACCTTACACCAATAAATTTGACAACTTGGATAAAAATACGATTTCCTTGAATTACTCAAGAAGAAATAGGTAGCTTGAAGAGCCCCATGTCTGTCAAAGAAACCACATCTTGTTTTAAGGTAAAGGGGGATGTGCCTATTACTTCCCACTGTTTGTTGCATCAAGTCTCAGCACTCAGTTCCACCATCTCACTCATCTGGCTCGTTCAAAGACTAGCTTAAGCTAGTTTGAAATAGGTCTCCATTTCTTGTAGTAGGAAGAATCGTGACTAATCCACCGTCTTAAAGACTACTTCCAGGACAACAGAGCCTCTGGCATCTGTTCGTGGTGCTGACTGTGTGCCCCTATTCACTTCTTCAGCATGGAGTCAGGGACATGAAATTCATCCTCAACCGCAGGCGCTCTGGACACTGTGGGCTCTGTCCATGGTCCTGACCACAATCCTCATTTGCCGCTACAGCCCTAGGAGTCAGTAACAGAGCTTAGTCACACTTTCCAAATTTGGGAACTCAAGAACTCCCCCACTCTCTGACTGTAGCTTCAGAGACCTTTGATAGTCCTGAAGTGCCCAATTCAGGCAAGGCTGAGGCCAAGCTCTGGTAACAGAAGGCATAAACAACTTGGGGCAGAAGGCCAGCCATCAGTAGGCAAGCCCAGGCCCCTAAGGAGAAGTCTGGCAAGATCAAGGCAGAAAATCAAGGCCACTACCAACTGGGCAGAGCTCCAGCCTTGGAGGAACAGGAGAGAAAACCAATGAAGGAAGTCTGCCATGTGGACCAAGTACACCTGGAGGCAGTGAAAGAGGTCACAGCCTGACAAGTACAAGAATGCCCAGGGCATCCCTAGATACCATGTGACAAGCTTAGGATAGAACCTCTAAGTCCAGATAGACTGGGGGGCGGGGGGGGCGGCGATGAATCTGAGCCTGTTTGGTTCCCTTGCTGGAACCTGACTGTTCACTCACCCAAAGGCAACTCAATACTATGGGCTGAGCTGCCTTGGAGGCAGAACTTCTCCAGGTCGGGGAAAACACTGAGGCTCTTGTTGTCACTTGCGCATGACACTCAAATGATGAAAAGAGAGATAGAAGTTGGATCAACTAGAGAAGTCTTCCCAGAGTGGGTGCCTCTTGAGGAGAGTGGAGAGTCAATTTCCAAATAACATTTTTAGTTCCTACTATGTGTCAGGGACTGCAAAATACTTTTTCACACACTCCCTTTTTTTAAAAAATAAATTTATTATATTATTTATTTATTTATTTTTGGCTGCGTTGGGTCTTTGTTGCTGTGCATGGGCTTTCTCTAGTTGCAGCGAGCAGGGGCTACTCTTCGTTGTGGTGCGTGGGCTTCTCGTTGCAGTGGTTTCACTTGTTGCAGAGCACGGGCTCTAGGCGCACGGGCTTCAGTAGTTGTGGCACATGGGCTCATTAGTTGTGGCTCGCGGGCTCTAGAGCGCAGGCTCAGTAGTTGTGATGCACAGGCTTAGTTGCTCAGCTGCATGTGGGATCTTCCCGGACCAGGGCTCGAACCCGTGTCCCCTGCATTGGCAGGTGGATTCTTAACCACTGCACCACGAGGGAAGTCCCCACACACTTCCTGTTTTAATCCAAACAATCCAGTGAGAAAGCTATTTTTATCCCGTACTGTATTAGTCAGGGCAATCCGAGAACAGAAACAATAGAATATACATATTCACATATATGAGGATATTTATTATAGTAATTGGCTCACATGGTTATGGAGGCCGAGAAGTCCCACAATATGTTGTTTGCAAGCTGAAGCACCAAGAATGCTGGTGGTATAATTCAGCCTGTGTCCGAAGGCCTGAGAAACAAGAGCTCTGATGTCTAAGGGCAGGAGAAAATGGATGTCTCAACTCAAGAAGAGAGAGAGAGAGAGAATTTACCCTTCCTCTGTCTTTTTGTTCTATTTGGGCCTATCAACAGATTGGATGATGCCCACCCACACTGGTGAAGGTAGACCTTGTTTACTCAGTCTACTGATTCAAATGCTAATCTCTCTGTAAACACCCTCACAGGCTTACTCAGAAATGTTTTACCAGCTATCTGGGCATCTCTTAGCCCAGTCAAGTTGACATACAAAATTAACCTTCACACATATACATAGGGAAACCGGAGCCCAGAGGAGTAAATGATTTGCCTAAGGTCACATGGTCAATATGTGTCAGAGCCCTTGCTTTTTCCATTGCATGGTGTAAGCTCCAACTTGAACCCTGCACCTACTCACTCACACTTTATCCTCCAAGCAGGCGGTGCATTTTGGAAAGGAAAGCTGCCTTTCTACCAGCTGCACCTAGCATAGCTGATTGAGGTAAGTACCAGCCATGCCTCTTCTTTTGGTCAAAAGCAGGTAGAGGAGCTCTGAGCACACATTAGGCCTGGCAGCTGGAGGAGGTTTGGAGACTTCAGGTAGCAGGGAGGGGGAGGAAACCTCTGTGGAGGGAGGAAGCTGGTGGGCATGGAGGTGGGAGAGGACTGGTTCCCTGCTGCTCCCAGAATGATTCTCGCCTGCCAGTTGATGGCTGGAGACTCACACAAGTGCTAATCAGCTCCATTGACACACACAGGTTGGGGCTACAATCCATTTTCACATGAAATGGCAGATCAATCCCTCATTCTCTGCAGTCCCTGACCAGCTTCATCAGGCCATCCATCCCTGAGGGGCTGAGATGCTGAATTAACTCTCTGCATCTCCAGCCACCTGCAAGCTTTGGCCTTCTCTATATTTTCCCCAGATACAATCTCACTCCCCAAACCATTGCCAGGTAGCAGTACAGTGGAACTCTGGGCTGGGCATCCAACAGACCTGGGTTCTAGTTTCAGATCAGCACCTAACTGTGTGACTTTGGACAAGTCACCTCACCTCTTCCAACTTCAATATTTCTCAGCTGTGTAATGAGGATAAAGATTTCAGATCTGCAGCGTCATTGTGAGGATCCCAGCTATATCTACTGAATGTAAAGTTGGGAAACACTGCAAAATGTAGCTAATAAAGCACAGGCTAGAGGAATAGGTTATTTTCCCAAACCTGGTCTTCCCCCTTCACCCCAAGCCCTATCCTTGAGATCTGACAATTCTGGGAGGGAAGGTCTGTTGACACAGCTCTATGAGAGGTTTATCTCCTCTCTTGGGTTATGTCAAGTAGTCAAAAACAGCTCTTGGGTCCTTGTTTTCCTGGCATGATGAGATCTTCTGGTGAGGGCCACTGGGTCCTGGAAACTGAGCTTGGAAGTAGCAGAAACCAGGCAGGCAGGAGCTGAACTCAGCTAAGCCTGGTGGAGTGCCTGTGGAAAGGATGTGTCTAGGACTCTGGGTAAATTTCTGGGCTTACATCCTACTCACAAAAAAGAAAGCTCACCCATAAGGACAGATACTTTGTCAGTACTCATCAGTTTTATTTAATTTCCGGGGAAAGGACCATGTTCTCGAGGTGCCCTTCATATTCTTCTCGTGGATATCCTCTTCCAAAGGCAGGAGTCCTCTGAATCCCTCAATCTTACCTCCTAGTCATAGATGATTAGATGGGAGTAGGGAACAGTTGCTTAAAGCTGGGCCAGTCAGATTCTTTCTCGCTTCCTGTGTATTGGGGCAACCATAATAGTGTATGTGGAAAGAGAGGAAACCTGTCTCTGAGAGAAGAATGGAGCAGACATGCAGAAAAACATAGAAGCAGGAAATTAGGAGGCTCTAAGAGACAGAAATGGGGGGGAGTTACTGTCTGATGATTTCTTAGTTCCCAAGCATATTGACTGGACTTGTTGGAGGTGGGCTCAATGAGTTTCTCCTGTGTTCTTCCAATGTAAAAAACACTTTATTAAGCTGGATTGGGCAGATTTCTCTTCCTTGCTGCCATATAGCCCTCTAGAGCAGACCTCGAGTGTGCAACCAGTGCTTTAACTTTTTCTTTTTTAGACACCTACTGCTAATATTGACACGTTAAGTGGGACAATTACTAAAAACCGAAATGGAAGTTGTTTGGCTGTGGAACAATTCTACCAAAGTGCTTCTGAATTAACATCTGTACACCCCATGTATCCTGGAGGTGGAGTACCAATCATTCACTCATTCAAAAAGTATTCAGTAAATACCAAGTAATATGGTTCCAGGTACCCTACTATGGACTGGGGATACAATGGGAGCGATACAAACTCTCTGTTCATATGAAGCTTGCATTCTGTTGGGCTCACTTTTTCCCATATAGAAAATGGAAATAGTAGCAGTATTAAATAACCAAAACACATTTAATTTAAACACGATAATCAAACAATTTAAATACATACATAGGACTTAATATATCTTAAAAGCTGTAATAGGTTCTCTTCATAAACAAATTACCTCATTTAATTCTTACATCATCCTTATAGGTAGATACTATTATCATCTCTGTTTTACAGGTTAGAAAATGGAGGCACAGAGAACTTAAGTAACCTACCCAAGGTCACACAGTTAAGTGTTGAATCTGGGATTTGAACCCAGTCTGCTTGGTGCTAATCACCCATGCACTTAACCATTACATCATATCACCAGTACAAATGAATAACATCCTAAGTCAGAGATGAATCTGCATCAGTTCCCCTGGTCTCACCTGGGCCCATTTCCCCAGATGAGAGCCAGGAAGCTGAGCAGATCTAACAGGTCGTGAAAAGCAGAGAGCTTCATCAGCTACCTCTGGAGCCAAATCAGTGCACAAAACTTGGGTCCAGGGTACTGGAAAGGAGCCCTGGCCACTGCTCATCCTACCTTGGGCTCTGCACAGCCATCTGAACTCCCCAGACCTGCCTGCATGCTGATCTCTCCAGGGAACTTCCTGGTGAGAGATGCTAAATCACTCACATGGATAGCTGCTTGGCAAATGCCTCAAAGAGCAGGCTGCCCAGCCCAGGGTCTGCATCTTCTGACTGTGCTCTTGCTTCTTTTTCTTCCAGAGCATTTATCGCCAGCTGCTCTGATTCAGAAGTTTTCTCACATCCATGCCTTCCTTATCAGCCTCTGTCCTGACTGCATTGTTTCCCACCGGGTGATGCTAACAGCCCCCTCATTGGTCTTCTGGGGTCAAGTCTCTTTCCCTCCAATTCTTCCTCTTCACAATGGCCACAACAACTTTTCTCAAATACATCCTTGACTGAGTCATGCTCTGACTTTAAAAGCAATGCCTCCCTTTAGGATGTTCCCATTAGTGGAAACATGTCTTGAAGATGCCATCTGTTGGAAACCTCAATACCATTATATTGTTTGGAATGCTTTTCTTTACACCCTTGACTTTCTACCCCGTCAACCTGATGAGTTCCTAGCCATTTGTTTTTATTTACCAAACACGTACGTAGTGTTGTGTGTTACTACATATGCAGTAATAGTGCTATGTTCTAAACACCTTAGAAATAACTTTTACAACAACCCCATAAGGAAGGTACTGTTATTAACCCATTTTACAGATAAGGGAACTAAGGCATAGAGAAGTCAAGTAACCTGTCCCAAACCACATAGAGTTGGTATTCAGACCCAGGCACTCTGAATCGAGACTCCATGTTCTTAACCAGTTAATTAATTAATCAATCAATCCATTCACTCATTCATTCATTCTTCATTGAAACATATTTATCGAGCACTCACTATGGCCAATCATTTTTCTAGGCACTGAGAATCCATCCACCTACAACAGCAATCTGTACAATCCTATATTGGAATAATCTGTTGATCTCTCTCTTCTCTGGGGCCTCCTCCTTGAAACTGTTCGTCTTTGTAACTCCTTTAGAATCTTGCACAGTACCTGGCAGGCAGTTTGTCCTCAGCAAATGTGTTTCACAGGAATAAATGAATAGTTATCAAGAATGGTGCTGACAGTAATGATAATGTCAACCATTCAGATGAATCTGGTGTGTGACTATGACAGTGTGGGCCAGGGGCCAGGTACATCATCACAGTTGAGCCCTAGGCCAAGAGGCTCCTGGGGAGATGACAAGTACCTTCTGTGTGTAGACCAAGCCGTTGTCACTGTGATTATTTCTGACATTAGTGTTTGTGTTATGCTACAGTGTGGCAGGTGCCAGCAGCAAGTTGGCCTGCCATACTTCCTCATGGCAGGAGAAGCATCAGGGAAGCAAATGCTTTCAGAAGATGAGCAGCAAGGAGGACCAGGCTCAGGATGGGCTTTTAGCCCTGAGTCTCAACAATCCAAACATCAGTTCTGGGTGGCTGGAGTCAGGGCACATTTGTATCTTACTCTTGTCTCCACAGTCCAAATCCCTAGATATATCAGAGAGCAGGAATATAGAAGGGGGTGCTTTGGAGCAGGAACCATTAGATTAAAGGGCCCTAATCAAGAGAGCTCACCAGGGCTTCCCTGGTGGTGCAGTGGTTGAGAGTCCGCCTGCCGATGCAGGGGACACGGGTTCGTGCCCCGGTCTGGGAAGATCCCACATGCCATGGAGCGGCTGGGCCCGTGAGCCATGGCCGCTGAGCCTGTGCGTCCGGAGCCTGTGCTCTGCAGTGGGAGAGGCCACAACAGTGAGAGGCCTGCATACCGCAAAAAATAAATAAATAAATAAAATAAAAGAGAGCTCATCAACTTTCATTGGCTCAGAGCCTGAGTGGGTTATGGGATAGTTAGGGGTGGGCTCCAGATGGAAGATGGATTTGGGATGAGAATGGGAGGGGGACAGGTAAGGCAGAGCTTAACATGGTCCTGAATTCCTTTATTTTTCCAAGCCCCGGGAGGAGGTACACCAGGCTTCCTGGTTCTGTTTAATCTCCTTAGGGACCAAAAATCAGATGGCACAAATGATACTTCTGATGTTTATGCAGAATTCTCATAAGTCCTCTATGACTTTTCCTAAGGGATCCCAGAATCACTGTATTTAATGATTACAGGCTTCTTGGGTCACTGGAATTCTCTAAAAGTCATCAGGTCCTTTCCCCTGCCTCTGGGCAAGAGGTTAAATCAGTTATAGGTGGTAAATTGAAATTATGTGCCAGTGACATGCTTGGTGCTGTCAGTTTCAGACAGTACAAGACAGCAACAGGTCTCTGATTATGGATCACTTCAATTCTACTGGGGCTGTGTCAGCTCCTGTGGGACCTAAAAGAAGAGTTGTGTTTTTGGCCATCAGCAGATGTGACCACTTTGGTCCCTGGGGGTAATGCAAGGAGGAGAAAAGTGTCATTTGTCTGACAGCTTCCAGGATGCTGGAGCCTGCTGCTGAAAACACCAGCCAGCCCTGGTGTTTGTGTTTTAGGCCAATCACACAACCCAGGGATGGGGAGGTATGGGAGATTTTCCATGAAAAATTCTTTCTTTCCAGATGGAGAAGCTAAGGCCTGGAGCACAAGATGTATTCATAGAGTTTGTCCAATCTCTAGGTTCCTGATCTTTAATTTAACCTCTTCCCTAGGACTGGCTCCATCCCAAAGCCTTCTAACTGAAAGCGAAACTTCTTTTTCCCAGGTCAGTAGTGGGGAAGCAGGAAAGAGAATTTGAAATTTGAGAAGGTTCTTATCTGTCCTGCATCTTTTTCTCTAAGATCGCTTCTATCACCTCAGGGTACCTTGCCCAGGAATGACATTGCTTTTTGGGATTTTCATTCCAAATCCATGCAGTTCACCCATTTGTACTTTAATCTTTCTCTGTTTACCCCAAACATACCCTCAGGCATCCCTGGCCTTCTCCCCTGCCCTGCCTCTCCAGTTGAGGCTTCGGTGGGCTGCCTTCCGCCTTCTATGCTTTGGTTTGGAACCCTGCATTCTGTCTGGACTGACTCCCCTCTGGCCCAACCTCTCCTGTAATGAACTTCCTTCTGGTACATCCTTGGTACATCCACCTCCCACAGTGGTGAATGGCTCTGATGGATAGTTCTTACTATGCATTGACTGGCCATTTGCATAACTACCCGACAGCTCTGGGACTTGAACAAGCTGCCTTTGAAGATGGTGAATACGTAATAATAATATCATTTATTAAATGCATACTGTATGCCAGACACTAGGCTAAACACTTTGTTTTATCTCATTTCATCCTCACAACAACTCTCTGAGGTAAGTACTATCACGTTCATTCCCCATTTTATAGCTAATGAAATTAAGACTCAAAAAAGTTGAACATCTTGGTCAAGATCATCCAGCTAGTAAGTGGTAGAGCCAGGATTGAAACTTGGGTTTGTTTTATTTCTAAATATAAGCTTTTTTTTTTTTTTTTTTTTTTTTTGCAGTACGCGGGCCTCTCACTGTTGTGGCCTCTCCCGTTGCGGAGCACAGGCTCTGGACACGCAGGCTCAGCGGCCGTGGCTCACGGGCCCAGCCGCTCCGTGGCATGTGGGATCCTTCCGGACCGGCACACGAACCCGTGTCCCCTGCATCAGCAGGCGGACTCTCAACCACTGCGCCACTAGGGAAGCCCCTAAATGTAAGCTTTTAACCACCATTTGCACTGTCTATCCAAGTTGGAGGAATTGAGTTTTCTGGAACGTGACAAACATCAGTGGTAAGCATAGAGACCATTTTATGGAAACGTGTGTTTGGAAGAAATCTTCCTGACCTGATGCAGAAGGTGCTAAACAGAAATGTGATGAGGAGAGATGAACATCCAGGCTGAAGTAAAAGTAGATACCATGAAGGCCAAAGATGTGATATAGAAAGGTGCTTTGTAGAAAAGGATGAGGATTTAGAAATGCTGCTTATGATTTCAAGTGTCTAATCATCAATAGAATATGGGTGGCAAAAACTGAACTATTTAAATGACATATTTATCCATCTGGGGTGGACAACCTCAGAGGTACCACCAAGGCTGAGAAGAATGAGACTTGAATGTGTAAGAGAGTGGTTTATACAGAGTAGTCCTGATAAGCCCAGAATCTTGAGAGTATCAGGGCCCGTTCCAGAGGGGCAGGTAGCATACGTCAGATGTAATCAAGGAGGCAAGGGCATCACTGAGAGGTGAAGCCAAGGACAACTAATGAATATCAGTGGCTGAATATCACGACCAGCCTATGAGGCAAAGGTAGGGCCAAAGGGGAAGCTATAGTCACTGAAGGTCAGTCAGAATGTGCCAAGGGAATGGGCTCTGACTGGCAGAAGCAAATGAAACAGGAAACATGGAAGACTGAAGAGGGGGACAGTCATTCAGTTAAGCATGGTTCTGGTAGATGGTGCCTTGCTATTAAGAGACAGTTTCCTATCACATTGTGGATTGTTTTAAAAGTGCTGACTTGCATCTGGCAATGGAAGGATGTACCTTGTTCAAAATAAATTCATCTGCTGGAAGGGGTGTGGTGCAAACAGGACAAGAGATATACGCCTGTAATGGGTGTGAATTTTACCCTACAACAGTCACACGTAAGAAGCGGTGCATTTTTCTACATTAGATAAATATCACGTGAGCCCTCACTCACCCTGGTTAATAAGAAATTCAATTTTAGAAATGTTTTTGGGGACTCTCCCTCTCCCTAAGACCACACAAAAATTCTGAGCAATGTACAGTGGCTTGGATTAGGTTTCCTAGAAGCAGAGTCTGAGACAAGGATTCTTGTTCAAGTGACTTATTCTGGGAGTGATTTCTGGAGAGAGGGTGAGAGAAGCAGGATGGGACAGAGAGTAAAGAGGTGGAAAGAATGTGGTCTCAGCTGATTCTACAAGAAAGCTCTGGAGCACAATATAGAACTCAGAATTAGTTACCCATTGAGGCAAAAGAGCCAGTCTTTGTTATCCCTGTGTCAGTGAGTTATTGCTCAAGGTGGGATGCAGCCTCCTGAGTGAGGGGAAGACAGTTCTCTAGAAGAGAGGGCAGCTGTTCTGGGCTGAATGTTTGTGTCCCCCACAAAATTCATATGTTAAAGCCCTAACCCCCAATGTGATTATACTTAGAGACAGAACCCTTTGCACGGAGGTAATTAGGGTTAGATTAGGTCATGAGTGTTTGCCTTCATGATGGGCTGAGAGGTCTTATAAGAAGAGAAGAGGAAGATTCTCTCTCTCTCCACACAGAGGAAAGGCCATGTAAGGAGACAGTGAGAAGTCAGCCATCTGTAACTCTGGAAAAGAGCTCTCACCAGGAACTGAACCGTGTTGGCACCTTGATCTTGAACTTATTAGCTTCCAGAACTGAGAAAATAAATTTCCATTGTTTAAGCCACCCAGGCCGTAATATTTTGTATGGTAGCCCAAGCAAATTAATACAGCCGCTGTGAGTTGTTATTAACCAACATAGCTGGGGGATGTTTACCCTGATAAAGCCTCTATAGTCCACCCCTTGCCCCAGTTAGCTCCACTTTCTTCTCATATATATATATATATATATATATATATATTTTTTTTTTTTTTTTTTTTTTTTGCGTTACACGGGCCTCTCACTGCTGTGGCCTCTCCCGTTGTGGAGCACAGGCTCCGGACGCGCAGGCTCAGCGGCCATGGCTCACGGGCTTAGTTGCTCCGCGGCATGTGGGATCTTCCCAGACCGGGACACGAACCTGTGTCCCTTGCATTGGCAGGCGGACTCTCAACCACTGCGCCACCAGGGAAAGCCCTCTTCTCATATTAATTTCACTCTGTCCAGGCATAGCTTCTCCAGGACCCTGGTTGGTCACAAATCTGAGGAAACTTACAAGAGGAGGGTTAGCGGAATGAACGATAGCCCCGTTGCTGCATTTGGTCCATGAGCTGTAACTGACCCTCATCATCTCCCTCTACCACCACTCATTTTATTTTTTATTATTATTAAAAAAATTTTAATTTTTATTATTATTATTATTTTGGCTGTGTTGGGTCTTCATTGCTGTGCGTGGGCTTTCTCTAGTTGTGGCGAACGGGGGCTACTCTTCGTTGCCGTGCACAGGCTTCTCATTGTGGTAGCTTCTCTTGTTGCGGAGCATGGCTCTAGGCATGCTGGCTTCAGTAGTTGTGGCTCACGGGCTCTAGAGTGCAGGCTCAGTAGTTGTGGCGCACAGGCTTAGTTGCTAGGCAGCATGTGGGATCTTCCCGGACCAGGGCGTGAGCCCATGTCCCCTGCATTGGCAGGCAGGTTCTTAACCACTGTGCTACCAGGGAAGTCCCACCACCACTCATTTTAGATTTCCCTCCCCTTTGACTTACCTGGTAAGTTGACCCACATCCTAATTTCTTTTTTTTCCCTCCAGCTTCATTGAGATATAATTGACATATAATATTGTTTAAGTCTAAGGTGTATAATGTGATAATTTGATACACGTCCACACTCTCATTTCTAAGGTGTCTGGTCTCCTGGTCACCAGACTCTTACCAGGCCATGGTTGCTATAATTGCCCACTTATAGTTCAACTGGGCATAGGAGTACCAAGAGATGCCCCAGTAGATCACCTGAGTGCTAAACATACTCCTCTATGCCCTCATTATGTAGCAGCAGCCCTATCTCCTCATGATGATTAAGATCAATTATCCCTGCCAAACTATTTGTGCAGTTTACTTGTGATCTCTGGACCTGCTCAGACATGATCCTAGATGTATCACTTTCATTTTATGATGTATTACTGCTGGGCCCAATTCACCTTATAATCTGGGGGGTTAGATAGAACTCAGCTCATAATGAGAAGTTCTAACTATATGGTCATTTGATGTCCTATGGTCAGACACTTCTACCAAGATGGTATGCCCTTGCTCTAGAATCATAGAGGCCTGAGCTGCAACTCTCCCACTGTGGATTACCAGAAGTTCCAGATGGCATATTTCTTTACCAAAGACAACTCTAGTAACATGCAGTCAACTGGGAGCAAATGGCCCAAGTAGCCAGGCTGCTTATATTGTAGCCTGACACTGTTGAAGAGCACTTTCTTGTTCTGGACCCACTCAAAGTTAGAGACCTTCCACATGTCAATAGATGAGACCACCAATCAACATCTAAAACAAAAAATACAAAGCTTAATTTATTGCTTACTTAAGTACATGCTGATCAGGCTTAGTGTCTCCAAGAAGAGCAGACTGCTGATCTTAGAGTTTTGGGAAAGCATGGAATTCAGAGATCGGTGGATTTTCAGAGGCATGAGGGGGTTGACATAATCCTAATAAGTGTAGTTACTTGGGTGAGTCTGTTCATTAGTTGGCATTCAGAAGTATGTTCATTGGAATCAGTCAAATCTTGATTGGCTGACTTTTAGAGATAAGGAGTTGTCACTGAGTGGTTGGCTTGCAAAAACATGTTCGTTAGGTAATTGATATATCAATATTGATTGATTAAAAAAACCATTCTGGTGATTTGTTACCAAGGGTATAGAACTCTCATTTATTGATTAGACAGGTTTGAAACAGATTCTTGCTTGATACCATCACCTCAGAAAACAATCAGTCTTTTCATAATAATGTGGGTACTTTTAAATTCTGTTTTCCCTTTTGATTTTCACTCAGCCAAAACTCATAAAAAGAATTTTGAAGTCACTGGAGAAGTGTGATGCAAGATTTCTCAGGCCTTACCAAGAAAACATGTTCAAACAACTCCTTGAGTCTACCTTAGATAGCCAGGCTGTGTTTTCTTTTAGCTTAGACGTAAATTGTTCCATTTCCCTGTGATGTTAATTGATGTAAAATATGAAGTTGGGGGCCAGATTTTGTGCACCTATGATGTAATATGTGAACCTCTCCATAATTTTGTTTTTCTATTCCATAAGAGATTCTTGCCTAAGGACTTTAGACACAGCAGCTTGTTAACATTAATATCTGCTAAAGAATTCCTTTTAGCTTCTGTAGTAGGAGAAGGGGAGTAACAGAAGCAAGATAGGGCAGGGAATAAAGCTAAGCAAGAATGTGGTCTTGGCTGGAGCTTAGCTTTAGACTGATCCACAGGGAAACTCTGGAGGACAAATTATATCCCACTTTAAGTTAAGTGAATTGACCTTTTATCCCTGTGTCAGTCAGTCAATGGCTGGGGAGTGGGAGTAGGTGCATAGCCTCGCAGGCGAAGATGCTTCTCATGTGGTTGAGGGAAATTCTCTGAAGAAAGGCAAAGCTGTGAGTTGTTATTAATCAAGATTTACAGCAGCTAGGGGATGGCAGCTACCATGAATAGGTAGAAAGGTTATGGGCAGGGCATCAACAGTATCTGATACCTTAACATCCCTGAATATTTAGGGGTGGGCCACTGATTTCCAGTCTATCTTTGTCCCAACCTTACTATCTAAGCTCACAGAGTCTTTTGAGTATGGGGTTTCTGATGCTTCCATGTCAAGCTTGGGAGTCTTGGTAAGGCTGGTAGCCTCCTGTAGTATGGCCACATTCCCTAGGTACAATGTGGTCATTCTTCTTTATGGTCCTGCTAAACTTCCCAGGGTTCATGAAGGAGCAGGATATGATTTCTTATACTCATGGAGCCAATCAAACCTGCAACTCCTTCCCATCTCAAGAGAAATAGAAAGCAAATCTCTCTCCTAAATGTCCCTTTTATAAATAAGGAAACTGAGGCTCAATGAATTTTGCACCAAGGTTGGAAGAGGTGGAGCTGGGACCAGAGTTATTTGTTGATTTACAGGTCTCCCACTATTTCAGGGGTCTGAAAACTATGTTGCATGAGCCAAATCTACCTCTCCCCCTCACCTGTTTTTGTAAATAAAGTTTTATTGGAACATTGCATGTTCACTGATTTATATATTGGCTATGGCTGCTTTTGCACTACAATGGCATCATTGAGTAGTTGTGGCAGATACCTTATGGCCTACAAAGCCCAAAATATTTACTATCTGGCCCTTTACAGAAAAACTGACTACATCATGCTGTTTCTGGAACCTCCACAGACACTTTTTCTAATCTAAGATTTGGTTATTCTAAGACTTTAATTGAAGGAGGGATTCTCCCTAATTCTTAGTAAAATAGAACAAGTTATGTCTTGAAAATCTACTTTCTTTTATATTAATGAGAAGTTAGAGAATCTTTAGTTTGACTTAGCTAGAGGGGATTTCAAGAATCCTGGGGAAGAGGAGGAAAGAGCCGGTTTAAAAGATACTTGGGTCCTTTTTAAAAATTAGATTTTCCAATTCAGAATTCTGCAGCCTTTATGAATGAATGAATGAATGAATGAATGAATGAATATTGGTATATACAAAGGAAAAAAGGTCTGGAAGGATACAGACATTTGGTGAGTAGTTACCTTGAGCGGGAGGAGGAGAAATATTTCACTCTTCGTTTCTGTATTATTTGTGTATGTGTGTGTATAGTATAACTACGTAATTTTTGCAATTGTAAAACGCAAGCAAAATGACAGAGAAAGAGAAAGAGAAAGGGAGAGAGGCTTGAGAGACTTCTTTCCCAGTGGTGTTTAAAAAAGGATCTTTCTAGGATGATGGATGCATCTGTGTTCATAGTGGAATGCTTGACTTAATGACCTCACTTGCCTCTGGCATCATCCCGTGATAGATGGGCTGCCCCAAACTCCTCAGGCTCTATGTTCCTTCATGGGCAGAGAGCTGAAAGAAACATTCAGAAGGGAGTAAGGGCTACACATTTCTGCAGAAACAAGTGAATTGCACGGTTGTGTTTGGAGATACAATTGCAACCGTTTTCCATTTCTGAGGCAGCTAGTATGGCTAGTATGAAGACTCAATTGTGAAACCATTCGAATGTCACAAACTAATCATGGAATATATCAGCTTTCCCCAGAATGGCTGCAACATATAAAGGGATGGCTGTGCTTTTTCCTATTAAAATATGAGTAATACGTCAGCATTGTGAAACATTCAAATAATACAGATGTGTACAAAATAAAAAGTGAAAGTGCTCCCTTCGAATCACCGTTACTAGAGGTAGCAACTACATATAATTTGAGGTTGGAACATCATAGAAAGATCTTTTACGATTTTAGTCTTCATGCTTAGATCTTTAACTCATTCATATTTTACTTTTATGAAACATGTAAAAAGGGGTCCTTCAAGTTTTTTTGTTCCTACTAGCTTGCAGGGAAGGGGTTTCTGGCGATATTTTACCGAGCACCGAAGGGAAACAGCCATCCAGAGACGCATGCCTTTTGGCAAACACGTGTGCTCGGCACCTTATATATAGTGCATGATTCCCTCCTCAAGCGAGTTTTAAACTCTCAGTTATAAATAAAGAAACTAGGCATTACATAAGTTAAGCGGTGTGTACTGCCGGGATTGCAAGAGACCTGGACGGGGCCAAAAGGCGAGGAAAGATTTTCACACACGCCCACTTTCCAAACTCTCGCGACAGTTGTACGTCATCCAAGAGCGCCGATGGCCGGGACGGTAGCGAAGTCTGCGTCGCGCGGATCTTCGCTCGGTCGTGCTGTCTCACCGGTGAGGTCGAGAAGCCCGCCAGTCCCGCGCTCCATCGAACCTGCAGTCCCCGGCCTCCTGCCACCATGGAGTACCTCATCGGCATCCAGGGCCCTGACTATGTCCTTGTCGCCTCCGACCGGGTGGCCGCTAGCAATATTATCCAGATGAAGGACGGTGAGAGGAAACAGTGGAGGCCCGGGCCTGGGTATAGGGGCAGCCGGGAGGAGTTCGTGGTGGTGGGGGGGGGCGGTTGGGTGAGTACCAGGGAGGTCTGGGAGGTGGAACCCCGACTGCCCTGGTCTGCACTTGCTTAGTTTTAGAATTAGGAAACAGGAAGACAAGTTTAGGGCCTTGACTTTCGCTCCTCCCAGGGCTCCTGGGTCAGTACTCTTCTCTGGCTTTTGCTGAGTGCTTGCTGGGCAAGAGTTGCTTAAGGGAATTAAGTTTTTAAGAGTCTGAGCGCCAGCCTGGCTCCAGGATTCCTAGATCCCCTAATCTCTGATAAATTTCCTGTTGTCGGGCTGATGACGTTAGTTTGCTGGCAGCATAAGGTGGGATCTTGGGGAGAGTGAGAGACTGTGGGGCTAGAAACCTGGCATTTCCCTTCCGCGGCCTGTATCTTCCCGAGTCTTAGCTCTGATCCTTCTTTTCCAGGGCACTGGCTGCCTAGTTTTCCTTACATTTAAGTAGCTAGTGGAGTTAGGAAACTGGAGTCCTGTCACTTATTTGCTTTATGACTTTGTACAAGTTTTTTTCTCAGTGCCCAGATTTCCTCATCTGCTAAATCGGGTTAGTAATACCAACCTCAAAAGCTTGTTGGGAGGATTGAGTGAAAAGGTTTTGTGCAAATGTTTAACACCATGACAAATACTTAGTAGTAAACATACTAAGCACTTATGTATGTATTATTTTAAGCAATTTACATTAATTCATTTACCCTTTTGAAATGGGTGCTATTACATTGCCACTTTACAGATGACAGTTCTGAGGCATAGAGATTAAGAAACTTGCCTAAGGCCACAAGTGGCAGAACCCAGGTTCAAACCTGTGCAGTTTGACTCCATATCTTTTGCCATAACTGCTATACTATATTGTCTCCCTACAGTCAGTACTCAATAAATAATTTTTAAAAGATTTTGGTTGCTGATCTGTGGAATTGAAGAGTGGGTTTTTGTGATTGATCATAGGCATACTGCTGTTAAGAGTATTATACTTTGGCTCAGATGATTTAATGTTCATTTGACAAATAGGTTTTGGGCACCTATGTGTCCATTACAGTGCTAGGTGCTGAAGGGATGCAAAGAAGAATAAGATGTGGCCCTTATCTTAGAAGTTACAATTTAATAAGGGATTCAGATATGTGTACAAATAATTATGACACAAGCTAGAAAATGATGCTGCATATGAAAAGTACAATCAAGCTTCTCAGGTAGTGCAGAGGAAGCAGAGTTGTTTTTAGGTACTCCAGAAGAAGAAGAGATTCTAGTTGTAGAGACTAGGGAAAGCTTTGAGGGCAGATAACAGTTCATTTTGGGCTTAAAGAAAGAAAAATTATTAAATTTTAAAACATTTATAGTATGGATTGTTCCTCGAGTCAAATTATGAAATTCCATGATTAGTTTGTAGAAATTTTATTTGTAAACCGTGTTTTCCAAAAGAATCAATTTGTTTTTTTGAGGGTAAATCTGTCCATTATTTTGAATATTAAGACCTTTGACACGCAAGTGAGTTTAGCATGAGGTAGTGTCTAGATAGAGCTATAACAAAGTCAGTACCTTTATAGGTGTTCTGTTTCATCACATTAATGAATATGAAATCATTTTGAAAAATAAAATGTGTTTTAAGCCTACATACATACACAGTACTTCTAGGTGTTATAGGGTATGCAGTGTATTGGGTATAATCCATAAAGGGATCTAAGACATTAAAAAACCAGGAAATAAATACTACAAGATGATTTTGTATGATGAAAGAAGTATCACTAGTAAGTATTAGGTTAGTTTTTAAATCAGTGGTTTCAAAAGTAAATCCTTATGGTATTCAGAGAAAAGAAATCACTGTGGTCTGTAGAAGAAAGATGAATTTGAGTTAGTTCTTGAAAAATGGTTGGAAATAACTGTACTCAGCTCTGATTTTCCCTATAGTGTTTTTCAATATAAAAATGTTTATGGTAGAAGCTTTGGAGTAGCATGAGGACTTTTTCCTACCTTTCTTTTCATGAAGGAACTGTGTAGAGTAGGCAAGAATGCTGAAAATGAATAACTTTTTGAGATTCATTTTTCTCCAGGTATAAAATGAGAGTGATACTTCCAATCAGTTTTTTGGTTTGTCACTTTGTAAGATATTTTGATACTATAGAGGAGATATTTCCCAGAGATTGCTTGCTTATTAAAATGGCACAATTCTTCAGTGTGGTTATATGCCACATTTCATTTCTCTTCTGGCCTGTATAGAATTGCTTTTAAATTACAGTACCTCAGCCCACACAGATTGCTCTTTTTTCTGAATTCCTGTAACATGTATAATCTGAACTACATTGTCTCACACTGAGTATGATAATATTGTACATGTACAGTTTTCCCCACCTATGAGTTAGGCAGGTGTAAGTGATAGTATTACCATGTTACACACTTGGAAACTGGCTTAGAAAGGGCAAATAATTTGCCCGAGTTCAGAGTGCTGAACCCAGATTATAACCAAGGTCTACTGGGTTCCAGTCTAGAGTATTGTACACTCATGTTGCTTATTTTGTTGTCTGTTTGTATCATGTTTGTGGATCTTGTAAGTTCTTTGTCAAGGATCAGAAATTTCCTAGAGCTACATAGGCTATTTCCTGCATAACTCAAGGAGTAATTAGCATCTGTCACTTTTTTTTTTTATATCCCCCTTCACCAATCACTGGCCACACAATAGATGTTTAAAAAACACTTTTGGCCTTGAATTAAGTTCATTTAAAAATTGAACAGTTTACTGTCCCCAAATTTAGCATTTCTTCTTATTGTAACATAAATTCTTTGTAAACAAGCTCCCCCGCCCCCTGAAATAAGAACAGCTTTTTTTCTCATTATGATAATAAAGTAAACTTATTAAGCAATACTTTCTTACAAAGATGATGCGTATTAAGTATAGACATTTTAGGAAATACTCATAAGCATAATGAAGGAAATAAAAATTGCCTGTACTTTTGTCACTGGCAAGAACTCAGATGCCAGTGGCATCTAATTCTCTTTTGGTTCTTTTTCTTTGCATAGATAATATATTTATAAGTGAATTTTTTTCTTTCATAAACAGTTTTGCAAATTAATAGTCTTTAAATCTCCTGTAGCCTGTAACAAATAAAAGTGTGTTTATTTAGGAGTTTCAAGGCAATTTGATACTATCTACAGGCACATTTTATGTGGTTCCCCCTCTTCCCCCGCAAAGTCTAGGAAACCAAATTACTGGTATCTACAACTCTCAAACACTTGTAAAGTACTTAACTGTAGCATTCTGTTTTTTAAATCCTATTAAGAGATTTTGACATTTCAGAAGCTTTCAAACAGGAAGCATGTCTCCCAGAGAAGATTATTCAGCACTATTTGAAAAATGAAAAGTGAAAGTGAGAGTAAGATAGGGAGAGTTAGCCTTTTTCTGAAGCTACAGACTGAATATGGAGTTTTCTTCCTTGGGCATTAATTGCTATCTGAATATTTATTTATCTGTTTAATCTGAATGAGTCTGGTTCAATTAGATAAGATTAGAGCATTGGGATTTTTGAGGTATTTTTAAATAGCTTAGTATTACAATATTTGTTAGAATTTTTGCTTTGGCATTCATTTTAACTTTCTCTTTGCTTTGGAAATGGAGTTGGCTTACTTTCTACGGTGATTTATATTCTCAGTTGATTTTTTGTTCTTTCTTGACATGGTTCCTTAATTGTAGCACCGGTAGTTTTCATATATGTTTTTTTATGTGTATATGTAATAATTAACATTTGTATTTGTAGAGACATTTCAGGGCTTTGTAATCATGAGCCTAAAGATAATGGCCATTGGCTTGATTCCTTCAGTTTCTTTAATTGTTGTTCATTGCATTTCAAGTGCCTTGATGTTTTTATGTATATTTTCAGTTATCAGCTTTTACATATATTCTCCAGCTGAAATTGATATTAATAAAATATGGAGATGAATTTAACATGCAGAGTGAAAGAGAGTAATTGATACAGTTGCCCATTAAAGTCTTCTAAAAACAGTGATTCATAAAATTATTCAGTATAGTAATTGATAAACCTGTTTGTGGTTGCCTATGTAATAAGAATAAATTTCTGATAAGGCAGTTTCTAACACTGTGTTTTTTTCTTTGAGCAGATCATGACAAGATGTTTAAGATGAGTGAAAAAATCTTACTCCTATGTGTTGGAGAGTCTGGAGACACTGTACAGTTTGCAGAATATATTCAGAAAAACGTGCAGCTCTATAAGATGCGAAATGGTGGGTAATACTTAGAAAGTGGCTTTGGTGGGTTTGTCTTTAAATTTGTATTGAAAGAGAATATTCTCTACTGGCAGTTCTATACATGAGCGGACCAATGTGGTCTTATTTTTATTTGAGTCTTCTTATTTTTAAAGCCTTAGCTTTAAAAATCCTCCTTCTGATCCTAAAGATTTTCTACAAAAATCCCAGAGCAGAAAAGAGAGCCATTACAACACTAATACTTGGGGGATAAAACTAATACCATCTTGAAAAATGAGCATGTTAATATCAGACTTTTTAACTGTTAGAGAATGTGATTTGAGCTAAAGTATATCTGAAATCTCAGAGCTAAAAGACCTAAGTTAAACTTGGTTTTACTATTTTTTTTATGTGACAAATCACTTATTCTCTCGGAACCTTTATTTTCCTTATCTCTAAAATGGTATTATTGGGAATTCCCTGGCAGTCCAGTGGTTAGGGCTCCATGCTTCCATTGCAGGGGGCACGGGTTCAATCCCTGGTCGGGGAACTGAGATCCTGCAAGCCGTGTGGCATGGCCAAAAAACAAACAAACAAATAAAATGGTATTATAATAATATTAATGAATAATATGTATGAAAATGCTTTGTAAACTTTAAACTCTGTGTAATTGTAGGAGATTTACTGTGTCATAAAAGGGTTCTGCCTTGTCTCTCTGGTAGGTTCTTGTCTAGGGAGATAATTAGGATTTTTGTGAGATATTTTGTGAGCTCTCTCTGCGGCTGATGAACTCTAATCCACTGGGAAAGCCTCCCTGTGAAATAATACTAGCCACTAGCCCTGTGATCCAGGGAAGTTTATAGTGATGCTGCAGCAGAAAGAACCTTCCTTCCAGTTACTTACTTCACAGTGTAATAATACTGTTATACACAGCACTGCTATAATGTGGCACTGTGAAGGAGCTTAATTTGAATATAATTGTATGTGTAAAATGACTAGATATGATCTATTTATATAGTTTTTTAGGCAGCAGACTTAGCATCATGCATTAAATTCTGTAAATATTTTTGAGGGCCTCATCTATGATAAGCACTCTGCCTAGTACCACAGAGAATTCAAAGATGAATATGGTTCAGTTCCTGCCATTCAGGAACCTAAAGTACATGGTGTTTAGGTTTAAGCAAGTTTAGAATAGTTTAATAATTATTTTTTAACAACTCTACTTATTGCCTACATGGCCTGCGAAGGATGCCAGTGTTTCTGAAGTACAGTCAGTAGAGCAATACTTCACTGTCCTGTCCCAGGGAGAGGGAGGAGGAATAAACCAGAGAGTTTCTGTTACGTAGCTGTCAGGGTCTAAATTCAGTGCATAAAACAAAAATTGTATATGACTAAAATTAAGGTAAGTTATATACTAAAAATTGTGTATGACTAAACCCCTTAAGCCGGGGACTTCTCTGGTGGTCCAGTGGTTAAGACTCCACGCTTCCAATGCAGGGAGCGTGGGTTCGATCCCTGGTTGGGGAACTAAGATCCCATATGCTGCGTGGTGCAGCCAAAAAAAAAAAAAAACAACCCCTTAAGTTACCTGTCAAGTATAGTTTTGTGCATGTATCCTTACACAGTAACTCTTAATGCATATTAAAATTTAAGAGCTAAGCCAAAATAAGGGAAAGAAAGAAAAATCTATATGCAGATGGTCAGGCATCAGACATTTCTGCCATTAAGATAATTGTCAAATCCTTAGTACTGTTTATAGAGGGTTAGGTAGAGAATTGAAAAGCATTCCTGCTTATTCAGAATTGCTTCCATCATAGTTTAACATGTACTAGTAGACTTTTTATAAGGATGAAATTCAGTAATGTATGTGAAAGCACCTAGCATAGACCCTGAAACATAGTAGCTGTTGCATAAATATTTGTTAGAATTTTAATCTATATCTTACCTGCTGTGACACTGGTGTTTGGAATGTTGTAGGAAATAACCACATGCTATCTTTCCAAACTGGCATATTCTGTGTGGGTCTACTGAATTGTGGGTCATTCTTGTGTCTTTTGGCACTAGCCCCATTTTACTGGGGTATTAATTCCCAAAGTGAGTGCATTGTTAATGCACACCTGACGCCATTCCTCTGGGCTGTACTTTTGCTGGCATTACAACTTTATTCAGAGGTTTTATGCTGGAGATCCTCTATTTTTTTTTTTTTTTTTTTTGCGGTACGCAGGCCTCTCACTGTTGTGGCCTCTTGCGTTGCGGAGCACAGGCTCTGGATATGCAGGCTCAGCGGCCATGGCTCACGGGCCCAGCCGCTCCGCGGCATGTGGGATCTTCCCGGACCGGGGCACGAACCCGTGTCCCCTGCATCGGCAGGCGGACCCTCAACCACTGTGCCACCAGAGAAGCCCGAGATCCTCTATTTTTTAAATATTGTAGATAGTGATAGAAGCATTTTTTCCCTGTGGCTTGTACTTTTGAAAATATTACACTTCTTAATAAAATGTCTTTTTTTTTTTAAAGAAAAGAAAACCTTATAAAGTATGTCTCTGAGGCTATCCTAATTTCCAGCCGCTCTTTTCCCGATATCGTTTTTTATATAAATTTTAAAAATTGTCATCTCAAGACCTCTTTCTCTTTTTCCAACACCTGTGTATTTGTACCTCTTTCCTTCTACAGAGGAAACCACAGTCTGTTGATGAAGGAATAGCTTGAGCAAGGCTATGAATTTGATCTCGCTGTAGAATAGTTACCTTGGTTCTGTTTTATGAACAGTAATTACTGCCAGTACTAATTAGCTATTTCACAACCATTGACAAGAAGTATGATTGTACTCTTTATTCGGTGTATACTCTGAATGTCCAGAGGGTGGTAGGCTGTAAGAACAGGAGTAGTGGAAGGATTTGGGTACTGATATTCCTTCTGCTTCACTTTAAATATGATTATTTATCTTTCATACCAGGTTATGAATTGTCTCCTACAGCAGCAGCTAATTTCACTCGCCGAAACCTGGCTGACTATCTTCGGAGTCGGGTAAGCAATATAGCAAGCAGCCTTAGGAGCAGAGAAATCTGTGCTTCTTTTCTGTTCCTGTTTCACACGAGTAGTATTTTTGCCCTATTTGGCCTTCCTGAGCCCTTACCATTACTACTTGTTATTTTTCAGTCTTGTTGGATTTGTTTTTTCTTTCTGCATAGTTGCTAATTAAAGCCCAGAGGGTGAATATACATTGCAGAGAATTTGGATGGGGTACACCAACAGGAAGGCCCTGTGATGGCCTTTTAATTTTTTTCAGTGTTTTCATAGCAAACCATGTTTCTTATTTCCCATGGTTGAATTACTCGGTAGTAGAGATAAAACCTTAAAAATAATAATACAAATTTCATTTTGAGATTAACTGTGTCTTTCAATGACTCTTCTTGCCTATGCACACAGAATTATTCTTTCTCACTTATTCTGGCCTTGTTGTTACCTTAGAGCCGTTACTGTTCCATTGACAGCATGTTAAAAGATGCAACATTAAGTTAAGGATTGAATGCAAAAAGAAAGAAAGGGGAAAAAAAGGCTTGACTGCATTAAAGATTGTATAGGATGT